>NC_135419.1:10995816-11311173 GCF_051991245.1 Festucalex cinctus
GCGATATTTAAAAAAGGTCACAATATTGTAAAAAAAATAAAAATAATCTCATACTAAAAAAAGCACAATATTGTGCTTTTGTACATAACAGCAATGCATATAAACCCCCTACAATCTCTAATAACAATATTGAGGCACTTACTTGTTAATGCAAGCACACATTGATCGCTTCACAAGCAAATTAGGTTCCCCTTCATCCGACGATTAGCATAGATTTTAAACATAGGCCAAAACATCCCTAATGAAAATTAAATTGCACTAATAAAATAGCCACTAGAGAGTGCTAGACCTGCCCAAATGGAATTAAACATGACTTTTTTTTTTTTAATAAATGTGTTCCTTTTAAATATTGTGAACATGACGACGACGATATTGTGGCAGTTTTAATATCACGATATCACGATAGTGCCCTTATCGTTACATCCCTATTATTTATAGCATCTAATAACAGAGGGGGAAAAAAAAAACCCGAAGCGCCAACATCGTTGCTCATGAACGTGAGCTCTTGCAGCACCAACAATGTGGCTTGGGTGAACTTCCACACTTTTTAAACAGTTTCCCATTTTTTTATTTTCGATTTATTCACAATAATTGTGTACTGTAGTGGGGATTTTTAGGCTACGGAAAAAGTATGTCAACGGCAATCGTCGAGCTTGTCCACCAATTTGTCCTTTAAATTAAGGTTCTTTAAAAAAAATACATAAGTAAAAAAATAAAATGGTTTTATAATGGGTAGCAGTTGGTTCAGTGTTATGGAGTATTATCATTTTGTTCCGTTCAATAAATGCCTGAAAGCGCATAGGTGATTTATTTCTTCACTTCGCGCCAGCGGCAGTTGAACTTTACTACAAAATTCCAATTTTGGCTAGTAACAAAAAGCAAAAACATGTTGGTGCACTCGTAAGTGAAGGTACCACTTCATTTGTATATGAGCAATTACAAAGTCACTTTATGAGAATATGCCCACTTTAAGACACGAGTTTTCGATTAAAATGAAAATGTTCCAAATTCTAAGGCAGAGAACATAGCTGCCATTAAAGTAACAGAAAGTGTTGCCTTAACAACACAGTCCATCTACGTAAGTTTTACTTTTGAAATGACAATTACAAATTGAATTCATCGTGAAGTCAATAATCTGCAAAAGTGGACATAATCCTTCCTCACTTATGACAGGTAATCCAACATTTCAAGACAGAGCTTTCTGGGGTATTTTTATTTAAAATCCACAAATGATTGAGGAGATTCAGGATTTTTTTTGTTTTTTTTTGTCTTTGTAGGAGGGGGCTTTGGAGGAGGCTCGTGGTGGGGGGGGCATGCATCTTTCAGCTTTCTGTGCAAGACCTTGTTTACTTTGGGCAGCTTGCATTGAAACATTCTGTCATTGCATGTCAAAGTGCACAACTCCGCACTGCTCGCATTGTGATGTGCCACTTGTTCAAACTGCCTGGGCCCCCTCAGCTGTGTCCTTCCTGTAACGTGACACACAAGCGGGCCCCCGGGATGCACACATACGCACACATGTGCACACGCAACACAAGCGCACACATACAGACATCACCATCAGTGTCAAAAGTATCAAAGCGGCGCGTTTGGCTCAAATGAGCTAATCTGCCGGCCATTAGCAGCAAATTGACTTTGATGCGTGACAAAACACGGCGCCTGGAGGAAACCCCAAATGACAGGAAATCAAAAAATGTCTTCCCCCCCCCCCCGCACGCATGGCAGATACAGATGAATGGAGCTTTTCTGTGCAGCTCGGCCACACGACCATGTAACAAGGCGAGGCGACCCAAATTAGACAGCGAAATTACAGACAAACAGATGGACATTTTGTCTGTTTTTCTTGTAAGTTGCTTTAATTATTTTCATGTTTATCCAGTCTTTGTCACAGTTTAATAACGGCGTTTAAGCAGTCCGGAAAGTCTTTTGAAAAATAAATCAGGAGTTGATACTTAATGTAGCAAGTCAGAATACGAAAAGAAAATAAATCTTTAGATTATATCAGGTGTGCACAAAATAACGGTCCCAAAATGGGTCACAGGTCCATTTTTAGTCTTTTTTTTTTTTTTTTTGTCTGTATAAGCCATTTTTATTTGTGTTTTGTCATTTATTTGAGTACTGTACACACAGCCAGAACTTTCAGGCCACCCAAAATTTTCATGTTTTTTTTTTTTTTTTTAAAACAAATATATTATGTCTATAGAGTAAATTTCTGATCAATGATACAGTATATTTCTGGAAAAAAAAAGTAGAATATATCCATGTATTTATGCATTTAAGTCCAGAGGGTTAAGAACAGAAACCTCAAGACAAGTTTACCTAAATAAACCTTAAAAGAATGCAAACAATCAGCAACAAACATTTGTCTGCAGTGAGCCTGAGCGACGCCTCATAGCAGGGGCGGCCCTCGGGTGCTAGATGGGGCGAAAGGGGTCCTGTGGGACAGGAGGGGGGCTGTAATTTCAGGACAAACTAATAAACAGACTGACTGGTGTGGCTCGTTCTTGCCCAAGCTGTTCTCACATAGTTGGGAGCACAGAAGTGCCCCAAAAAATTGTGATCTGATGGGAAATTAGGGCTCTAATTTAGCCTGATTAATCAATTAATTATTTAAGACTTCATGCAGGATGGCCCTATATTTAGATCATAAAAAGTTCAATAAAAAGGGTGAATGAGGCAGCATGGAGCTATGTAGCCCAAGGAACCATTTTTGGCATCTTCAGGTGAGTGAATTTTAACAACATGTCCAATATGAGGCATTAGAAAGGTTCTTATTTAAAATTTTATATTTGTTTTTATTTCTTCTGCTAGTCTGACTAAATTGCTTTATGTGAAACCCAACTGTGGAGAGAAATAGTTGTGTACGGCTGCCTTAGCGTTCATGATGGCTTCAAGCAGAGTTGAATGGCTTCTGCATCATTAAATTCAACGCCTATGATGATGAACGCACAGAAAATAACAGTGACATAAAAAAAGGAGTGAAAACAAAGTTCCTCCTCCTTTTTTCAACACGCCATTGACAGCCTCGTCGACACGGGCCGGCCCCTAAAACAACACCGGCACAGACAAATCTGCCAATAACGCCACAAAAGAGCTCCAGCAGGGAAAGCAAACAGAGAGCTCCTTGCTCAACTCGTCCATCCTCTCTGCATGTTTTAACCAACAACACACACACAAACCTTCAACACTTGAAAGTCAGCAGTGTGATTTGCAGTGTTTGGACAAGACCAAGACGGGTTTTGTCACTCAAACTGTACTTTGCAGTCTGTTATTCATTGTGCAGTCTGAGAAGAATCTAACGATACAACCGCCACTGAAGCAGAAGTGTGGAAACAACACCAGATATAAGAAGTCATAAATAACAGTAAATGCAGCAGGGAATGTGTTTGATTCACATCCAGAAAACATACAGACAACAACATTAAGGCCACTGAGAGCATTTCAACTGCAATTCACATTGAAAATCATTTGGAATTTTGCTCTAACAAAGAGCAATTATCTCGTTAAGTTTGAATGTGGCTATGCAGTATGTACTGATCACCCAGTCATGCATAATACCTACTTGGTCCAACTTTCACTGTCAAAACTATGTATGGGGTATATTAATTTTTACAGCTGCAAATGACAAAATTAATACACAATAAATTAACCCGTTACACAGTGTAGTACTATACTCCCAAGGTTCAACTTGTCAAAGACACAGTATCATCATCATCATACAATTATTGCTTTAATAATATTCTTATGCCATTAAATTATCTGAAATGTATTGTTATTTTCTTCTTTTCTAGCGTAGTAGACTTGTACATGTATTTTTCAGTAAATAACTACATCAAAATGAAATATTTGAGTAATGGGCAGTCAAACAGGAAGTGCAGTTTTTTTGGGACACCCTGTGTACTTTAAAAGCTTACAAAAAAAAAAAGACCAATCACTCACTGGGTGACAGGTGATTATATTGATGATGCAGTTGCTGAACTAAAACCATAAGATGAACTCTCATGACATTTAGGTGAAGGAGAAGCAGTCACATAATTTATTCTGCACCAAAAACAGGATTTGGATTATTTCACCCATTTCTTTTTCCTCCTGCAATATTTCTCAACCGATTCAGACCATTCAAACATCCGAAAAAAAACAAAAAAAACACAAAAAAAACACAAAAAAACTTGAAACTGTTCAGCTAATTCAAGACATGTCCGGAACTGTTAATCATATTCCCAAATGTTCAACATTTTTACATGAAATCTACAAATGAAGTGATATATCAACATTTCTTTTCTTAGCAGCATTTCAGTTCCTCATCAACTATTCAGCATTCACAAATTGTACTCTCTTGTTTCTCATTTAGTATCAATGTCTGACATTTGAGGTATGTGTATGTGATTGAGATGGATTCTGCACCTGTCCTGTCAAGAGCAAAAATATTACACCTGACATTGATAAATGTGTTACCATGACACCACATAGAGGATGAAAAAGAGAATAGCAGAGTTGTGGCGCCCTGGGACTGTTTTCGGCCAAGGCGTGGGTAGCCAAAGCGCTGGGGAAAAACCTGCTGACCCAACAAGTCGTCGAGGAAGAGAGGCAGAGGCAAAGGCAGAAGATGTACAGATTGAAGCTGACATCGAGGTAGGAGGGGGTTTGGTAGGGGGCAAACGTCTTTGTGAAAGATTGTGTTCCTGTGTCAGGTCTTAAGCAAGCTCTTCTCTGTGATGCCGTGTCAGGTTTCATACAAAGAAAGAAAGATGTGCGCTTGTTTGATGATACTGGCATCCCCGAGTTGGGGCGCATACAGGAGAGGAGTTGAGGGGGAGTCATCTGTTGTGTAAGGTTACCAACGTGTCACAGGACAACATTAGTGTGTTCAGTGGAGTGCTGCGGGGCGCGGATGAAAGCACAGAGAAAGGAATACGATAGCGTCAACACGAGCACACACGCAGCTCGATGCTTGTGTGACCAGCAAATATTTCTTAAGTGGATCCAAGTGTGCTGACTTACCATAAGTTGTCAACGAAATACTTACGTTTTGATGATGACCCTATATTATGTGGAGATGGCATTAACTCATTTGCTCCCCAAAACGTATAAACACGTTCTATTTTAAATATTACCATGGTCCTAAAAACGTATTTACACGTTTTTTGTTTTTTTTTGTTTTTTTTAATGCTGAAGAGGTTGCATAAAGCAAAGGTAGTTATTACCAAAAAATCCAGTAAAAGGCATCAGAGTATAAGAGATCAACCAGGGCAATGTTACAACAAGCTCTTTTCCCCAGTGTTTTCAACAAGTTTGAATAATGATTAAACTTAGCTATATTCTAATGTTAATTGCTGCAAAACGGAAACAGATACAAATATACTTTTTTTTTCCCTGATGAAAGAAGAGACTCCAATCCAGGGATGGTGAGATCCGGTCCTCGAGGGCCGGAATCCTGCAGGTTTTGGATATTTCCTTTCTTCAACACAGCTGATTCATGATCAGCTCATCAGCAAGCTCTGCATAAGCCTGATAACGATCCTGTTAATTGAAATCAGCTGCAGTTCGAGTAGGGACGCCTCTTAAACCTGCAGGACTCCGGCCCTCGAGGGTTGCAGTTTGCCACCCCTGCTCTAATCTTTCTTTTGGTAGATTCCAAGTTTTTTTTTTTTTTTTTTTGTTTTTGTTTTTTTTTTTAATAGCATTTGAACACAACATTCTGTGGGCCTTGCAAAATCAGTCAAAATCCACTAAAACACCTGGGAGCGAAGGTTGTTCCATCAGTGAAGTTAGTTAAAAATGATTAGTGTGGTTGCTCCACAATTCTCTATATTTTTCCAAAATAGTCAATTTGGTTTAGTTTGATTTTGTTTTAATTTTAAATCAAAAAGTTGTGTTGAAAAAAAAAAAAACCCGTCATGCCTGCCTCTACATTTGAGTAAAAAAAAAAAAAAAAAAAAAATCTATATATTTCTCTCCAATAATATTTGGCATAAGCCATGTAGAAACATGCAGGGAAAAAATATTAACTTTACTCAACACACCACATGTCATAAACAGCACACGCCAAAGAAATCTGTGCATGTAAAGCAACTTCCTGCCAAGATTTTGGTACTTTATGATGATGAGAACTCAGAATGTGCTGGGAAAAATCACTTGTCGATGTGGCAGACAGAAGGCGCAAAAGGCCACAAAACGAAAACGGTTATTTTTTTTTTCTTTTTAAAAGCAAACAGTTTCAGGGTCGTCTGCTTCCTGCGACACAATCGCTACTTCGCCTCACCTCGATTTGTTTTGGTACCAGACTGCCTCGCTGTCTCAACGTCACCTGCGGATACTCAGCGCATAGGGAGGCCGGCGTAACACAAACAGCTCCCTAATTGGCCCAATTAAGTCATTATGCAACACAAGCCGGAGGTCTGACAGGCTCAGAGTCTCTGGTTCTCCTTACGAAGGTGCGCTCGCGAGCGTCTGCCGCACCGAGTCACTTGTGAGGTAATGCAGGTGTGTGAGCGTGTACGCTTACCTCGCCCGACATGTCGGGGGCCAGAGGGATGAGGGGCCACAGGGACGAGTAGATGACGAAGAACACCACCCACAGGCAAATGCTGCCCCAGATGGCGATGTGACTGAACTGCAAACATCAAATTCCAGTGTTGGTGAGCCACGCTAACATAAATTTGAGTATGTTGCGGTGCATGTCAGTGGCTATATTTGGAATGATCAGCATATTAGTGTGAATGCTGAGAGAAAAACAGTCACATTAATTACTGATACACTGGTACACTGGAAAAAATAAAACAGATGGAATTCAGAAATATTTTCACAAGAAAAAAAATTGTTCTTATACAAATAAAGTTTTAGAGTTATGTGCAAAAAAGATGTGATCTTATAATAATAATTTAATTTTATGAGGAAATTTTATGTGGCAATTTATGTAAACAAACTTATAATAGCACTATAAGATTATACGACATATTTACCATAGTCCAGGATGAGGTTTCCAGGCCCGCTTTAAGGCAAACTGTGATGACCACAAACTGCGGGAACACAAATGACAACAACATGAATACACAAGCTGACGGTACTTTTACACATAAAATGTCCTTGTAGACATGTCAGATGTTTGTGCGTCTGCATGATGGGTGTTTGCTTACTGTGTAAACCATGTTTCCTAAAAGGAGATAGTCAGGAGTTCTTCCATTGCCAAACACTGTATCTGTGAGGAGATTGAAAGGAGTGTCAGATAAGAGGCTGAAATATTAACAGGGGAGAATAGATGAACAATAACATTGGTGGTTTTAATGCTTACAATAAATGGTCACCTGTTTCTTTTCTTTTTTTTTGTTTTTTTACATTTTACATAGGGGTGTTAAAAAAATCGATTTGGCAATATATCGAGATATTACATCGCACAATTCTCGAATCGATTCAATAGGTGGCCGAATCGATTTTTAAATATCCATTTTTGATGGAAAAATATTCACTAAAACGTCTTAGGGTTCACACCTTAAGCATGGACGAATGTTATGTTAATGGAACATTAAGCCTTAATATTTTATTTCAATGCTGTTCAAACATGAAACAGATTACAACCTGTATAAGACTGAAGTTTTAGATAAATAAATAATACATTTTCATACATATCTTACACTGTACAAGTTTACGATTAGTATTTTCTAAATTTAAATTAAAAAATCGCAACAATCGACTCATAGATTCGTATCGGGATTAATCGGTATCGAATCGAATCGTGACCTATGAATCGTGATACGAATCGAATCGTCGGGTACTAGGCAATTCACACCCCTAATTTTACACCTTCCCTAAAAAAAAAAAAAGCAGCTTTAGCCATTGTGATTTTAGCTACATACTATTTAAGCTAGCATCTGCATTTTCCCCTGAAGTCTGATAACATCTGCTGACTTTTGAGGCATATTTTGCAGAAAACTCAGTTTGAACTCCACATCGTACCACTTTTGGAGCTTTCCACTTTCAGAGGTTCCACTGTATTTGACTCTAAAATAATCCCCCGAAGCCTCGTTTAAATGTATCGGAATGAAGAAGTGGTGCTAGCATGATATAAAGTGCGTGTCCCGTTGTGACTGGAGGACAGGACACACATGTTAGCAATTGACCAGAGGACGCATGCAGAAAGCGCTAATTAAGACAAAGTATGCGACGCTGACTGCACTCCCTCCTCATCGTGAATCTCCGGGAGCTGCTCACCGTGCTGGAAGGCTTTGAGAGGGAACCAGAAGAGGATGACGGAATGGAAGAGGCCGTTCAGACAATGAGCCCAGAAGACCTGCAAAGAAAAAAAAAAAAAAGGAGGGGGGTTGGAGATGGTTGAAAATTCCAACGAGAGAAAACGCGAGAGGGTTGGATACAAAAGAGTGCGGGGACCTGCTGCCTACCAAGCAACCTCTGACCTGGGCGCTTTGTGCTAGCCCAGCGCTAGGCTAAGTGGTGGTTTTGTCGGGGCCCCCGCTATCAATGGCCACCCCGCTGACAGACACGTTGTATATCCTCTGTGGGTGCAACTGGGTGGGGGGAGTGGCAGTGAAGCAAAAAAAGACTAAAACATATTTTGGAAGGAAAAAGTGGCCTGAAAAGTATTTCTAAAATATTCCTATTGTCTTATAACCAACCTTTTTTTTTTTTTTTTTTTTAAAAAGAGAATTACTTCTTTGGTACTTATTAATGTGAAGGGCTAACAATTTGATAAACACTGCTCAAATGTTAATAATTTCTCATCTCACAAGGTAGGAAAGGGAAAAATACCAAAATGCACAAATTTGTTTCTAAAAATTTCTGCAAGTGTTTACATTTCTACATTTTTACAACAACCCTAGGAAATCACAAAAGACATTTTCACTTGCTACGAACACTGACGAACTGAGCTAATTTTAGAACAGGCCTATGGATTACTGTCCTTGGGGACAACCTGATGCCCGCGGGCATCATGTTTGATGACACTAAATCTACATAGACTAATTTCAAGATTAATGGGGGTGAAAAATGTCCCACCAAAATATTTCTTGAAATGAAGATTTTTTTAAATCCATTTCAACTTGATGTATTCATTTTAAAATGTATTTAATGGTTTTAAAAATAATTTTATTTTAACACATTCACTGCCAGCCCAGCAAAAATCCATTATTTGACGTCTTTTTCCGTCAATGGCAGTCAATGAGTTAAGATGAGATGTAACTAAAATTGACAGATTTTTAAGCATAATTTGTCTTAAAAGGTTAAAAAAAAAAAAAAAAAGGATGCTGCAATGTAATCACAAAATATATTGGAACTTTGTGTTTAACACATTCACTGCCAGCCCAGCAAAAATCCATTATTTGACGTCTTTTTCCGTCAATGGCAGTCAATGAGTTAATAATCTGCCATTTATTTGTATTTCAGCTACTGTACAGCAGATTGTACAATGATCTAAATTAATGCATTCTTGTATAAATAATTAATTTAATGTGTCTATTATCTTAACATTACTACAATAAGTTGAATGTTTTTTTATTATCCTATAAATTAATTTTATTTCAGATATTTTTTTTAAACTTAAATTTCTGAAAATAATGGATGGGCTATTTTTTTATTATCTATATTTTTTTCTTTTTAGAGGTTCATGTTTTCCTATATTTATTTTGGTACTATTTAGTATTTATAATTCGTATACATTACAAAATATTATGACAAAACAACTATTTTCGGTTAACTTCCTCCTAGGTCCCTGCTATTGTTACTGAATATGATTCCTTGACTGATTAAGGCTTAATTTAATTAAGATTCAGCACTAAGAGACAAGTGTAAGCGCTAAGTAAGCAGATTTGAGTGTGTAAGCACAAACACGCAGGCACAGCTACCATGGTAATGATAAAAGTCAGTTAAAAGTTTACGCAGACTTATATTATGAGTCTTCCACATCGAGTCTAAATCAAACTTGCTCCAAATAAACATTCCACACAGCCGGAGCCAAGTACAACACTAATGGGCGATGTAGTGTGAAATTACCGTGAAATCTATTCTGCCAACAGAAAAAAAAAATAATGCTCCACTTTGGACGCCCGTGTTGATACAAAGAAATTAACACCAAGACTTCAAAAATAAATCGTCCTGTCCTGGCCTCTATTCATTGAGAGGATTTTCAAAACACGATTGGACTGATTCAGCAAATCCGTCCGTGAAGCTTTCTGCAAAAAAAAGTAAACCTTGAAAACTAGGCTGCATTTTTTAGGGGTTTTCACAGGTTTGAATGGCAGCGCTTTAAATAGAACTGGGCTGAATTTGGCCTGTAGGCCGTTGCTTCTGCACGTTGGCCTCGGTGGCCCGACCTCCTCACCTTTCCTATCCTAGCTCACCAAAGTCCAATTGCGCCCACACACACCCTCCGCACATCATCCTCCCCACCCTTCCACCCCTCCCAGGATTACCTCACCCTCTCACTGTGTCCACAAAAGCCAATACACTAAAAGAATCCCCCACCCCGGCAACCCCCTTCTCGCTGGTCAGATGCTGCCTAAATTATCATTCATTCTAAAAGCACAAATATGCCAATTAGCCTCACAGCTTGGCCTCCATCCTCTATCCCGCTCACAAACCAGTGGGAGTGCACGCTAGGCCCCGCCGCAAAAGCATGAATGCTAATGACATCAATAAATGCTCAGAATTGTCACAGTGGGATCTGTGTTGCATAGAGTTTGTCTTTGTGGCTCTCCAAAATTGTTGACACACACACAAAATATAATAGAATCTGGTAATTAATATCGAGTCAAATATTGAGCGGACTGTTGTTGAGGTGGGAAGGGAGGCGCCAACTGGCACACGGATGTAAACACCATAGCCACATAAAAGAGGTTTATGTGGATGACCTAAGTGTAAGGAATATGTTGTTAAAAGGTGACACCTTCACATTCTGCCACCCTTGGGTCACTTCCAATTCCTCTCACCTCAACACAAACAGCTTTGATGCACACTCTATAAAAATATATATATTTTTTGACTCACAAGGAAAAATAGTGCAGAATAAAATAGTGCAAAAGCCAGCAACAACAACAAGGTGCAGACATGGCAAAAAAATTCATTTACAGGTCATGGAACAAAATTTCTGTAACTCAGGGTTCGAAACTTGGGTCTGGTCTTCTTCTTATAAATACTACAGCTATCCAAATAATCTGAAAAGTCCAGTTGATGACTACTGAAATTGTGAGATGGCCTTAATGTTGTAGTTTTAGTGCATTTTAGGTTCATCCTGACATTCATCCGAAACGAACATCCTGAATTGTTTGTGAGTAGTATACGTCACAATTAGCGTCATATCTCACCAAAATTGATTTCTCTGCTTGAGAGCAAACTTGAACAAATAGTTGTGTGCTTGAACAAATTGCATAATTCTCCATGGCAAACGGCATCATGCTACATCCTTTACATCCCCCTGGTTTGTTCTGCACCCCCGGCCTTGCCTGCCCGTGACCCCCATGGCCAATCGCTCTTTATTCCACCTCCACGCTGCACGAACCAGGTCACCACGCCTGTGAGGAGCGTACAGGAGCCCACTGTGGCTAAAAGAGGAGACGGCTTCATTGCTTATCTTAACAAGAGGGCCCCCACCTTGTCCTAATCCACCGCCTGCCCCCCACCTAAAACTACCCCGCCTGGCTAACCAGACAGGACAGGTCACCCCAGCCCATGGCAAACCTCCAGCCTGTGTCACACTGTGAAAATTGCTGCAAAAGTAGTTTACCTTGGTGTTGAATCCCATTGCATTCTGGGAGGTTTTGTAGAGCTCTGGGTACTTCAGCATGTTTTCTTTCCGACAGGAGCGCTCAAATATTCCCAGAGTGAGCGGAGGCAGGGCAGTGAAGATCTGGACAAGAAATTAAAACACATGGACAGAAAAAGAAAAACACAAAACAAAACTAAATAACAGACAAAATTCAATTATATGGCACAATTCCAAAAATAAAACCAAAGTTTAGGGTAATTTTGGTACATATATATATATATATATTTTTTACCTAACACAGTTGTTTTCAGAATAATAGTAGTGTGTTTAAAAAAAAAAGCTAAGTTTGTGGAATGCAGTTCAACTGTCCGAGGCCAGAAGTTGCTGAAGTCCATGCAACACTGACGTTAAGCAGTATTCAGAAACAGTGGTTTGATTTTGATGTTTTTGCAAATTTCACATCTAAAGCCTGGAAAAGAAGAAAGGCTGTTCTTGATATAAGTTTTTGTTGTTTCTGATGTTGTTTTGGTTCCTGGTGCTGGGTCGTTTTGATTGTTAATGAATAGATGGTGTCTTATAACTAAGACCATGCCTTTTTAGCTTTACCTTTTTAGCTTATACAACAAATGTTGGAGTTAAAAAAAAAAAAAAAGTTACTTTGAATAGCTTAATATTTATACTTCTTCACTTTCAGTAAATGATTAACACATTTAGAAAAAAAACATGATGTGCACTGCTAATGTTTAATTACTTAATACCAGATTTATTCTAAATCTGAAGAAAAGAAGAAGAAAAGAATTATATGAGGAAATGTATGGTTAAATTTATGGTCGAAGACCAACTGTTTAATATCACTTCTGTCCAATAAAAACATGTAACTCAAGGTTCTGAGTTTTTAAATTTGTATTGATTGTCTGATGAAAAAGATTAAACTTTTGCCAGTTTCTTTTCAATATACAATAAAAAACATGTAACTCCAAATTTTGAGAGGGTTATTATTATTATTATTATTATTGTTATTATGCTTTTTCATCATTCAGTGGAACACGTAGCTTTTTTTTTTTTTTGGTCATTTTTATCTCATTATTTGTTCTTTGTGTTTTGGATAAAAAGAAAAAAACTTGCAATACTGTACTTAATGATACATGATTTTCTTCAGTCAATGAAGCTATGCAAACCTTCCTCTTTGCTAGTACTCCGTCTTCATTGTATAAACCAAATTCCTGTTGTGATTTCTCATGGAATTGTCTTCATTCTTTCCTCTTCTTGGCCCACTGTCTTTCTTTTGAAGCAATGAGGACAAGTGACATTATTGTAAAACCTCTCAGGTTTCCTTACTTTGGATGCTTCACATCTGTTCACATGCAAAACTCATCTCTCTAACAAGCAGGTATTCCAACCTGGCCTGAAGTGCAATGATTTAGCAGTGTTGCAATTCTGAGATGGTGTGTAAAAGGGGTTTAGAGGCGGGGCTTGACTGGGTCACTTAGTACGACTTTCCACTGGGCCCATCATGAGTGGGAGTCGGCAGAGGCAATGGTCTGTGCGACACGCTCCACCGGGCTCCTTTCTTATTCCGGTGAAGATCTCCATTGAGGGGCAGATTCAGACCGGTGCCTCTGACAGACTCCCACGGAGCCAAAGGAATTTGGGCTGCACCCACCAATGGGACCAAGGAGGTGCTTTATAGGGAAATTAATACAAGCGCCAGGGCTGCAAGAACATTCACTTCATGATCAGAAGCACACAGATGGACATGTTTACTTCCGCAAAGTCATGACAGATATGAAATATGACTTCATTAGGAGTGGCCCCACGACAGAACCCTGCGGGACTCCGCTTCCTTTGCCTTTTAATATCATGCAAGCATAGCTGCGCCGGCTAACGACACTTCCTGGGACAAGCCAAACTGTTGTTCTTTCACATTCAGTGCATCGTTTAGGCCACAGGGGAAGGTTGAGCTTTGACAAAGGGGTCATTAATACGCTGGAGGATTTTCAGGATGTTAGTGACACAATCCGGCAATGAAGAGATGCTTCCAACCGCAGCTCTTTTGGCAGTGTTAAGCTCTGTAGACTGTAAAGCTTTTATCAACACTCACCACGTTGTACAAGCCGATGCACCAGCGCTCAAACAGAATCTGACCCGAGAAGCCATTGACAAATGCAAACCAGATCTGCAGGAGGGAAAAAAAAATCACAAGGGATGAGTGAAACAGCAGAAGATGAAAAAGCAAAACGTAATCACAGATGTATCATAAGAGTTCAAGTGTAAATTCATTTGAGGGACAGAGAAATGGCAAGGATGGTGGTCAAAATAGTTACTTCTCTTTCTATTACAGTATTTTGATATTTTTGGAATTTGACCTTCAACTACAATAAAGAGGTTCATAAAACAATCTCAAATACATTTGAACCCATATGAAGTAGTGGAAATGAAAACAATCGATTTAAATTGCCATCATAAAACATCAACTGTACAGACCGTGTTTTAATTCACATTTTAGCATTCTTAAATGTCACAAAAGTGTAAAAATAATTTCTAATGTTAAGATTTGAAACCAATGAAATCTTGGTCTGAGCGTTAATGACAAAGGCGTGATGTTAAGCTAAAAAAAAGAGAGAATATTTTATGTGTATAAAAAGTGATGCAAGATTGTCACAGCATTGAATATGATTTCACTGACAAAAAAGCGAAAGAAAAAGTTGTTCAAACGCTAGTAGTTTCATATTTTACCCCAAATCTTTGATGAAATTTTGAATTCCACAACTTCAAAGACATTCAACTGTGAAGTAGTATTATGAAACGAGTGAAAGAGGTGTGTCCACAACAAAACGGAACAGTTTTTAACAAGGTGAATACACTTTTCAGTGATGTTTAGGGAGTAAAAGCATAAAAAGTTACTTCCTAACCCATTCATCCTAAAATGACGTGAGCTTGTATGAAGTGGCCATCAGTCGAATTGAGGAAAGGCAGAGAGGATCAACAGGAAGTGATCGAGGCACCTCAACTAATGCAAACTCTCATCTTTTGGTTCAATTTCATGAATAAACCTATACCACTTTGAAATAACTAAACAGGATGTTTACAGTATATGTTTATGTATAGTATCTTCAACACACTACTGATGTTCCCAGAAAGCAGTGCAGTTATAATTGAAAATTATTACTTGTTGCATAATTAAAAAAAAAAAAAAAATCAACTTATTAGAGCTATATAGACTCCTAATGTTATTAAAACTTCAACAAAAGTGAGGTTCCAGAAGCAGACCTCTTGTTATCACTCATGTCAAAGCTGTCTGGGGAACATCAGGGCAGCAGCCTTAAGCAAGCACTTCCTTGCTTCATTGGACTTCATTATGAAGGCATGAGCTGCCACAAATTGGAACTATTTGAGGGTCTCGCCCGGCCCCAGCTCCCTCCCGTTCTCGATCTGCCACCAGCTCTTCCCTTTAAATTGTGAAAGAGCAGACATGTCACCCAACCCCCAATCTTAAGGCTCAAAGGCATGCATGTAAAGACCAAAACCAGTTTTATGTGTGTGTGTGTGAGACCCCTCACTACCACGCCCACCCTACCCGGACCCCAAGCCTCCCCTCCATCAGGTGCACTCTACCATGAGCCTGTTGCTTTTGTACGCGGGGGCCCTGTTTTCACACTCGTATGGGATGCACACTCAAAATATGCGAAGCTCTACAACCACAAGTAGTTTTGGGGGTCTTGCTTTGGCTTAGTGGTACAGTGAACCTCTGTCCTCTGTCACGGGGGATACATTCCAGACCCATCTGTGATACAGAAAGACCATATGGTTTAATGTCTCCTAATACTAATTTTTAAACACAAAAATATGCGTAAGCCCCCATCCAGTCATAGCACGGGTTCACAGAGAACAAATTTCATGCCAAATAAACATTTTAAACCATTTAGTATGAGATTTTCAAGAACTAATGTTGACAAATATTGTCGATTATGCAGTTCTTCAGAATACAGTATTTTGCATAGCTGTATCAAATGGACCCTCTAAACTAATTTGCTCCCAAAAACGTACAAATACGTTCTATTGTAAATATTACCATGATCCCAAAAACGTATTTATGTTTTTTATGCTAGAATATATAGAAGGCTTTGAAGCAGCCTCTGAACTGAAGAGAACGCTTGAAGCAATGGTAGTTGTTACAAAAACGACCAGCTGGTGGCAGCAGAGTATAAGAAATCAAACAGGGTCATGTTGCAAAAAGCTATTTTCCCCACTGTTTTAAACAGATTTGTGAATAATGATGAAACTTAAGTATGTTCTAATGCTAACGGCTGCAAAACGGAAACAGATACAAATCTAATTTTGTTTTGTTTTTTTCCTGAATGACTCAATACCTAAAATATACAGCAAATAAAATGTGACTGACTCAATGAGGCTTATTTGAATGAAATCTCATCTAAATTAGTTTTACGCTAACATATAATGTGAAACACCATGGACTGGCTAAATGAAGTTTGCATACATGTTTATTACACTGAAGAGCCAACATCATCATCTTTATCTTGATCTCAATTATGCGGCAACTCTTCCAGCAGACCTCAGTGCTACCTGGCATATCCACGATGCAGCAGATGCTCACGGTATACTTCGAAGGCATTGCTATGCTTTATGTGTGCATGAAGGCCCCAAGAGCCAGGAGGCAGGTTGCCTCAAGCTGTGGTAACGAGGAGAAGCTAGCAAGCAGGTCAAACTGCTGAATTAATTACAGCTCTGCTCAATGCGAGACTAGAGCCTGTTTATTGTTGTGCAAGTTAAAAAGGCTTCCATTCACAGCAAGCAGTAACTGCTTCTTATGTGAGTGTTTTGGCCTGGTCCTCGGGGTCCCCATTACGTCCCCTCTGTCTGTCTCTCTTGAGGGGCAGATGCATTGATTTGCTCATTAAGGGGAGGAACCCGCCAGGATTTTTCTTCCCCTTTCTTCTCGTCATTGAGGGCCACTCAGCAGAGAGGTGTGGCTGGCCTCTCTCCCCCATTGCACATGTCGAGAAAAAAAGCCATACAGGCGATTAGAAGACTCTTTGCATATTCAGCAGCGGATGAAAAATCATTGATTGCACAGCTCCAGAGGCCTCGTTGAGAAGTGTCTGGAAGGGGTTGACGTTTGTCCCTCACAATGCGGGCCCTGGTACTCTTAGGCTTACTACTGCAGAATTGCTAATGGAAATCATGCACAATGGCACCATTGAGCACATGAAGAAGTAGCTGATAAATATGCCCCAAATATGTGGCGTCGCATGCGACTGGCGGCGTTTTGCCATGCGGAGCACGGCCTCGTGAATACACTTTCATGTAATGGCCTCATAAATGCCACTTGTCCATCAGCGGGCTCTGTGGCACCCCCGACCAAGTGTCAATCAAAAACGAGTGGCCTGCAGGATTGGCTGTTTGAATGATGTTGCCATGGTTCCCTTTTGGAGGGTCTCCTTAGCTTGAATGTGACTGAATGCAGCCCCCTTTTCACCGCACTTCTTCAGTTAGCTGTGTCGTTTGGGATGAAAGTGGGAATGCTGCTCGAAGAATCACATTAGAAAAAAAATATGTGCATGATTACAACCAGGCAAGGTGCCATGAATTGATGGAAGCAGAACTGATTGGAAACAGATTGGAAACACTAGAACAGTAACAAATATGTCGGATTTCCCGATGCCATGCCCAATAAGTCACCAGCTGCGTCATTCATTTAAACAAATAACAAATAAACACTGGATAAGAAAGAGTCATCTTGCATTATTTGGAGAAGGTGTTTGGTATGCGATTGAATGTAACACTGAAGTGTCTTCTGCTATTAAAAAACAAACAAACAAACAAACAAACAAACAAACGATAAATGTAATGTATTTCTCAAAATGATACCCATCCCTCCCAATTAGGCACTACAACAACTAAATGCCTCTCTCAAAGAAAACTCAATCTGTCAAATACACAAAAATTGGTACGAACAGTCTGATTATCTCAGTTCATAGATGCCGTCATCCATATATGGACATTACAGAGTTAACCCATTTGAACTCTATTGTGAACTAAAACAGCAGCACCTACTGAGTCACATAATCAGTCTCTTGTAGTGTGGTCATGTTGTAAACAAGTTTCTGCTAAAGTAGTTAAGAAGAACATATGCCATGAAGAGAGAGCGTCATCAAATGCAATTACAAAGTATCACCGCTCAACAGCTTTGTGTCTATGTTTACAGTATGTTCCACTTAATAATACACTATTGGTCAAGTCTGCCTTGAGTCTTGTCATTACTTCAGTTCATTTAGTTTATACACTTTGTGTAAATTCTAATATTGTTTATAACATTAATTCATGAATCCGTTTGTATAAATAGCCTGGCAACAGTTTCTAACGAAGTATTTTTCTTATATAGGTTTTTATTTTTTTATTTTTTTATTTATTTTTTAAACCATCTGCTGTGTGCTGTTAAAACATCTGACTTTCCCCTCAGGGGATCATAAAGGAGTATCTTATACACAGTAGTATCGGATACGGGTGGAGACACTAAATTGGAATCGGGCACTGAGACTTGGAGTATAAATCTTAAAAAGAACCAAAGATGTGACAAGGTTTTTAAAAAAAAAAAAAAACAGGATTAAGTTTTGTGTATGCCCTAATGCTCCCAATGTAAGGTAAATTCCCACATCTTTGAATTTCCCCCGTTGAAAAGTAGCCCGAGAGCGACGGGAAGCACATGCCAGGACAAAGCTAAACCTGACAAACTGGTGCTCGTGTGTTAGATTTCAGGATCTGACAAAGTGTCCTATTATTTGCTTGAAACTCCTAAAGAAGCAACGCATGGAAAGAGGAGCGTAAAGTTCATTTCCACAGCGAGCGACAAAATCAGCGCGAGAATGACGACGCAGGCCCCGCAGACACGAACAACCCACAAAGTGGTTTTGAAAGGCGAGGGGCTGCAGTCCCAGTCCGAGAAGAACACACAAACAATGTTGAGAGGAATTTCTGACCGCCATTCGATTGTGGTCTGAGGTCTTTTGGAGTGTTGTGGTTCATTTACAACGGCAAGCCAACTGTAAAAAGAGAAAGCTGGATAAGTGTGGGTCCGCCAGTGGATGTTTGAAACGCATCGCAAGTCGTGGAAGTCATTTTAGAATACATTCAGAGCATGTGGGAAAACATTTAACCGTATTACATGTGAGCAAAACATGGAATGCAAACTTCAGGTGCAGAACTAATAGTAAAAAAAACAAAGCAAGTGTCATTTGTGATAACTGTTCAAACATAGCAGGGAACCAATGGCTTGTGAGACCATCTGAACCGGACCACAATGCAAAGCCAAACTTTAAAGTTTCAAACACTTCCTGTTAGGGCTGAACAATTTAGAAAAATAATCAAACTGCATCAAACCCCCCCCCGTGATTTCCATTTAAAATGATCACATTTCAAGGTCCCCTTAACCTTGCATGTTTTGTAACAAAAACAAGAAACAAATTAATCTCTATTGCAATTAAAAAATATCAGATTTATTATAGATTAATGTGTTGGTCTTATAGTTTATGCTATCACTCAAATTAAGGCAAATACACCATTAACCTAATTAATCTACAGTACTTATATTGTTGTTATCTTAAACGCTTTCGATATGCAGTCTTTTAAGTGTTCACTACGACGTCTCTAGGTGCAACAATCGCAATTTTCTGGCCAATCACCACTCCATGACCTTTAAAAAGCCTGACCTGTCGATCCTGATTTTTTTCATAACCAACAATACGCACTGAACTTATTTGGACACTATAGAAATAAATAAATACTTAAAGTATACATGAAGCCTACCAACTGAAATGAAACCCCCTTTCCCACCTAAATGCAACATCGCAATATGAAAATGGCATTCTACTAGAAGACAGTAATGTCAATTTGAATTTGATGAATTGTTCAACCCGATTTTCTGTTCTAATTAAATGAGAAGTCGTGGTGAAAAGTTTCTGTAAAACGGTTGTAAAAATCCCCAAAACAGAACACACAAAAGTTCATAATAAAACATTTGTGCTACTGTTGCCACATGTTTTTCCTTTCCTCAAATTTAGCATGACCCTCAGAAGACTTTCCTACCTTTCTACTACTTGACAAGGAGTGCAGATCAAAACATAATAGCGCCGTGGCTGATAGGACGCACTTAACCTATCTCCATTCTCGCTTGCAGCTTTTGAACTTGTAATCAGTGTGAGGTCTGCTGTGTGTCACAAGCCATCCATGGCGTTCCCATTCATCTTCAATGATATGAGGAAAGCAAGCTGAACAACGCTAACTTGGCAAACCTTCACGGTGGTCCAGAGGAAAAAAAAACAACTTTATAATGTCTCTGCAATCAACTGTAAATCTTCCATGTATTTTCCTCTCATGCCTTGTAGAGTTAAAATGTACATGCAGAAAGATTTAAATGCCAGTACTCAGATGAGCTATATCGGACGGGCATCTTTGAGGAAGATTGCCGTTTTCCCCTTGTCGTTTGTTTTCTGTCCAGCTGTGTTGAAACTGGCCGCATGCGATGCTCGTCAGCAGCAGCGCAAACACGCAAAGTTTACATATGTCATCGGGTTGGGTGTCAAAATAACTTCAGCCTATAAAGTAGGGCTGATTTTATTTTGCCGAAATACAATTTCCGATTTAAATGTTTTTTGTTTTTTTTTTCTAGAAAAAGCAAAGGACATTATTCAAAACAAGTTTGAGCTTGGAGGAGGTCTGCATTATTGTCTACTTACCTCTATGATATAAAGTACAATGTTTTTGTAGAAGCAGTACAGGATACATTTGGCTACACGGTTGTAGTTCCAAGCTCCATGGACCAGCAGAAGATTCTTCAAGTATTTGAACTGGGAAAAAAAAGCAAATGTGTTTTTGTGTGTACAGTACATACAGTGTTAGATGGTTCCTGACATGAGATGACATGAAAGCCACAATTGGAATGTCTGGATGTAGGAAAGAAACATCAGGAATTTGTCATGTCCTAGCAGGGAGATGGAAGAATAATAGCAGTCAGAAAAAAACCAAACAAAACAAAAAAAAATACCAAGTGGGTATTCAAAAGTTCAGTGTAGCCGTTACATGACTTTGGAATGATCCCGCTATAAGCACGCCTGTGGTGAGTATAAAATTACAGTGTAATTTCTGGCTGATAAGTGTGATTACACTGGATCACGGCTCAGCGGCCAGCCTGAAACAAATTACAAGGTTTACATTGAGTCCTTTAGCTGTCCGAAAAAGGCAGTGAAACGAAAGAAGAATTAAAATATTAACAGCTATATCCAAAATGTTTTCAAGTCAAGTATTGCTGGCCTTGCCACGGTGACCGAGATCATCAATGTGGCGCTAATATCAAAACAAGTAGAGATAGTTAAAGAAATGAAAATTAAGTGACAATGTGTAATATTAAATTATATTTATAGCTATAGGCCTACTGTACAAGATTTTTTATTTACACTACCCGTGCTTATGAAATCAAGAAAGATGTGACGGCATCTCTACACTCACAATTTTGCAGTCTAAAATATTCACGGATGGCTGTATATTATGGATTAGCATTGGCATACCACTATAAGTATTTACTACGTAATACAGTAAAAATACATACATACATACATACAAAATAATTGTACACTGTCGGAGGTGCCTGACAGCAATGGTTTTTCTACACTTTGATTTAAATAAGTTTTTTTTTTTTAATATAAATTCAGTAAGATCATTTTGAATCACACCTATGGACAATTGAGAGTCTTCAAAGATTGCTTTTATAATAATTGGGGAGAACATGCAAATTTCACACAGTAAGGCTGGAACCTCAAAATTGTGAGGCACACATGCTAACCAATGCCCAACATGTTGATATATATATTTTTTGTAAATAATAAGACAGTTGACTTTTGACTCCCATTGATTATAAAGTGAAAATAATCATCTATGACAGCTTGACCAAAGCATTCTTTATTTAGATTTTGAACAGCTTCCCAGGTTGGATTTCACTTTCCAGTCAGCCAATTATATCTACCATACGGCAGTGCCAATATAGAGAAAACATCAGTGAAAAAAAAAAAAAAGAAGTGTAATTTAATTTGCAACGTGGATTATAAGAGGCCACCTGTCTTTGACACACATAAACCTTGGACATGTAATGCGGACTGAAGTGGGGAACAAACTCAACCCTCTTGAATAGTAATTGCATACTCAAGGACAGAGCACACACTGTGTTGTACGCAACTATTGCTTTCCCATGCTCTCAAGCCCTGTGGCGGCAATAGAAAAATGTTGCATTGAATGGTGTTCTATGTGTAAACACAGGAGTGTTTTTGTTGCTCTCAGGTATCGCATGTCGACTGACAACCTTACTTGGAAAGTACAGTACGTGTTTACATTGTCAATTTCGCCAGAGTCTGTTTGTGATCGAGTTGTGCGGGGAGTTGGGTGACGTTTTGGATGCTTGTTTTACAGGTGTTACCACTTCACTGTATAAGCTGATGCCCGAGCAGACAAGAGAGCTTTTGTTGTGAACAAAAAATGTGTCAAACGTTTAATAACACACTTGACAGTTGTAATATCAAAAAAAGTTAACAGGGTGATGTCACCAAAACAGGCTACAATAATAAAGTCAATGCAAATGAATGTTAACTCTCCAGCATTTTGACTGATAATAAATATTTGAGAGAACAAAAAAATGACAACATCACCAAAAGAAAAGATGAGAAGAAAGTATACAATTGATTTTAATTGTGACAAGCTCACCTGAGCAATGGAGTAGTCGGAGGAGTTGGCGGCCTGCAAGCCTTCGTTGCCCGAAATTCCTACGCCGACGTGCGCCGTCTGAATCATCCCGACATCGTTGGCGCCGTCGCCGATGGCCAGCGTGATCACCTTCACCTGCTTCTTCACCATTTCCACCACCTCTGACTTCTGCAGAGGAGACACTCTGAAAAAAGGAGAGAATGCAATTGATTTTGAGTGATGCACTATTTCAAAACGCAAAATCAGACACAATTCGACTCAGGCTTGATAAATCACATTGCACGACCCGGGTTCGAGTCCAATTAACTCCACTTATGGTTCACTTTACTATTTTTTCGCTATTTACATGGCAGATTGAGGTCGCTAAACTACAATATGTATGTAACACTTAGTATTCATTTATTGTTGGAGGACTTGTTGTAAAATTGCAATATGTGAACTATTGATTTCTAGTATGTAATACAATGAGGTCAAAAGTCCGCTATTTTCACCAAACGGACTAAAAGATGCCAAACCAACAACACGATGATGTTCTCCAGTTGTTTGTCCTTGGATAACTCTCAGACTGTTCAATAAATCTGTTATTGTTTTTCTGCACTTGGCAATGTTCTTGAAGGATTGATTGTTTACCTCAAGTGTTTATTGTCCTGAGAGAATATTTACATCTTATTGAAGCAAGTATGTTGTCGTACAATTGCAGGATTCTCCCATGAGTGAAAGGCCTTGAAGATTTTCTGCCAAAAGTCTCCATTAGTCCCCACATGCTTGTAAATATGATGTGACCCTTCAGAAGTTTTTATGTTTCATAGTTCAGCATTCTGTCTAAACGTGTGGGGGGCTCGTAACAGGGGTGACCTCCTCTGTTGCTCTCCCCGAGCCTGATTGTTAAACATACAGCTGTACAACCTCCATCCATTTCCTCGTGGATGTTTTTTACAGTGCATGTTTTTATGCATTCATCTCGTCTCCAAGTAGTTTTTTTTTTCTATGTCCATGTTCGTGTTACTTTGTGTGTTCTTTTAAATAACGGTGCCAAAAAGTCAAAACTTGGAGATACAGATGTTTATATTTATGTAGCACTCACTTTCCAATGAGTTTTCCGACCATCAATATCAAATAGTCCATATTAAATGTAGTTTCTGGGGTGTTGATTTAAAGAGTGGAATGGACTTGAGGTTGAAAAATATGTTCAATCTGTTGTTATGCAGGATGGATGTGAGACAAAGATTAACTCTTGGTGTGTGTTCGGCTTTTTCCATGTTTTTTTTTTCTTTTTTTCTTCTAAACGTATTCCAATAAGATGGCCCGTCATGGTCACTCAGAACGTTAACATTGGATTCAATCTACGGCTATCTCATTATTGTTGAGTCCAGAAAACGTTGAAAGATTAGCATTTGTGTTTTCTCAGTTTGTGGCTTTTTTTTATGACACTTATTTCACAACAAGAAGCAGCCTTAACACGGACTGTTAGAAAAAGAAGTGACTGATTTGTGTTTTGGGATGTCTGCTGCATGCACCATATGCTTGGACCAGCACAAATGTGAAGTGTAATTTGGCAGCTTGAAGTGAAATAAAAACACACAATGCCAGTGTGATGTCATCTATCTTCTTGATAAAATGTGACATGCGTCGGTCAAACTACACTAAGACAGCTGCGTGTGATGTCTACATAAGGATCTGGAACAGATTATTTCAATTGATTATTTCCCATGGGAGGAATAGTTTCTAAATGTGAAAAAAATGGGAGGTCAACAAGCACTGCGGAAAGATTCAACTGGATTATTTCATCATCAGTACAAGACACAGAGAGATCATTATAAGTGGCTCAATTAGGTACAGCCCACCATTAGCCAGTGTGACGCAATAAATGTGTTTTTATTACCTCACTGCATATTACTACAGTTTTTGTATATGACATTAGAAACAAAATGTATGAATGTATTGTGAAATCCATGGTAACTGTGCTAAAGGGGCAAAGAGGGGAAGAAACCCATAAACATTACATGCAATGTTAAATGAAAGGATTGATGAATCTCTGAAAACATGGTTCCCGACTTCAGGCCATAGACCATGTAGGTACATGCTGCTTGACAGCTAAAGTACTTCCTGTTATTTATGTGACTTGGCCAGGTCAACAGTGCACCTCCATAATGTTACAAGTTGACATTCTAAATTTACCTGTGACTGTATAAACCCTTTTAAGTATGTGCTGTAAAATCAGGTGAAAACATTTATGGATAACAGTAAAAGCAGCAAACTTGTGCAATAATTCAAATGAAGTTTTAAATCACATTATGTATTTTTTTTTAATTATTATTATTCTGTGAAAATGTTCACAAGCTTTGTTGACTTTCATAATCTTTTATATTTAGTCAACTTAACTGCTCCTATTTTTGTATGTCTGAAGTCACAATAGGAACTATTTGTGGTGTACTCACTACACTTTTCCAACTTGCCATCCCTGATATTGTCTGTGAAGGCATCATGTAAAAAAAATAAAATAAAAAAATAAAATAAAAAAATAAAAAAGCCAAAGAAAAAGCAAATTTCATACAGTGTAGGAGGAAGCAAACCCAATTAATTCTACCTGCAGCAGATGACGGCCTTGCAGGACAGGGCGAGATCCAGGAAGTACTGTCGCACTCCGAAAGTGAGCGCATATTTGAGTGTCTTGCCGTCAATGATGAGCGCAAAGTCATTTTCCTTGTAGAGGGCATCTCCCAGCATTCCGCAGTGGTGGCTGAGGGTCTCCCGTGTTCTCTGCCAGAGAGGCAAACATTGGAAGGACTTCATGATTACAGCAGTGAAATGTCCACAATCTGTATTATTTCTAGCTTGATGGATTCTCAATCACCCTCTTTTAATTGTTTGTTCAATGGGTTTCACCCGGTAAATCACATTGGTATGAAATGTGTCTGTCTCATTTGCAGATCGATGTTAATAATAGCACAAACCAGTAATAGCAATAGCTAACAGATGCCAAAGTACTGTAATATTATTATAAGCGCGTCATTCCTAATCCTGGCTACATTATAACTGCTACAGATAAAAGGGTTTTCAAGTTTATCTTGCAAATGTCCTCATGTAGCTGGAGAAAAGAAACACATGTACAAATACAATGTATAATATTATGTGATTAATAAAATGCGGAGATCAAACAGTGGAATTTGAATGATTACAATCTTTTTTTTTTCTTCTTTTTTTTTTTTAAGTCTTAGCCACATTTCTAAGTTTAACCAAAAACATAATTTTGGGGGAAGAGGGTAAAATATTGTTTCTGCTTATTCTAATGTTTTCTTTAACTTGCAATCCAAAGGGATGGAAAGCAGAGGAAATTAGATGATGGATGAATGAACACAGTCGGACTCCAACTGCGCTAACCTTCGCTGTAATATACAATACCGCAAATATTTAGTGAAACAACACAAAATACCTCCACTATAGTTTTTTTTTGTTTTTTTTTAATTGGAGTATAATTCTTTACAATACCACCAGGGGACACTTGAAGACTTGTTAATTTATGAGTGATGAGCATAATTCATTGCCACACTAACTGCATACACAGTATAAAGAGTGATGATAATGAGCGATGGTGAACGTGGGACTAACTAAAGGATTTACTGTCCCGAGTGGAAGCATATGGACTGGGGAGCAGAACTCGTGAAATCATTTCTGTCTTCCACACATCTTCCTCACAGATGGTGAAGCACTTAGGAAATTTCGCTGAGGAGTTGATCCTCTAAGGTCGAACACGACCCGTTCAGGATTTTGAAGCGACTTTTCCCAGAGGAAATAATGGAAACAGAAACAATCCATTCTAGGTTCTCACCATCTTTAAACCGTTATTAACTGTAAAAAGGAATGCCTTAAGTCACGTAAATGTTTTTAATTGTGATACAAATGTTAAATACTGTCAATATAAAGTGATAAAACTACAGATGGGTAATGTTTGTAATGAGGACCCAAAAGGCACATTAGTGATACTGCTCAATAAATTATTTATTGTTCACTGACAATTGTGTTTATGTTTGACTTTACTCCCAGCTGAAAACTGCATCAACAACCCAAGGGCTCTCCTTTCCCACCTGAGAGGACATTAAAATGTAACTACAGCATTACCTTGCCTTACAAATTTACAATCAACCGTAATACCCGGGGGAGCACTATCATGTATGTCCTCGTGCAAACATGACGCGGACATTAACAAGAACCTGGTGGGTTGGTGTGAGTGGTCCGGCCCGTGACAAGGTCCCATATGTCAAAGCGTCCATGCAGGACCAGAGGGAGAGCACAGCAATGGCTTGGCATAACAAAACTGAAACCTCAGCTTAAAGGAAATATTTGGACAACAGGGTTTTTGCGTTTGAGCAGATACACAGCGAGAGAGAGCGAGGTGATGGATTAACATAGGAGAAAAGAGCCAAAGAGGACACAAACAGGGAGCAGCTGCACACATGTGAGCCTTCTGTGTAAAATTACCCAAAATCAGACATGTCATTTGTTACTGTATCGGCAAGGGGAACACAACTTTGCCTACATTGTTATTCCACTAACGTTCTACCTCCATTTTGGGTAGAATCCAGTCATCACACACACTGATGGAGCGGCCATTTCCACCCCCATTAAATTACGCTGCAGAGTTCCAACGCTAATTCTACATTTCTCCTTCTAAAGACCTTTTGTTATGGCTATAATGAACCATTTAGCTTATGTGAATCGCTAGTGTTTGGTTTTGGGAACGGTCATTCAGAGCCTCCCGTAAAGACTGAGCTCCATTGTTGATACAAGACACTCATGATGTGGAATCTGGATGTTTGCAGAGATGTAAAGTCATCAACTGCCTAAGATGGGGGGAGCCACTCCACAATGGGGTTAATCCTGTTAAAATAGACATGTAGTCACTCAGCAACAGTGAATGTTGATTTTCAACATTGCAGCAGCGTTATTTTGTAGGAGGCTTTGCAAAAATTGCAATGAGTAGGACCATTAACTGTTTTCTTTTTGTATATAACTTAATCTTAAATAAAATAAAATAAAATAAAATAAAATAAAATAAAATAAAATAAAATAAAATAAATGTGGACATAAGAATGCAATGAGGGCGGTCCTAACATTTTGTGTCAACCTGACAAGGACACTTACTTTTTCATAATTGTGTTGGATTTGGTCAGGAAAAAAAAAAAAAAAGAAGAAGAAAAAAATGTTTCCATAACAATTTCACAGCCCTGGAAAATAATATTGTGTAAATATAATAGCTAAGAAATATTGCAAATTATAATTTTTGTTAGTACTTTAATGGCTGTAAAATAATCTTTAACTCTAAGTGCTATAAAATTACAACTTTAAAACTTTAAATTAGCATGCTGGATGTGTTGTAGCAATTTTATAATGAATATTTATAGCTGTATATTATACACAAAAAAATTACACACAAAACGATAATAATATGCAATTAACGGCAAACTGACTAATATGGATGGTAATTTTCTAACTTTTTATCCAATTTTGTACCGTACTCTTGTGGGAACAAGCCACTTGAAGTGATTGAGCATCTGCATCGAACGTGACCTAATCCTACATTGGAGACCAGGTTTCACTTGAGGAATTTCAGACCACGCCATGTGATGCAGCACAGGGGATGTCGAAAATGGTGACAAGCATGTGTAAGCCAGTGAGGAGGTAAGACATGCTCCAATTACTCTCTTGTGCAGCACATGGCCGCCATGAATGAGCAGCCGTCCCCGTCTGGCCCGTGTGTGCGGCACGGTGCGGACGCTTTCCGCATTTTTGCGTTGTTAACAAAGTGCCTTATGTAAGCATCTGCTCAACCACAACAGAATGGGAGTTGACATTTCAAAGCGCCGATCTGCGCGCTTTATGAATCCACCGACCCCAATTTTTTTTTACTTCAACTCAATTTATCACGCTTAACGAATGGCTGACAGGATGAAGGCAGTCTGTCATCACCCCTCAACACCCGTCCGCCTTCCTTACTATCCCCACCCCCTTGAAGAAACTGAACCAAGATACGTTTAATCTTCGTCTGTGGGCCCTTTCCAGTGCGGATTTTTGCGCTGTGCTGTCTCACAAACGTCAGACAAGGCTCTCCTGCCGGGGGTTAACAGACTTCTCTGCGGGGTACCTTACACACGTTAAAGAGAGATTTAGAATGTGTGCCTGCCGTTGATGGGATGGTGTGCTCCCCATGGGCACATTCTCAAACCTTGAACCTTTATTTTTAAACAGAGCATTGGCGAAGACAGCGGACTATCCAGCAACAAAGAAGTCACTGTATTTATTACTAATTCTTTAAACATACACAAAAGCAGTGTTTCTCAACATTTATTGTGCCAAGGCACATTTTTAAATGTGAAAAGATCTCACAGACATTGACCAGAAAAAAAAATGCCACGAAAAAAAGTGTACATATGAAATCATGATTATCTTGTCTCAATTTACTTTGAAATCTTTCTGTTGTATAGTTTCAGACACTTTTTTGAAAATGCTTCCAAAGTTTTTCACAAAAATCCCAGTTCACGCCACTGCTGTGACAAAATATCAATATACCAATATTAAACGTCTATATTGTTGCTGTTGGTTGAATACTGTATGATCACCCTCATGTACTGCCAACTCTGCATATACCCCTCTGTTAAACAAACCCACAATAGTGACTGAAATAACTTACTGACAAAGTAATAACAAATGAAAATTTACTAAAAATGTACCGAATAAAACTGAGGTGCCTTCTTTCACATCCTTTCAGGCAATTACTGCAATCAAAGGATTTGTGTACCTCTCAATGAGACTTGTACACTTGTGTCAACTTCTCCAGACTGCGCGTTTCAGTTTTGCTTCCACAGATATTCAATTGTATTTAGATCAGGGCTCATCAGAATAATCCAATGTTTTGCCCGTAGGAATTCTTGGGTGTTTTAGTTCTTTATCCTGTTGTTTTCTTTGTAGGCTACATTTTTGTGTTTGTTCTTATAAAGTTCCAGTTGAGTCAAGACATTCTCTCACGAGCTTTGTGGCTTATCCATGTGCATTTCAAGCTCACATTATTATGGTATATATTATGGATCAAAAGTTTGGATGTTTGCTTTGTCAGTTACATAATTCAGTTACATTGTTCATTCTAATCCTTATGGAGCTAGAACAATAGCAGTACTTACATCAAGCGTGTCCTCGTTTATCACCAGCATGCCCATGTTCTTAGTCAGTAGTTTGCAGGAATGTCCTGTGTAAGAAAAACAACAGAAATGTTTTCACGTCATAAAAGAAAAAATGTTGTACATTAAAAAAAAGTTCTTGTCATAGCTATGACTCAAAATATAACATTTAATTAATTTGCCAAAAAAAAGCACAAAATGTCACAATAGAACAAATGTTGCAAAATGCAACTTGCAAACATTTTAAGGACATCAGTTCAAATGTAGTCACTCGGAGCCGGTAACTCGGGACATGGCTAATGAGTTTACTTTACAAGGGCTTGTCAGCTTCCTGTTTCAATAGGGAATCACAACTCGGGGTTACTTAACATGAATCTCTAGGGAGTCTCCCAAGCTGGTAGCTGGGACAGACACTCGGGGTCACCAGACAGCTGGGAGAATGAATATCATCGTCATCGGTGGCTAACAGCAATCTCCAGTGTAGCTGTTCAAATGGCATTAATCGAGCACAATGGTCTTCGATGAAAACTGGTCCAGTCAAGCCAATTTTGGATATTCATGGGCTTTGAGAGTTTGCATCTGGAAACAAATTCCCAGTTTTTAAAGAGGGGTTACCACAAAGCCATCGTTTTTGCATATGTGTGTGGGTGGTATTTTCACTGAGTGAACCCGGTATAAGTTTCTGCATAAAAAAACACCATGAAAGTGCTGTGTGAGGCTATAAGAAGGTTTCCCCTCAAACCCAAATACCACTGACTGATTGTTTTTGTAAGTGCAAGACAGGCAAATGTTCAAAATTTGGAAAACGTGTGGCAAATGTCTCCTCCATCTCAACTTCTGTTCTCTCTCTCCCTCTCTCCGCTCTTGTCCAACGCTTCCGATTAACGTGTTTACCTTCAGTTGATTTGACAGCGGCCGAACGGAGAATGTCGCATTCCTTGGCCTGTCATCTTCTCAGGCGGAACTAAACAGCGCTCCCGCGGGACTTGAGGAATGCGCAATAACGACATGTCGTGTGACGGCCGCCTCCGCTGTTGTAACAATTAGGGCTTCGCGTTTGACCTGCAGGCTATGAACTGAAAGGAGTTAGAATGGTCAGATCGATACATCTGTTCAACTAGTGAATGATGAGTTTATTTTAAGCATCGCCACAGACAACCATGTCTCCTGCTAATGTATATTGTTAAGCTAACATTTGGATTTGTAGTATTTATGCTGTGTAGGTGCAATGTCTTGAAATAAAGTTAAAATAAATAAAATAAATTTCACAATTTGGCAATAACCATCAGAGGACCAACTAGTTTGCTGCTGCCTAAATGGGATACAGTGAAACCAGAACAAAACAATAAAAGAAGCAGTTTTATGTAGAATCATCTTAATTGGAAAAAAAAATAAAATACCGGTATAGAAAAAATAACATTACACTTTTTTTCTGAGATGTGCAGCTTGGGGGGGGAAAAAAATCATTTAAAAATGTTGACTGTTGAAGTTAAAATCAATTTAGTTATACATTAAACTGCAGAATGATGGGTGATATTAAAAATGATTAACACAATGTTGAGACTATCATTTTGAAAAAAGACTCAGTGCTAGAGTGTTCAAAATGTACTTAAAGGGATACTTTACTTATTTAGCCATTTTTGGCAGGCCAAAATTAATATTTTGCCTATAATAAATTTGATATTTTCATCATTTTTCATGTACAATTCGTACCTTTAAAAACACATTTTACAACTTGCTGTCGACTGAAAATAACATCACAAGGGCTCAGGTAACCAATCACAGCTCATCTTGTGAATGTCACATGACCAAACCTAGAAAACTGGTAAGCTGTGATTGGCTACCTGAGCCTTTGTGATGTCATTTTCAGTCGACAGCAAGTTTCAAAAAGTGTTTTTAAAGGTACTAATTGTATGTGAAAAATAATGAAAGTATCAAATTAATTAGAGACAAAATATTAACTCTTTATTCCTATAATGGGCTAATTAAGTAAAGGATCCCTTTAAAATTAGAAACACTTTGAATACATTTTTATGTTAGAATTTGTCATCATTTTAGCTGCATTGTGTTAAATATATTTCCAATATTTGACAACTTGCACATCAACTGTCTTAGGCACTTTTTGCGTGTTGCATCAGTGGGCTGTGATTAGTAGTCTATTCTGTACAGTTGGTTTTGTGCATTTGAATATTATGAAGTTTTTAGTTTTACAGTAATCGCTCACTATTGACGGGGGATGCGAATATCAGATTAATCAGAAAATTAAGATGATTAATAAACCTACTTTTCGCATTTTACATTATCACCATCATGGCTCACTTGTTTTTGGAGTTTGTTCACTTAGACGTCAAAATGGCCGACCCCTGAAATGGATGAAATCAGGTGGCTTAATCTATAATTCTTATTCCACAAATACAATATAGACTAGAGGGAGCGCATAGAACATATTATTTCAAAAATGCACATCATGAAGCAGCACATGTAAAAAAGTAAATACAAATTTGATGTAATTATTGGTTTGTTTGTTTTTTCCCTCAAATCCGTGTTTACAGCAATGTTTGCAAACTGATTGCTCTTCAGTGGTACTTTCAGTTAACTTTTTCCTGAAGCTGCGTCCTGGCTCTAACCTGTCCAGAGCGTGACGTACTTTGGCCCAACTGCGGCGCAAACGGCGCTGGGAAGCATATCCCAGAGCAAACAACGCCGCCAGCCAGCCACTCTGCTGTCAGAGGAACTATTGCACATCCAAACTCGTACAGTGCCAAATGAATGACAGCCGCTAATAATGGCGGTTTTTACAAGTTCTGGTTCGACACAAGTCAGATCAAACTGACCTGCTGTGTTTTTTTGCCGTTAAGTTGAGTCAACACAGCTGGCTTCTGGTTGATTTATGGTTCGCTGTGCCAAGAGTGGCATCTGGGTGGTTCACTCCGCCTCAAAAAAAAAAAAAAACTCAGCGAAAGTCACTTGTGTGCCATGAACTCAAGTACGAGAGATCCTCTTTCAGTTTGGAAAAATTGTAAAATTAAAGTCAATATTGAGAGGGGATTTACAGTGCAACTCCAGTCTAAAAAGACGGACCTGTAATAGTGGGCCCAGTGATCATATCCTGACATCTGGGCACGCAGGGCACAAAGGGCTGATTGAGAGGGGCCACAGTAGTAGGTAGACTCTAAGCGGACAACAGATATCGATTTTCCTGCCATCTTTGTTCACGTGTCGGCTGCCACATTGTAGCAGAAGATTTGCAGCGCAGCATGAGGAGCAGGAGAGCAGTATGAAATGTTCTGCAAGAGTCACTCATTTGCACTTCTGATGCATTCTGTGAGGCCAGAGCGCCCAGGGGGGAAGCAGACATGTACAAAGTGCCCGCTTGTGTATATATGCATGTTATTTACATCATGTCAGTGAGTGAGGCTCATACATCATCTTGTGTTCTGCAACAGATGCTCGTTCGAGATGCATGCGACAAAGACGTTTCTTCCACTGATCGGAGAACCTTGAAGAGTATAACGTAAACGTATCAGGTTTAACATCTGTGTGGTAACGTAGGCAAGCATACAAGCTACAAGCCTTTACGTGAATGCAACGCAAATGACTTTCAGGAAACTATTCTCATTTTTGTGGGCCAAGCTTTGTCTTATTATGCATGAAAGGTAGGCAGGCACTTAACAATGAGAAAGGTAGGCAGGCACTTATCAATGATATTCAGTGCATTTCACTAATTAACATTTATTTAAAGGGACAGCAACGTGAAATATCAACTTTTTGGAGCTTTTAGCCATGTTAAAATGCTAATCCCCCCCCCCACAAAAAAAATAAAAAATCACTGAAGTGGTGTTTTCCTCCATTCGCCCTTCTATGAGAAATTCTAGGTCATTCTGCCCTCCAAGCACCATCCCCTTCCAACCTGAGAAAATGAGCTGTTGTCACTTTTTGACGTCATTAGGTGCGGACCCACCCCCGCACCACCTCTGCGGACTAAACGCACGCCCACTTTCTCTGAGACCTCCATGGGATAGTGACAAAAGTAGCCTTTATCAGTAAACATTCTGTACAAATGAATTCAAAGCAATCAATTATCCTGTACATTTGCAATGCCAAAGTGCAATGACAATTGGCTGTCTTAAAAACCCAGAAAAGGTTCTGGCTGACACTTGTGTAAACCACAAGTAAAACTTTTGTGCTGCAGAACCAAACTGAAAGAATAGTGTAGTGGTTAGCGTGCTCATCCTGTAAGCAGCAGGTACCCGGTTCACAACCTGTCAGTTTTTTTTTGTGTTTTTTTTTTTTTACTTCTTCTTCCCTCTCCTCCCCTCCCCTCCTCTTCCACCATTTCTTGCGGCAAAGAGACGTTTTGTTTCAAATGTTTTTTAAAGAATTGGCTTGCGTTAAGTTGTGTGGACATTCAGAGTAGTGCTCAAATGCAGAGATCCAGCAGCAGGCTGCAACCGTCTCGCCTAACTAAGCGTTCTGCTTAAGGTTCTGTCTTCAAAAATAAACAATTCCCAAGTGACATCTTCTTATCTTTAAGTGGATAGCACATTGAAATTTTTATAACTCTCCAAATGGTTTTCAGAACCTCCTTACCAATGTTAATGGCCGTTTCCTGTTTATCCCCCGTCAGGATCCAGATCTTGATGTCAGCCTTCATCAGTGTCTCTATGGTCTCGGGCACCTTATCCTGCAACTTGTCCTCGATGGCGGTTGCTCCCAACAACTGCAAGTTCTACCACAGACAAAAGGAAACGTTAATATAAGAGTCAGGAGGTAAGCATCTGCAGATGTGAAGAAGGCGTGTAAGGATTAGTGGTGTTTTTGCCGTAATATTTGAGAGAAAAGTTTCAGCATCTCAAGAAAAAAAGATGTAATTTTGTGACAAATTATATAATTGCTGGGGCATTTTTAATTGATTAAATTAAAATCAAATAAATGAGTAATATTTTGCAGGGGAAAATAGCTTACAAGAATTTTATTTCAGAGAAAAAAAAAGACAATTTTAGGAAAGGTTTTTTATTCCAATCAAAAAGTCATAATTTCAGAAAAAAGGTGCAATACAAAAAAAAAATAATAATCAGTATATATGGAAACAGTTTGCTCACTAATGTTTATTATATCAATAATATTTGAATAAAAATATGTTTCAGGTAAAAATAACTAATTTTTGTTATTTTTATGACAAAAATTCCCAATATGACAAGAAACATTTGCCATTTTGAGAAGCAGTAATATTACGTGGAAGTCATAAATGCGAACAAAAAAAAAAAATTTTTTGCCTGAATACATGAACACTTTTATTGACATGTCTGTCAACCAATCAACAGACAGCAGCTTGTCTAACGCCACCCTTACAGAAAAACATTCGCAAATAATTACCTTAATATTTCCAATGCAGCTGCTCATGTTTATCAGTAGTAGTATCAGCAGATTTTAGGGCTGTGGGGCCACCCCAGTGTGTCTACATGTGCATGACGTGGACCGAAAAAAACAAAAAACAAAACAAAAAAACAGGTTCTTGAAAAACACGACAAGACCAGGAGGGACACTCTTGAGAATGAGAGGAACAAGACTAGATCTGATAAGTACTTGCAGTGGCTTTGGGCTCTTATATCCCACTGATGTTAGATGGATTGGGAAGAAAAAGACATCACTTGGATCAGGATTACAGCCCCCCAGCCAGGGTGGTACTACAAAAGCCAGCTAGTCAGACTCAGTAGGGCCAAATGCTGCTCTTGTGCATCTATAAAATATGTAAGCCAATGTGGAGAGGCTATATAACATATTCGACACCAGTCTGTGTATATGGACATTTTTATCAGATTTAACAGAAGAGTAAATGAAAGATTCTGCCTTTACAAAAGTTAATACTGAGTTTTGAGCACCTGATTGCCGCAGCACTACAAACTCTCTCTGACAGTGACAATCAATAATGAGAACGAAAACATTCCTTATGTTATTCAGTATACATTTCTCCAGATTACCTATAATAATGGTTTTAGGGTTACAATGAAATGAGTATATGCACCCAATATGTTTTTGGGTAGATGTATGCTTTATGAAGTCATATATACCTTACTGTAAATATGCTCAGTTGGTTTTATTCTAAGGTCTTAAATCTCAAATTCAAGAAGTTCAGCTTTTTAGACTTATAATTCAAACTCTTTATAAAGTGGTTAAGGGTTGATATGCCAGCCAACAATTTGACTGTGACTGCACTGCGCCCCCATGTGGCTCTTAATGACATTTTATAACATAACCCAAAGAATCAGCTACACTAAACCCTTTGACTTGCCCACTAAGCAGTGCACATTACATTTTTCCCATTGGAAAATGTCTCTGTTTATTTCATGATAGATTGCTCCCATTTGCATGTGTGTGTGTGTGTGCGTAGTGTTAAAAAGTGCCAAGTGGGTGATTAACGACTGCGGCCTGCCATGTTTGACTGGCGCTTCCTACTGGACCCACCTCTCACAGGCAATTACTCGCTTCTGATCTCACACAAACATACACTTGGAATTTGCTCCGTTATCCATGGTTGATTACATTGGCCAGCCTAGTCAGTCTTTTACAGTTTAGTTGAGTCTGGTGTGGAAATGGAGAGCTTTTAAAAACACACTTGTGAGCTATTTTATCACGTGTGCCTGCCTGTGCAGTGTTGTAAAGGGTGTGTCACAAATTTTACTGGAGTTTTCTGTATTAAGGGTTTACGTTTTGGCACAGAATGAGGGGAAGATCAACTTAGAATATGAGAGAGATATGGCCTTAACAACATATTTCTTGATTTGTCTTTAATACTTTTTTTTTTTTTTTTTTAACTCACTTTGCTTATAGAAATTGTTCTTTTTTTTTCCTTCCTTAATGGTCTGCTTTATTTCTCCCTGAACCAAAAATTTAAACATCCTTTAAGTCAAAACATATATGTAAACATGGTCATGATAATATTGCTAAATATAGCAACTAAATCTGCAATTTGGTAACTCTGACTTATTTTGCAAACTAGGGCTTCACTGTTTACATCCATATAAATTTGAATTAATCGATAAAATTGATTAATCACCCAGCCATGTGGCCCTGTGAGGAAAAATGCCATGTCATGCATCTTTAAAATGGCCATCTTGTTCACCTCCTCTTACAGAAAAACAAGAAAATATACGCCTGACTGCAATAGAGGTGGATTTGCTTCATTTCATCATACCTTCTCGATGAGTTCATAGCTCTCCTCCATCTTGAGGGCTCGGTTCTGCAGGGAGGTGCAGGCTCGGTGGTGAATCTCCAGCCACTGCTGATAGGATGACTCGCTGATGTCTGCCACGGCGAAGCACAGCGTGCGCAGCCCTGGAAGGCAACAACGACAATGTGATGGCTTTTTATTGTATATTGATTAGTGTAGTAGTACGGTATATGAATTCACTGGGTTGTACTAACGCATTTTAATTGTTTTTAATGTTTATTATTAATGGAAGTAATTTTATCATTATTACTTTATCTATTACTGTTATGTGATTCCATTGTTTTGTTTTGTTTTTTTAAATATAGCTTACTTAGACATTTTATTTTATTTACATGATTCCCCTTTTAATCTACGAATTACCACGACTTAACACACTATCGGGACACTTCATTAGATGCACGTTATCAATCTGCTCAAGATGACTTTATGATTAATATTCTAAATAGTAGGAACAAGTGTACAATGCACTTGTACATTTCATCCCCATTAAGGTTGTGAGTGAGAGCCTACCTATCCCATCCCATCTGAAAGAGACTGGATATATCCAGGACTGGTCGCCAGCCAGTAACGGCATTATATGCACACGTGCATAGAGTAGATATATTATAATTACATTTTCAGAGGCTGTTTCCAACAACTGTAAAGACCTTATTAACAAGGTGTCCTGTTTCCTGTAGTTAGTGTCCTCTTAAGTTATACCACTTGTGTGCCACCAGGGGACAGTGTAAGCACAGAACAACACCCTTGAACGAAATAGTAAATATTTTGATGCAGTTCAGAAAATGAATAAAAGAAAATATTAAAAAAATAAAATCAAATCTTAATGTAAAATTTGACTGGCCTGGCAGCAGTACCCAGACAGTTTTTTTTTAAAACTTATGCCCACCATCTGACACTCACCCTCAGTAGCAAACTGCTCCAGATGTTTCAACGTGATCTCTTTGTAGCGAGAGCTGTCTGCCAGTCTGTCATATATCACCGTGTCCTGAAGACAAACACATACGCGCATTGACAAATGACACACAAATATGTATCAACACGTGTTGCTTTAATAGCCATACACTGCTGCAGAAAGTAGGTATCTTTATGGTGTGGTTTTAGAGTAGAAGATACAGAAATGATTTTCCCCGCCTGTCTGTGGCGCTGATGATGATGAGGAAGGTGATAGCGACGGGTAGGTATTGCACATCACCATGGTGACAGACAAGACACTCACAGCTCCTTTGCAGTAGAGGCGGATCTTTCCGGATGGCGTGCGCATGATGACTGACATTCTCTTCCTCGCACTGTGCGAGAGAGAGAGAGAAGGTGACATATTGAGGTGTTACAGCCGACACATTATCGCACACAGTTTGAGCACAGCATGTGGTGGTTAAAATTAGACAACATGGAGGTGGGTAACACTATAGTAAGAAACCGTTACAGATTGCCGAAAACACAACAATATTAAAGTGTACAACGAAGGCTCTGATTGAAATGATTGCAATATGCGAGACAGTAGTGACAACATAACAAAAAAATCAAAACTAACCATGCTCAGTTCTATGCAAAAACACCATTAAAATGATCTTCTCTGTATTCATAATGTACCTTGTAAACTCCAGCACATGAAGCAGCTCGTACTTCTCCTCGCTTCCCATCTAAAATCATAATAGAGACAACAAGGTGGGATTCAATTAACATTTCTAATTGAAGCAACCGCAAGGCATGAGAGCAAACGATTAAGCCGATATGGAGAGCTAAGACGGGTCTGATGAAGCTGCAGAAATTACAGTGATGTCTCGGAGACACAATGTTCTCTGGAGCGGAGAAAAGGGCAAAATGGTTTTGGCCTCTCTCCGCCTCGAGTGCAATCATCAGGTTAGCCAATTAAAGGAACAACAGGACGGATGACCTGCACATTCTGCAAAGGCTCAGACTCTCATCATCATAGACATACTGTATTGCATTATTTCTTAGAAGGCTGCTTTTTTTTTGGTGTTTTTTGTTTGTTTGCTTTTTTCTCCAACCTGAATCAAATTCTATTTGTGGTAATAGGTCATTATGGTATTGAAATAGTTGTACTTAATGTTAAATTTCATTTTAATGTTGCCAATGGCAAACTAGTGTCAGTTGGGTGAATACTTTTGCAATCGTGAGACCCACCCCATTTAATTGCTATTAGTCGTGTTGTACAGTGCAGAATGTACAATGTAAGGTATTACAGAAAAAGATTGCACTCTTGGTTTTACTTTCCTGCTTTTGTATAGCATACAATACACACCTTGCCTAGGGTTATAACGCCACAACATCAAAACTATTTGTTAGCCAGTCAATGGTGTTTTGCTTTTTGTTATTGCAATGAACCTAAAATGACCAAAATGCACCAAATGTTGCACTCTTTATTTTGCTAACTATAGCAGACACTGCAGTTGATACAATGATTCGCTCCCACATGCTAGAAAAAAAAAACTGTGGGCACATCCTAGAGTGTGTATTTGTATTGCAGGGGATTAAACATACCATTTCCACAATGACGCTGTCTGGCGTTCTACCAGAGAATACAAAACCCAGGTTGCGTGCTGCTCTCACCAGAGCGCCTTCATCTTGGAAATAAAGAGAAAGTAAATAAATGGTACACAGAAGAAGCCAAAGCCGGATATGTTTTCATAACGAGGGCAGTGTTTGTGGACCAGGTATCTTGTGGATGGGCTTGCACGAGGACGCTGCAGGGCGAGAAAAAGCTATCTGCTTGTTTTTTTACAGTTCACTTAACAAGCTCATCCCCCACTTCACTTCAAACCCCAAAGCTCCTCCGCACGAACACCATTGCTGTACGCAATCAGGCACAAAATAAGCACAGAATGTCACATGAAGCAACAGCGTCACGTTTTTTGGTTATTGAAAGACAATCTTCCTCGCTACTTATTACACGTGCAAATTTACAGCATGTGAAGTAACACTCATAATATTAATAATAAAATAATATATTTGACAACAACAGATTAGCTAATTTACGTTTCAGCAAATCTTATTCCCTCGTCTTATTTTTGGAAAGAGAGTCCACTCTGTTTACATTCTGAGCAGCAAACAATGCCTCAAGGGATGGTGACATTTTGCAATTCCATTAAGAGTGTCCTTTTATTTTATTTATTTATTTTTTGTACATTTACATACCGCTGCTAAGGACACCAGGCATGTTTCAACACAATGCTGCAACAAGCAAAATTCAACATGGGGGTATTTTTCTTATCCCTATTTGTTTGTACTGTTTTATTAATAACAAAACACTTTTTCCATCCCATATTTTCTCGCTGAGAAGAACAGGGAAAAATCTGCATGCAAGTATGTTGTCATGTTTGTGTATAATACTAAAGTGAATTAATTTGTTCCAGGCTAACTATAAAGGTGTGTTTCTTTTTAAAGAAAATCCTTAACTGATAAAGAGTAAACACAGAAGTTACAATTGGCAATATATAGGTATTGTTAAAGTTAATGTCCACCTGTTCTGTTTTAAGAACGTCATAGTTTGACTTTGGAGGCTCCACTATTCTTGCAACTTCCATACATGCATACACACAATCGGCTATTTTTACATATGACACGAATAAGGTGTGATGTACCTGGGGAAGCTGCCTGGTAGGTGATTTTTCCATCGTTGTGCTCGGGGACTGCGGTGTGGCAGATGGCCATCATGGTCATGAAGTCCAGGATGACAGCCGCTGTGGGCTACAGGAAAAGCTACTATGACCTTGGATTATCAACATAATACATAACATAATGATGCAAAAAAGAAGATAAAAATACATTTGAAATTAGGTGCCAAAATTGGGTTTAAAATGAAGCATTAGGCAAATTAAAACAAATGAGTATAAAAGGTATCAAACAACAAATTCTTTCATACATTTTTTATTTTTTTTTTGGCATTACTTCTTTCCCTACATTTGCAGGACGTAAAACTAAAATAGATCCAAACAGTATAAAGGTTCCCTTTCTCTGTTGTAGACAAAGCATTGCTCCTGTGAATCCTGAAAACTAAAGGGCAGTCTTGCATCACCACTTATAACCTTTCAAACTACAACCAACAACAAATTGTCCACCACAAATCGATATTTTATATGAGAGAGGAGAGAAGAGGATTTAGCGAAAGGTCTCATGGGTGTTTTAAGAGCACACTTGTCTAATACAGATTTGTTACTTTCATCATCTCTGCATCACCCCCGAACAAAAACTAATGTGCTCTGAGGATAATTACTTCATTACTAAAACCTCCATTTGTCAGGTTCTCAAGATACTAGTAAGCACAAAGGAAAAACATTTACTCATATATATGCAGTAAATACAAACATGGGGGGGGGGAATGCCTAATCTTATTTTCAAGGCATTTTATTTTCATTCTAGTTAGGACCCACATCGACTGTACTGGATGTTTACACATATTACACATTTTAAGCATTAATCTGGTTTCCCTCTACGGTATATACATATTGAAAATTGAGAGTGATCAACAGCGCCTCTGCAGGTCCAGCCAAGTAGCGCTCTCCAATTTGCCTCAACTGCTTCAAGACATGATGAACCAATCAACTCAGCACAGTAGACATAATTTGTAATGACCAATTAGTTAATTAGTTGAGTAATTGTCCCATCACAAATAACCAAACTACAATTTTAATCAGTTTTGTTTCAAACATACATGCACTGATGTACATAGGTGAGGCACTCAGTGTCTGTTTTTCCAAGGGTGTTTTCCTTGTCAAACAAAATTGTGTGCACACGGTCGGGATTATTAAATCTGCTTCTTTGGTCGTCCATGGCAACCCTGCTCTGTTACAAAAGAGAAAATGAATAAGGTAGAGGCGCTTTGTGTTTGTGTGAATCGCCTCTTGAAAATGAAAGTACACAGTTTCTATTACAGTCCAGGTGGCCATGAAAGCACTTTTGTCTTCGTATGCTAATCTAGTTTGGGTTGACAGGTAGGACGAAGGCAGTCGAAGGACGAGCAACTGTGTGTTGCATGGATGCATGAAGGCCAAAGCTTAATGCGGGGGTTTAGCTTAAGGTTGTAACTGTGAACGTTAAGGAGTTATTATGCAAATGAGGGCCTTGACAAGTTCAAGTGCAAAGAGCCGATGGGACGGTCTCGTTGGTGAGAGAATACTGCACTGTCAGCAATCGACCCAGACCCCTGACCCCCACTGACGGGTGGGTCGTGGCCTTCTGTCACTGCAATGGTGACGGATGCCTACTTTCGACATGGACGGTGTGGGAAAAGTTGACAGGTCCAGGAAAAAGACGGTGCTTGGACTCAAGAGAATGTGAAAAGCACCAGGGGAGAAGTTTATTTTTGTCGGTGTGGTTTAATTCTCTTCTCGTGTGATGTCAAAGCTCGACAGACATACAGTGAGCAGAAAAAGTCCTCAAACGTCATATCATTAGAAAGAAGCTACCAAACTACATAGCTATAAAAATAACGATAAAATGATATAGATAAAATGATGTAGATATAATGATAGATAATAAGAGGTAGGATACAAAAACATACCTTCAGGCTTCCTTAACACACAAGTACCCTAAACTCTCGGGTTTGGTATCAAGAGGATACATACACATTTTGATCCAACATCATTTTTTTGTTCTGAACAAGAGACGTAATTTGACAGGCGACTTTACTCACATGATTACTTTGGAGATTTTCCAGCAAGCTCGGGTCAATAAATCCAGACTCCTCTGATGAATGCGTGCTGTGCCTGGAAAAAGGATACAACAAATGTCAAACAACAAAAGAATATACTGGAAATGTCGAAATGACAACCACAGCAATACTGTAAATTGGAAATCCAAACGGAGGTGAGGGACGTACAGCCAATTCCAATACAGTACTGGGAAAATAGAACAATGGCTTATTTAAAAAAAAAAAAAAAAAAAAGAAGCCTAAAAACATACTCATAATAATAATTGACCGTGCCCCTTTTTGACTCCTTTCTTTTGAAGTACTGAAAGGTAGCTATCCAAAGGTTACTTCCATGCGATAGAGCAACTAACAAAATATCATCCCACATGCTGTTAATAATGAAAACAGCGCTTAAGGACACAGAATCGCCAAAACAAAGCCAAACTTAATAAAGAATTAGAAACAACGTTAGTTCTCTACGAGTACCATTAATGTTTACTGTTACAAGGAATAATTCATCGGAAAAACACACTGATAAAATCTTTAATGACCAAGGAGTTTAAAGCTAATGGGTGCTGTTGGTTAATAAAAGAAATAATGTCTTTCATTATCCCTGCAGGTGTATAGCATTGGCCCATCTAGCGGCCGCTCGCCGGCTGTCCAGTGGCGATCGATCCACCATTCCGTGATGAATGGCGTCCTATAGATCAAGCCGACAGAAGCCTTTGTCCGTGGTACTGCAGACTTGATAGAAATGTTACCACCAGTGATTGCCCAATAGAGGCGGCCATATGTCTTCCCGAGCTTACAGGGCCATTCGGATGGCCACTCCCATCTGTGCGGGAGGGCAGAAAACTCATGGGGACGCCGACGATGCAAATTAAAGCACAAGACGAGCTGGAGTCAATATGGTGGAGATCACCTGGAGGTCTGTGGGAAGATGTATTGAAACACAACCGGGAGGCAATCAGGGAATTGTGGCTGCATTTCATCAATTGCAGTCATTGCTTAAGAAACGCCAAGCTAAAATGAAAAGGAAATTGAGGATTTGCTTAGCTTAGCTCCTGAATCAACCATGCCTTTGCTCGTTGCGGCTAAGTGGCACGGTCCATTTTGCCTCCACTGATTCAAGGCACAATTTGTGTCACACTCATTCCAAACAAGCCTCACAGTTTGCTAATGCTACAGAAGACTGCAGATGTTGCTGATCATGATGCAAGTATGACCACACACAGTGATGCTACATTGCAGGGGGTTTACTCATGAACATTAGCTTATGCTAATGCAGCAACAAGGACTGAGTATGCTGGCTGCACAGGAAAAGAAAGGAGAGCCTCTACTCTCCTTTCGGACATCACTCAACATGTTGACAGTCCTGATGAAACCTTTCAGGCTCCAGCGCGATCACTTATTGATTGGCTGCCAGCGAAGCGGGATCCCGTCACGACAGGAACATGAGCGCTGACGGCTCTCAATCAATTACCGGGGGCTGTTTCCAGATTAACGCTTAATTTGATGGAGGCCTGGATGGGTTCGTAACTGACCTGTGCCAGGGGTGTTTCATTCCGAGATAAGTTCTGACCGCAATTCAACAATTGTAAGGCAATAACAGTAGCCTCTTTCATGGATATCCACAAAAACATGGATAATTTCAATGCTCAAGTGTTACTGGGAGTATCAGAGGTGGTTATTCCATTGTTATTTCTCAGGATACACAAACATCGGCTGCTGAATCTGTCGTGGTCTAACGTCCATGTTATATTGTGTTCTAGTTTTAACAATTGTCTATTTTGTTTTAACAAAAGTAAAAAATATGAGACACTGTCAAGGTAAGAGCCAACTCTCGTTACTGTGATAAAATAAACCTCAGACCAAGAAGAGCATTTTTTTAACAATATCAGAGTTTGACTGCTAAATTCACCATGAAAAAGAATTCTGTCGATTTCAATGTGATGTTTTTGTTGAGTTTTTTTTTTATAAATTACCTAGCAATTAATGTTTTTCCTTGCTTTTGAAAAATCAGCTTTTATTGAAAAAAAAGTGTATTTTTGATATATTTTATATAATTGCATATTGCAGACTTAATTATTACACTATACTTAGTTTGAAGGACAACTGTGTGTTCTTCAGACTGCCTTGATGCATTATTTTTTTCCCAATTGTCACTATATCACATCACAAGTATCCACACATAAGCGCATAGGATATGGGCACAAAGAACATTGTAAAGTTGATGTTTCGGTGAAAAGCTTCGTGACATCTACATATTAACTAAGTCAAAGAGATTTAGCGCCACAGAGAAAAGAAAAAAACTTGTAGCATTGCAACGTTGTAGTATTCAAAATTTTAAAAAGTCATCTTATAAGACAGGGGGAAAAAATTCCCGCACAAGCCCAAAAGCAACAGTCCAACACCAGCAGCTGCTGTCTTTACAGAGACACCTGCTAGATGCTCATTGGATCATATCCTCAAATATTTGTTAAAAAGCCCTTGAGGTTTCTGATCTAGCAACAGACAATTTCAGTTTTCAGTTTGTATTAGTTCTGAACACAAGCAGCACCACATGCATGATCAAAGACTCAAAACTGGTAAGAAAAAGCAGCAAGGGACAAATGTTCACAGTAATTTCAACACCAGGCATCAACAAACAGGCCCAGATCACCCATGCAAAAATAGTTGCGGCATGCTGTTACTGCACATATTGACACTACTGCCGATGAACCTGTGTATGTGTGTGTGCGTGTATTGGAGAGAGTTATGTGGTTTCATATGTGCGACAATTCAACGCAGCCTAAACCAAATCAGCAGAAATCAGATGGTATAACGGCACTGTATGACATACGATTAAAAGCTTTGTCTTCACACCACAACAGTTAAACACAGTGAATCCACTTCCTCACATTAGTAAGTGCACAGAGAAACATGTTACTGAACAGGGTTGCGTTCAAAGTCACATATCCACCAAGGCACGGGAGCACTACAACGTTACAAAAGCAGCTCAATCATCTTACCCGTCGTCCTCCGCAAAACTACCATCCTCAGTCTCGGGCACGTGACTGTTGAAGCCAATGTAGGAAGGAAAAAAGGAAATAAAGGCTGATGGTTAATGTATTCTGAATACTAATTATGGGTTGTTATTATGGGATAGGTTAGGATGCGAGGAAAGATTGGAGCTAAGTTGTGAGGGTTTTGTTGGAGTGTTTTCTAGAAATATCTCTTAAGACATTGTAAGTCCAAGCAGTCCGCCCAATATTCATAAAACACATTTTGATCTCAATGTATTAAAAAATATTTCCTGTACTTGAGGTTACTTAGTGTTTAAGAAACTGTTGAATACATTTCTATATTACTTTAACTCTTTAGCATCAATATGTATATATTTTTCACTTGGATGTCAAGCTTAAGATGGTTTTGTGCACTTCACTCAGCTAAACAACATCTCTTCTTGAGATTTGGACTCCATTCCAGTGGAATTAATTAATGTCTACACCCTCGGGGACGACTTTATTAATTACAGCCTCCCTTCATTTGTGGAGAGGAACACATGCAGGCAGTTGTGTCAGTGCTTTGTGTGAGTGTGCGTGTGTGTCACCGAATTACAAGTCACGACTTTGCACGCGCTAGTGCTAAAAATGTTCTCGAGTTCCCCTTGGAAAAAAAAAATAAAAAAATGTTTTTCACACGTTTTTTAGTTCATGCATAAAACTCAAACAGAGGAGTTTGTTTATTCCAGATGAAGACGCACGCAAAGCACACTACTAAAGATACTTGACGTCACCTTAGGCGAGCAGTGAAATAGGACATCTGCGATGGGAATAGACGCCAAAGTGTCACACAGCAAAGCCAGCATGTGTGTTGAGTGGGAAAAATAAATGTACAGAAATATGTCACTTTGCCTCATTAAAAGTCATCTGTTCTGATTTGCATCTGTAAATTGGAATTAAAAGCAATGTTTTTGCATTAGCTTTTGTCCCTGGCCTACAGAATTCATTCAGTTATGTTTGAATAGTGTCAACAAGGGAATGAAAAAAAAAACTATAGTATTTCATTAGCAAGCCCTGTTGAAAATAGAATAGAATAAAATAAATGTCCTTTGTCAATCAATACAAAATGGCTTTTATAATTTGACAGCAACCAGTAGAGGGCATAAAGATGGCTGCCTAAATGGGCTGTGGGAGGAAGTTATACATGACGCTTTTGGTAGCCATTCTAACCACATTTGCACTCAGTCTTATTTTTTTGCCCTTGACTTGTGTATTTATTGTGGCTGAAATTTTAGGCTCAGTTGCCTTTCTGTTCCACCTTTGTGCCTTAGTTATTCTCCTCTTCTTTTGGGCAGAAAAAAATAGTGGAGAATTTGGGATTTTCTGAAATAATAGTGCAACAAATAATTAGTTTTTCCCCCCTGAATTATCTCTCAAGAAAATCTAGTCGATCCTTATTTCCTGGAATTACTGATGTCCACAATTTTTGTGTCTGCACATCAACAAAGAGGCTGTTAATTGAATTCTAAAGGGATTACTCATGCACTGTCATGCCCAAAATTGCAAGCTTGAGCACTTCACTCTCAAGCAAATGTGTTTCTTCCTTGTAAAGGTTTGCGGGTAGTTAAATGAAATTAGTGGTTTGCTCACGGCAAAATAGGTGCTCGCTCTCTCTCTCTCCAAAACGGACAAAACCAGCAGAGGAGATGTCAAATGTCTAGGCAGTTTTTATTTATAGCTCAGCAGCTGTGACAAAGCTGCTAATAAGTTGAGGGAGGACGGAAAACAACACATACTAACGAAGGTGAAGGTGACAGAGCAGGAAGCAAGGAAGGGGACATAAGGAGAAGAGTGAGGAGTCTGGAGGAGGAGGGGCGTTACGTACCCGTAGGCCACGCCGGCGATTGTGCACTTCTTAAACTGCATGACATTGCAGGTCAGTGTGCCCGTCTTGTCAGAGAAAATGTATTTCACCTGCACAGGAGGAAGAGGACATTGAAGATGAGACGCCATCATAACATCAAAGATAAGGAGCATTGCTTTTTATTACCTGGCCTAACTCTTCATTCAGATTGGAGGTACGGGCCATGGCAGGTGTGTTTGTAGGCTCGTAGATCATATCAGTGTCCTGGCAAGGTCACAAAGAACAATCGCATCAACTCATTCAGTTCACCTGTAAAGGTTATTGTGTATTTTAGGTTCATTTTGAGATTTTTGATACAATTTTGTGAGTTGGGCATGTCCTTTTTTGGGCAAAGACAAGTCCACTTTAACATGACTGACAAACACAGATTGATATCAAAATTGGTAAATATTTTAACATAAGCATTTCGTGCTGTGCTTCTATGAAATACTTAGTCGTAAAATCACATATGTGGCACCTTAACGTTAACACTCAACTCACCCAATTGATGAAGAAGGCCTGGATGAACTTGATGACCTCCAGTGTGACCAGGAGGCTGATGGGAATCAGGTTGTTGAACAGGATGATGAAGGTGAGGAAGTTGAGGCCGAAATTCGCCGCCCCACCGTCTATCGAGGGGAGACGGGTTTGGACACAGGAAGTGATACACAGGAGGCTCGTCAGCGCCGGGTTCATGAGCATCCATCGGTTAAATGTTAAGAGCCCGCAGCTAGTTCCAGCCAATGGTCCCTATTATCCCAAAGCAGGTAGAGTGTGTTGGGCTAACACGGAGCATTAGCTGGATATTAACCCATCCTCTCACCCATGAGTCAAATTTAACGTCCCAAAGATTGACAGTGAGGGACTGAGGTGTCTCCAATGTTATAAGTGTCACAGCAGCAGCCTTGGCATCCAGCATGATCCAGGCAATGAATTCCAAATGAAGCACTATGCAAAATGATGCCGCTCCCTCACCCTCCCTTCCTCCCCCATCCCAAAAAGTGGCAATGATCAACATAGAACCCCACGGACACCAAACATGAAAACAGGAGGGATGCCATTTACCTTTCCACAGCTTGCGGGAGCTTGCAAGAGTTACCTTCCTTCAAGCCAACTTCATCTTAGCATTGAGAGGAGGGCCACCTTGCCATGACATAGCAAAACAAACAAATGGATGGCAAATGGAAGCTATACTGCTACTGCTACAACAAATACAGGGAGTATCAGAAGTGTGGTGGGGGGAGGGGCAGACAAACGCACTGGATGCTGTCAAGACAAAGGAGGGGAGATTCAGTCCATAGCACATTTCCAACCAACAAGGAGTGGAAAAGAGCGGGTGGATGATGCCGGCGTTTTAACGATGACCACATTGTTAGGTCCCTTCACTCAAAAAGCCGACTGTTTGGTTGCAAAGAACACTGCAGGACATGCACGGGTGCAAAACCACACCAGCAGAGTACAGTACAGTGAAATCTCTCAAGTTGAATGCCCATAAACTTCCTGTAAAAGGATAATAAATATAACCTGTAAATTGTCAAGTGTTATATAAATTGAGGCTTTGAATTAAGTGAAAAAAAACAATCAAGCCACTGTCTCTTTCAAATATTGTGGGCAGGTATGGTACTGAAACCACACCCTGTTCAACTGTTGACTGTCAATCAAATACTGTTTGAACTGGAAAAAAAACAGATGCAACCTCATCGAGCATCTTTCTTGTGCCTACACAACTACTATACATGTTGGATCCACACTCTGGCTGTCAACTCAAGCATTTTTTTTTCTCCTCGTGATGTGCGTGACACTCTGTTACGGCCATGCCAGCCCGAAGATTTAAAAAATGTTTTAAAATTCCCGCCACTCACTATCCTGTCTTTCACAACGGTCCATGTGCACAATCACGGCTAACAAAGAGGCAGTCCAAAGAGAACAATCCAAAGGGAAGATGCATTTTCAGAATGTAGGAAAGTCACTGTTGTGTCAGAAAACTACTGATGTGAACAACACCAATTAAGTGCTTATAGTGAGTGAGGGACGACTAATGTAAGGTAATGTAATGTAACTGCATCACTGCATCATTTTAACCGTGCCAAAAAATAAAATCAGAAAAACTTTAATAGGTGAAAAACATTTGAGCACGAAAAGGCTATAGTTTTTTGTCTTTGCAAATATTTTCAGCAATTATTTTCAAGCAAACAAATCAACTTCAGAGATTCCACTGTACATCTATTTTGAATATCATTTCATCCATTACAAACCATCATCTGTACATCTATTTTGAATGTCATTTTATCCATCACAAACCATCATCAACCAATCACAGCAACAGGTTTTAGTCAAAAAAGATGCACTTATTTATTTTTTTTCTTTTTCGAAACTGGACTTAGTATATTTGAGAATGAGAACTTCCCTAACGTACGGTAATAGTAAAAGCAGAATTAAACCTCTTTTGGTGGAACATACAACGTCAGTTCCGCATTTGGCTGACTTCCTTTCTATTTTAGTAAAGTGTACTAAATCTAAATCTAGAAGGTTGCCTGGATGCATAAACATTTACCAATATGCTCTCTTTGGCCTTGATTTGTATTATGTTATCACAGTATACAGGTTTAATGTTGACGATTGCCATCCTCAGCACTCTGTGACCGCTCAAAGTCACATTAATTATTCACTGGCCTTCAGTGACATACGAGCCTGCGGGTTGCTGTGCGTGGCCAGCGGAAGCAGATTCTTCTATTCATCTTTTCAATGTTGGCGAATGGCAAGGCTACAATCATTTTACTGGTTCCTGTGATGCAAAATAATTTGACAGGCTTTCCACCGCTCTCTTTTGACACAGGTTGGACAATGCGCACTGGAAAGAGTCTCAACAAGCTCCTTATGGCGGTACAATCAGTCTCAAGATGGACCCCTGCTTTATGACTTACACTGCCCCTAGAGCGTTTTAAGACCGTTTTAAACCCCTTCACCAAAACCAATAGAGCACCAATGGAGCACCACGTAAGGAGGAGAGTGTAAGTCGTAATGCAAGTTTAAATCGACCAGGACACAACCTCTCCTACAGGCCTATCAGGGCACAAAGTAATGGCTAAAGTACCCCGATGATCACTTTGCATACCAGAGCTTTATCATTGCCCATCACCTAGTTATTTTTTTCGTTTTAATTTTACCGATACTCACAATAACAAATCAGACCAAATAGGTGTCCTGTAATATGATGACAAAATAGGCTGGAGAATTCATGCAAAACCTATGCAACAGTGGTAGATGACCACATGCAGTTCTGTGAATTGAAGCATGATGACAAATTCAAATTTGATTAATTATTAAATCTACATTTCATTTTAGCTACCTTAACCATCATTGAGCAAAAAGGTATTTAAAAATGTTAAAAATGGTTCAAAAAGGGTTAGTTAATGGAACAATAAAACTTATCCAAGGTTTCAGGTTTAAGATGATCCTTGCAATTTTGAAAATCGGTAACAAATTGTCAGGTAGTAGGGTGTGGGCAAGTTACGGCAAACACTACCACAACATATCTCTGCGGGCATCCTCTAATTGGATGTTGTGTACACACCAATCAACAATACTAATTTTAAGAATCGTCACAAACATGCAAAGAAGCGATCCAAATAAACTTATGACTTATTTTCTGTGCAAAACAAAAATATTTCTTCACGAATATGGCAGACATGACTATAAGCCAAGTGTTGCCTGGAAACGTCTGCCAATGTACCACACTACAACCAGGTTTGCATGACTCCTCTTACCCTTTGTAAAGTGGTTTGAAAAGATGGAGAAAGAGACATTTGTAAAAATGTCAGCCGCTGCGCCACGTTGTGCTCAATCCATACACATGTATGCGGCCTCCTGCTGTGAATAGCTTCCGGAGTATTGCCTCTAGTCAATGGCGGGGACAGAACTAGTAACTACCTATTCTGGAGAAGAATAAGGCACAGTTGTAAAGCTTGAGAGTGCAAAGTGTTCCACGAGGCACAAGACAAAGGAAGATAAATAAAAATGGAGGAAATGTGAGACACTGGATCAGGCACTGAAAATAACTAGACGAGGGTGTAAGAGAGAGCTGGAGGGGAACACCTATCATTGGATCCCTGGTATGTGCTTGTCCACGGGAACGGGCCCATACAAAGTTGGGCAACCGTTTAGGGGGCGAGGGTAGGGGGCCTCATTTGCTTAGCAAAGGCAGAGCTTCAGTAAGGGGTTAGTAAGGGGAGGTCATTCACGGATGGCCAAGGCTTTTAAATGGTTGTTACCTGGAGCTGTTAAAAAAAACGACAACAAAGAAAAACAACAAAATCAAACACAACATTAGAAAGGTAACAAAAAAAAATACAGCAGCGCAGTGATATTCAACCATTTCTCACATCTATGCATCAGTTAACAGGGAATCGGATCATTCCCACATTGCCACATATTTCACTTATGAGAAACATCCTTTAACTGAGGCAACTTAACAAAACCAAAAGACACATACATACCAGCATTTAAGGAAGTAACTTAAAACGACAAAGAAATAAGCTGATATGGACACAAGTGAGATCAAATATGTGCAATGAGAGGCGGCGTGCGGCCTCGGGGGGACTCTTACAGTTGAGGTCCATGTACCAGGCGTCATTGCCACACTGGTACTTCCAGATGGTTTGGCCCACGGAGCAGACCAACGAGATGGCCAGCAGGCAGCCAAACAGGACCAGAATCTGAAAGTTGGTGATACGTTCCACATTGGACAACTTCAGAGGGGGCCGAGTGGAGTTCTGACAAAGCAAGAAAATTAGGAAGTGCGGTTGAGCTTGACATATCTTGTTGTAAGTGTGCTTAGCCGTGAGTTAGTATACAAATAGAAGCAAACAAAAGAATCGTATTATGCCCTTATTGGGAACTCAAATTCAAGATTTTAAGTACAGAAAATGGGCCAAAAATTAACCTGATAGCCAACTGTCAAACTAAAGAAGGCGGAGAAGATGTGTCTGACCTTTGTTTTCTGGAGGACAGGAGTTTAACAGATACACAAAGTCCATTTGTAGTACCTGCATGAGTTTTGTGTCATGACCCGTGTAGACCACCACACCATGGACCCACTGTGTGTTCCGCAGCTGCGCTCCTCTCAGTAAGATCTGGTCTGGACCAAGCGGCATTGTGCTGTAGTGGACCAAAAAAAATAAAAATACATGGATATGAAGACTGTACACAGGTTCACACTTCCCTTAATATCATGTTGGAATTTATGTTGTGGCTGTTTTTGTGGATATTCAGGTGCTGTGGTGAAGAGAAGTCACTACTTCTGAAAAGATTTCGAACAACACAAAAAGAACATGATGCTATTAAACCCTCTAAAAGCCAAATGCACTTCTGAAAATTGCTGAGTCAGGGAAGCTTTTGAGTCACTGAATGATCAAATCATAATGTCATAACATTGCATCTAGTCCCACATAAAAATGTTCTCCTTGCAGTGACACAGCCTTTGAATAAACGCATAATTGAATTTGAGTGAAACAGGTGCCTTTAGCAGAAAATGCAGTCAGCTTTGGGCTAATGGATCTAAACGGGTTACAAAGGATTATACAAAGAGCTGTGAGCTTTTCAAACTTGAGGGTCAGATAACATGCTATCCTTTAAAGTTTGTCTTTTAGGGGTACATAGAATAATAGAACAATATATAGACAATGGTACCCCAATGGTCCTCAAAATCTTCCCGGGAAAAATCCTGCAGTCAAAATGTAAAGTTTAAAAATCGAGCCCACCTGTGTCCGTCCAGTCGGATGTTCCCAACAAACTCATACAGATGACGGTTTGGGCACTCACACTCCATCTTCCCTGAGAGACGCATTAAACTGTCTATATCCTTCAAGTCCAATGTCACATGGAGACCCTGTTGATGTTTCATGTGTCTCAGAACAGAAACATTGCCACAATAATGTGTACCACACAAAAAAACAAACAAAAGTAAGATATTTACTTGTCTGATTTTTAGGTTTGTTTCACCATCGAGGTTAGATGTTTCGATGTAGCACATTCCCTGTGGTTCACTGTTGGGAAAAGAGAATAATGACATCATATCAGTAAAGGTCTGGTTAGTCATCATTAAAACATGCCCAGACATTAAAATGAATGAACATTATCTAATAACTGTGGAGAAGAAAGCAAAAGTGGGGCTGATTTGAATAACAAACATAAATCTAGACTACTACAGTATTTTTTTAGACAAAGTTGCTGTGCACCAGCCTACTTAAAAGTTATACTAATGAGAAGCAGTCTTTATTTGCAGGCAGTTTGAATGACATTAAACTGCAAAGGGGCCGAGACAGGAAGAGAGCGGAAACTCCAGAGTGGCGTGATGCGAGCAAGAGGGCGTGCAGAGCACAAGAAGCAGAGCAGACAAATGAGCTTCTGACAGATTTCGGGCACAGGGACAGTGGTAGAGAATGCCAGGACACTGTTAGCTACTCTTTGTGAGCAGTTCTTTGTTTTAGAGAGGGTCAGTCCAATCGTAGGAATGAGGGGGCATCAAGAAAAAGCAAGACCAGCGTTTTGCTGCTCTGTAGCATCCAACGTGTTGTCAGATTCTTAAAAAAATTATGGCTGTATTTACATCACAAATGTCTTGCTAAGAACACATTTAGTTTAGACTCAGTTTCAATGTGCTCCAGTCAGTGATGGTATTAGGTGGTTATCATCCCAAGTATAAAAATTAAAAGGATGGGGGGGGGGGGGGGGGGGGGGGAGGATCATCAATTTTCTCGAGTGCTGGTCCTCATTTGGGTCACCTGTGAGCTGGAGCCTATGCTAGCCCACTTTGGGTGAGAGGCAAGGTACACCCTGAACTGACTGCCAGCCAATCACAGAGCACATACAAACACAGAATGTTTCTCACGAATCACACTAAGGGTGATTTAGAGTCAAAGGTGATGAGGGGAGGGGGCTTTTTTTGTTTTGCTGTATGAGAATAAAGTGTAATTGCACATCCACTACAGTACGTGGCAGTGGTGTTCTTACTGCCAGAGAGGATGCAAGGATTATGAGCTCCTCAGCAAAGATGTACTTACAACAATATTTTAGACAAATGATACTGTAGTTGTGGCAGAGAGTTGGGACGGTGCAAAAATATTTCCTTCTTCCTGGGGTGGCGTAACAAAACAGTAATTGAGAAACACTGCCCTAAGCATTGAAAAGGCTCAATACGAGATTGGACAGAGATCAGAATTAAATGTTAGCTGGGAGGCTAAAGTCAATGGCACCAACAGCCCACATAGCATTGCAGAGTATACAATGGTGTATGTCTCCAATGCAAGAAAGAGTGAAAGGTGGCAAAAAAACAAAAAACAGTTTTTGGCATCCTCAGAGCAAACCACGTATTGACCATTTTAATAAAGTGAAAAGACCCAGCATCTTTTCTCTGCTCAGCATTTTCAGGCCCATGCCGATGAGATCATCAATGGAACAGTTGCAATGTTAGCAGCTACTGTCAAAATATGAAACACCAAACTGACTCACAAAAGGCAGAAAATTGTAAACATCATTCCAAGATATGGTTTCATTCTGGTAACATGGCATCATGCAAATATGAGAGAAAATGTCCATATAAGCCATGCAATAGTTCAAAAAAAATAAAAAAATAAAATAAAAAGCAAACATGCAACATCTGGGAGCTAATCAAAAGCTTCATCCTTTTCCCCTCAAGCATGCAAACGAGCTTCTGAGACCAGCTTCTGGACGTCTGGCCTCATCTTTACAACAGCTGTTGCCTTGGTAACGCCTCTGGTTTTCCTGACCTGGACGACAGTATGACGAGGTCAGCCGGGAGGTGATCGCCGTTGGCAGCTCTGACTACTTCCCCAACAGTCACCTGACGTTAGCAACCGCACACAGGAGAGAGGCAGGAGAGAGGGCGGAAGAGGAAGGGTGGAAAAGGAGAGGAAAGGATGGAAAGACAAAGAGCAAACACATGAGAGGAGAAAGGTAACTGTTTGTCAGTCCTTCATCTGCTTTCTCTTAAAAAGGGCAAGGAGCTAATCCAAAGACATTACTTTTGTCCCACCTAGAGAAATGATGGGAATCCCGTTATAAATCTTTGTTTGGATTTGTGGCTGTTAAAATGTAACCGCAGTTTAAACCTGCAGTGCCGTTTCCATGTTGGTAAACCATCATTTCTTTAGGCTGAAGCAACAGAGACACAGAGGATGAAGACGATCCCAGTAGGCGGTCCTCAGAGCTGATTCTTGATACCTGCATGATAAAACCACGGTCTCCGCAGGCAAGAAATCACGATCATTTACTTTAATAACATCGCCCATCTCAACCTGTGAAAATAGACTGGTCATTGCGGTGCACACAATGGAGAGAAGGACTGTGACTGTGTCATAAGTAATGAAAAGAAATACAGATGATGACATGATTCAAGTTTTGAAAGCCACCAGATTTTCTATTAAGCAAAAATGAAACTCAAATATAAAACTATAATCAAATACAGCTACAGGCAAGGAGTAAAATAGGACATTATCAAACTCGGACATTTAGAAAAAGGCACTAAATAATTTGGGAAGTAACCAGGACATTAGCTGGAATTTCAAAATGCATGAAGATGATGTAAAAAGCATAAAATATTCAAGTCACATAGAAATACAGAAATTTCTATCCAGAGTGGCCAGGAATTTTTTAAATTATGATTAACTCATAAATGTTTCGTTCATGTTTTTCTGCTACATGAGGACATACAGAATCATGAACACACAAATACAAACATTACAAGATTGAAAATAGGAAAAAACAAATACAAATATGGCAGCGCTTTACTCCGGGAAACATGTAAGTGATAATGTGTTTTCAGAACCTTTATTACAAGTCCTTAAAACAAACTAATTATTTTTAATGGCTTATTGTTTCAGGAACAAACAAAACCGCATTATAATAGCACAGACTCTTTGGTGACAGCTCTAATGGAAACACTGAATTAATTAGCTGCTTGAACCATCCAATGATAATAATGTGTTTTGATAGGAATTTGACTGAAAGGCACCATAGACATCTAAGTTATTATGATAATTATTGCATACCTTCTCCCAATGCACAATCTCCCACGCGCCATTTCTTAACACTGTGTGACATGAAAGGAAGGGAGAACAGAAAGAGGAAGTCAAAATGAGTTGATATATATAGTGTTACCCGACAAAAAGAGTGTCAATGTAATGTTTTCCGTACCTTGACATTCCTTTTTGTTGACAACACTGTCAGCATTGTGGCGTTTCTAGAATGAAAGAAGAAAATGGCATGCTGATTATGCAAATAGAGCATTACAAGACAAATCATATGTGGATGACAAGAGCATTAGCGTGCTCTGAGTGAGAAAACAGGTGAGTTAATGCAATGTCGTACGTTCGAGTCACTCACTGCACTCATTCATGGATAATAACACTTAATAATAACTGACATATGACAGTTAACAAATATGATAATGAGACACACACAGGGGCGAGGTATTAATAACAAAATATGGGTCATATTGTGGTTGTATTTTCCCCTTGTTTGGAACTGCATTGCATCCTAAGGCATATGTAATCGTTGCTGTCTGGCGAGATTCTTGGAACTCATCTATGTCAAAGGTCTAGTAAGCAATGCAATACAAAAAAAGATGAGCTGACTAAGCTGTAGTGTGTGACAGGTGAAAAAGAATCTGCACACAAACTTACTTTTGTGGCTGACGGGTTACCTTCTGCATCAAAGAATTACTGCTATTGATTTTTAACAAAACAGCCCTTCTCAAATGTATCAACCCTAACTACTGTATTTTCACTCTTTATATTGCCTATAAAGGATTTTTTCTCGCTGCGACTTTCAATCTTGAGAGGCATAATGTAGTGAGACAGAGATGGCGTTACAAGACAGTTGAAGTGTCCAATACAGTTAAAACATTTGCTCTCAAGCTATTGTAAACACTTTACATTGGTTAACAATTTGTATGAAAAATAGCAGGCCAAAGGATAACTAACTAATACTATCGATTTGTGAAAAAATAAAATAAAATAAAATAAGCCAAAACTGGACATATACAGGGTGACAGTCATCCAAACAACAGTGGAAGGAAATAACATGTTTTCTTAAAATGATATCCAGGGGCAACAGATACAATGAAAACAGCAGAGCCCCCAGAATTGAACCCTGTGGAACACCATACTAGAGTGTGCAGTGCAGTACTCAGAGCAACCAAGGCGAACACAAAAATTTATGTTAACCAAATAGAATCTAAACCTCTCAAGAGCACCACCACTAATACCCACCTGGAGCTGCAAACGGGCCAACAGAATAAAATCATTATTTCTATGACATTACTTCAAAGACAAGTCAGACAGGCATGCTTGGGACTTCGAGTTTGAAGATATACTACTGGGTGGTTGTGTGTATCAGTGCAAATCAGCACTATTATTTGCCGTCCCACTTGACAAACAGTCACGCCGTCAACAGTGCTGATGTTTGAGGTCTTGTCAAGTGGCATACAGCAACAGCAATGTGTGCTGGCCCTGATAAGAGAGGCGTGGACGTATCCTCTCAAGACCCCGACAAATGAACTATTTACGTTCCTTGAGCTTGCTCCGATTTACTCCAGCACTAATTCAATTAAAAGCTAATTGGTGCATTCCTGTGCACTGGCTTTTAAAGCTCCAGTCGAATCACGCCGTACATCTCGGCAAGGCGCTCTTGTGTGTAATGAAAAGGCGGGCAGTGTCACACGACTTCAACCTTTCGCCAGCTGCACGGAGAGCGGAAAAGTTTTCGGTGCTACGCGAAAGCTCATCCATCATCCCGTGAGCAAGAACTGTCGGCTAATTTCATTCGACCATTTTTCTTTCTGCTCCTGACGCAAACCAGACATGTCAGATCGGAGCCGCATTTATATCCCTTACCTTGTGTTAGTTGTCAGCGCTCTCGCAAACCACGCATTGGAGACAAATAACAACGGCCGCGACAATGCAGGAGAACCAGCATTTCCTGTATTTATTTTGTTTCTGTTGGCTAAGGTGAGGAAAGTAATTTTACCCAAGATGAGACGAGGTGGCAAAAAAAAAAAAAAAAAAAAAAAGCGCTGGAGCAAAGTACTGTGAAATATAATACTGCAGTAAAAATCACAATAAAGTAAATAAATGTGAGTGTTTGTTTCATTTTGCAACTTCTAGACACGTTTCATTAATTATATACGGCTCTGCAGCCTTGGAACCCTAACTGACCAAGTTCTAGAAGTAGTTTCTGGTTGTACCTGGTTTTGCTCATGGAAAAATGGCTGGTAGCATCATGGTGAGCTGAGTAGGTCATAAATTTGTACACTTATCACCTTGGATCCAAGCGAGCAAACATTTCTTCTACATTAGGACCTGATCTGTTTAGAATGGACAGTTCTCCAAATTTAATTTAATTTAAATTGTGTTTTCCACAGATTCTGCATTTTTAAAACAATATTTTTGTTGGTCCTAACCTGATAGAACATTTATGGGAACATCCCTGAAACAAAGTCCACCCACTATTTAAAACACCTTCGTGTCAAGATTTTGGCTGTAACTTCAGGAAATGGAAAATTAAAAATGCTTGTTGATCCTTGGGATGAATATACTGTATATCCTATTCCAGGAAGCTGAGATGTTTTACTTTTGAGAAGAATTAGTTGAAATCCTTTTGATTTTACTACAACTGATTTGAATTTACAAACACAAGTCTGTCTGTCTTCTGTTTCTATCTTCTATAATGAATCCAAAAGTGTAGCGCAAATAACGGCTGATTAAAAAGGCCGGCAAATTAATCGGTCGTACTTTTAGAGTGTTGCCTTTCAGCAGGCAACAATCATAACAAACAGGATAATGTCGTGGCTCCTCGTTGCATCCCCATCAGGTAAACTCGTGCGGTGCCAACACGCAAGGGAACAGATGTGAACGTGGGTGACCTTTATCTCCAAAGATGGGAATCAAGAACACTCCATTGCCTGTTTCCCCCCCACACACGGGAGACTGGGAGAAGGGTGGGGAAAATGTGCTGCGCTCGTGCCTTCAGTATGAGATATACTCGGAAAGTATAGAGTAGCTGTCCACTGGGACCTGCAGACAGGATTACATAGCAGGTCCACTGCAATACAGTCTGACGCACTGAGTTCACACTTAGCCAAAAGTAAAAATTGCAAATGAAATGCTACATTTTATAGTGAATATGGATTGATATAATAATTGATTAACCCACTAATTAATCAATCAATAGGAATACTGTTGATCGTGTGGAACGGCTGGTGATTAATCATGTCTTGAGGCGAAATGGAGAGTGCTACGTTGTTGTAACCAGCAGCGATGCACGTCATCTGTGTATGGCCTACATTGACGCAGACCTCCAACTCCAGTTGACATCATTAATTTGCTCAGTCCAACACATGGGAATATTTAGAAGATTTTCCAATACAACCAATTAAAAGTACTTAATTAATTCTATGGGTACCCAGGCAGGCACAGCTGTTAAATGAAATGAGCGGTGGCTTGCACATGTATGTATGTAAAAGAGCAAGATAAAAAAAAAAAAAAAAAAGAGGAATTGGCAGACACGTTTAGCACTTTCTCAATACACGTATGCTTATGTTAGTTTGTACGCATCCTGCTGAGATCATGGACATAGTAATGCCTCCAGTAAAAGTTCAAAAAGTATCGGATGTAGACGAGGTACTTTTAAATTACAGTATTTGACGTCATTCTTACCAGATCCTCAATGACCTCCTTGACAGCGGCCACAACGAGAATAAAAAGCAATGGCACCAATGTTGTCCATCGACCGGTGGGAGAAACATCTGGGATTTGCTGGAAGGGGGAAAAAAAAAAAAAAGCAAATTCGGTATAAAACAATGGACAAAAAAAAAAGTGTATCAAGAGAGAGAAAAGCGGGTTAATATGAGTAGAGTGAGCACTGGCATACTGAATCAAACACCACAAAAGGATTTATGCATACATTGACATTGCTCAATAATTCCCAAGAGTTGAAAGTTGGCTACACATTTACACTAGACATTTACATTAGCAAGCAAGCAATCAATCAAACAGACCATTAATCTATTGCCATTACATACTGTAGTTCCCAGAAAAGAGAATATCAATGCAATCATTTTTAAAATAAAATCGGTAGCACAAAGCTGAAGTCTTGAACCTTAGATTTGTACTCAGGCTTCAAGTTATTTGATGACTGCAAACTGCAAATCTCAGCCTAGCGAGGATACTCTGACTTGCTATGAACATGACGTATTTCCTCCACAGAGACGCTTTTTTGTTCAAGGTTGCACCATGGAGCGGTCAACCAATGAAGATGCACCGGCTGCTTTTCAAAGCAGCAACTTCAAGGTCACAGAATGGAGGCTCTTAGCGGGGAAACACTGTCTGTGTGTGCGAATCAAAGTGAAGAATCCTCCCTCTCGTGCTTTTATCTCTGAGACAGATGGATTTGCGCTACTTTGAATCTCATTGCAATGATTGATGCTGGGGAAAAACATCAATACAGAGCAATGTGGCGAACAAAGAAAAGAAAAAAAAACACCCCCTCACCCGTAATCGTATTGCAACATAGCCAATTGAGACTATAGTGGACATTGTAGCCCAATACATTTTCAATGTAATATGACGTAAATATTGTTGAGCCAGAAAACAAATTGAGTTTCCTTTTAACAGAACATCGTATTACATGCATTATTCATAACTAAGGCAGCATAATGTTTATGAGTGTGTGTGTGCGCGTCTTTACAAGTGTATTTTTGCAGACAGGACCTTTGCAAATGGTGTCTAGGTCAATCCAAACAGTCTACTACTTGCATACTAATGGCAACAAACTGAGAAGAGGCAATAATTTTTGCAAGAATGTGAGTTTGCATGTTACAATTGTATCAAAGTCTAATGTGAGACATTGTCTTCGTGTGGATTGAAAATGTTACCTGTAAGAGTGCAATGAAGAGGAAAAACGCGTTGGCCGCCCTCCTGAACTGCGAGTAGAGGAACCTCGGGAGAAAGGTGAGGACATTGTATTTGGCTGTACTGTAAAGACAGAGAAACATTTATTAAATATTATTTAGTCATATTTAACATGTATTTAAAAGGTTGATAGTATTTTGAGAATATTTCACCTACCACCTTGATTTACATGTGTAACTAACTCGTTCTATTGCTGAGCTCGGAACTCAATGACATTTGTTGCCATGATGCAGCATATCGAAAGCTTGCTCATAAAAGTTCAGAGCTGAACACAAAGCAAATCAAAAATACAGCAGTTTGGTGTAACGTCTTTAATTTTAACCACTAGTCTTTAAAGAAAAATGAAATTGTATTATTATGATGACTATAATTATTAGCAGTAATAGTTAACAGTTGTAGATTAGCAACAGCAGCCCAGCTTTATTAAAACCTCTGGGTTAAAAATCCCAAATTTGCAACTACCCACCTTAATTTTAATCCTTGTGCAATAAGGCATGACAACAATAATAGTTAGTCATTAATGTTTAACATTTCTACAGCTGTGATTAGCGGTGTAACAACAACCGATTTGATTCAGAAAATCGATTTTCATTTGATTCTTTGAATTGAATTGCACCTTATGTTCGAGCGGTGTAAACGAAAACTGATTTGAATCTAAAAATCAGTTTTGATATGATTACTTGAATCATATTGCACCTCATGTATCAAGATACTATACTTGAATCGTATCGCTCCACATGTATCGATATACGTATCGAATCGTCTTTTATTAAATAAGGGCATACCCCTAGTTGTTCTACATTAAGAGGAAATTATTACGGCGTAAAGTGCTGTGTATGTTTATTGAAATGCAACTTAAGTAAATATTTTACATTTTATTGACGTGTGTTTGTTATATTTTATGAATAAGCACCATCAAAATACATCCAAACCATAATTTTGTCATTACTTTGAAATTATGGCAAAATAAAGCATTTATTGTGGAGAAATGTAGTCTGTTTTTGTTTTGTTTTTTAAAAATATTTTTGCAGTGCTCATTAATTTCTTTATAAGTACCGGTACTTGTGAGATTCTGTTGTCCCAGATTAGATTTGAAAACGTCCTTAGCAAAGCATCATAACGAAAGTGATTGTCTCCATTAGATGGTTTTTGCCAACTCAGGAAGTGTCAGTAGCTACTGTGTATTACTCTTCACAATAGCAACAGCAAACAAAGTCATTAATTGTTTATGTTGGGTCTTGTCACTGTAATGAACATGAGTGGGAGGACGTGGATGCATTACTCTATGAAATAAAGCAGCTTTCGGTGCCAAAAACACACTTTCATTGCAAAGTGCGACTAAAACTAATAAAAAAATATATTTCTTCCACTAAATGAGGCGCGAGGAGCTATTTAGATACCCACATTTCATTTTAGCGCTCGCTGGCTGACTCTTCATAAAATGCATTTTCATCAGCTCAGAGGCAATAAATGTTTTGGATCAATTACTCTGATTGGTTCTTCACTCATAAAAAAGCGTTTTCGGCACTTTCAGTAGGAAGTTTTTTCTCGTCTAGCAGCCCAACTCCGATGCCACGTGTACCTTATGGGTAAATTTGCGAAAAAGACACTTCATAGGAAGACTGAAAATGGGTAAGCATGAGTGTGGATATTTGATGGGTTGTTGGTAATGATCACCCATTCATTGACTCGACAGTGACTAACCATTCTTTGCTTTTTCACCAAGGGTGTACATATATGAAATTTAAATATAGTTATAGAGTAAAGTAGATGAGTGAGATGGGGGAAGAGTGAAAGCAACAAAGAGCCAAGCATTTCTCAAACAACAATACAATCCAGTGCGAGCAGCCCACAATAGTCTGATGAAGAGCCTTGTCAAAAGTAAGGAGGGGTCAAGAAAAGTTCAAAGCGACCAAGCTTTGTCTCACTCAGCAAAGTCTAATTGGTTTTTAGTGGACATTTGATTGGTGTCCGTGTCCCCAAATTGTCTTCTCTAATAGAACTAAAGGTTTTGTAAGAGTCCTATTCTGTCCCTCAAGGAATAATTTACACTAATATACCATATAGATCAAATTACTGGACCTCAAGGTAAGGTTTGAGTTTTTTCTTGGGACAAATTGATATTGACGTTCCCTAGCTGCAAAAGTCAAGTGTGAAAGGATAGAAAAACAAAAACTGTGTGATAATACCACCCGAATGATACAACATTCTATCCTTAGCAGGTATCATAATTATTCTCTGCAAGATTATAATCAGAGGAAGGTCAAATTCCGCTTTTTTCTCCTTTTTTTAGTAGCAAGCTCAACAACGCTAAAGTATGCCTCTCTATTTCACTTAACCTAACCAAGTATTCAAGTACGCGGCGTGCTCAATCAATATTTCATGCGAACCATCCTAGCAGTTCTCCTTTTACTTCTGTGATCTTATGTTTTTGTTCATCCGAAATGAATTGCAAATGTATTATTTTTTAAATGCAACGTGTATATGTTATATGCTCTGCGTGCTCCGTCAAGAGTTTACTACAGGCGGCACACAGCATCATCGTGTATTGATCTGTTTTAATTAGCCGGTAACTCAGTGTTCCCTCGAGAAAAATACAGGATAGAAGATTGATTAAAGGCAACGTGGCTTGGGACTACTTCACCATCTTCAACACTTCAAAACAAAATATATACAGCCTGCTAAGATTATACAGTTGGAAAAAAAGGAAAGAGGGAAACGAGGGGGGGGAAAGGACTCTAAAGTTCCTTAAACTTCGGAGTTCGAACTTGAGATGGTGACAAAGTGCAGTATGGCGACAACTTCAGTTCAGCGAACCTCAAAGTTTTATCTTTTTGCATCTCTCTTAAGAAGTACATGAAATGAGCAGATAAAAGTTTTGTGAATTGCATTCAAAGACTCCAACACGGCGATATGCAATCATTTTCTGTGGTTGATTTATTTTTACATGTGATGTAAGAATATTAAAAATGAGTGACTACAGTACACCTTTGTCATTCAAGTTAAGATGTTAAGTTTTATTATACAGTATGTATTGAACTTTTTTTTATTATTTACTATTTAAAAAGTATTTATGAGATAATTGTCTTGAAATCCTAACACGGGGTTCAACTTTACTGTCTGGGGGTCTACTGTAAAGATTGGTTGAAAAACTGTAACTGCTAAATTGGTGACCTTTTGCTTCACCATATTGTGCAGTTCTTACAAAATGAATCCCTGCAAGAAGGACATAAGCCTGACAGTGCTAATGCATAACGACTGGTCTAGTCATCCCTCGAGGTAGCAGAGGAATGGTGGGTGGCAAATCTGATTGAAGTTTTAGCCTTTAAGCCTCAGCTTTATCATTCTTATCTTCCAGTACAACCCTCATCTTGCCTAAAAGATCACACATACCATATCTACTCGGTTCTTTTTCACTCAGCTTGACTCGTTTGATCTAACGAGGCAGCACTGTGGTGCAAGCTCTCATTACTGTCCAGCTAACCTCCTCCTCTGACGTGGAAAAAGAAGCTAGAACATTGAGCGCACTCCCTAATGTAGGATTATTTCCTGCCAATGTCTGAAAGGACTAAGGCCATGTGAAAAAGGCACTTGCTTTCCTGGTCAGATATGAAAAAGAAGACACCAACCGACAACGTTATCACACGATGTCTTTTAGCGGCTATTTAGGTGTGTACGAAAAATCTGTTCCCGCGTGAGAGTCTATCATTGTCCACCTGATCCTAGATAAACACAGCTGCACACACTGGCTTCCTGACTCTAACAAGCTGGTTGGACCAATATATTTTTTGGCGATCTAAATCAGTTTAGAACATAAATGTATTTACTCATGTGAACAAATGCCGAATCAAAGGTTACCCTTATTTAAAGTATAATGACAAAAAGTCATTAGTCTTACTGATGTGGGATGTGATGTGGGATATGTGTTGTTAATATACTGCAGTGTCGACGATCCAGGTCACGTGGTATGTTTTGTTCATCACAGTCCCTTTTTGCATATTGCATTTCAATGACCCATGACAACAACAACTAAACTACAAAAGAGTGTGCACAACCATTCAAGTAACTTAATACGCTGATTGTTGCCCCCTTCTTGTTTCATTCACGGTTGTTGTTTCGCTCAAATCGGTGTGTGAGTGCGTGCGTGCATACACGCATGACTCGTGCAGCCAGAATGCCAAGAGTAATATTCCTTGACAGAGGATGCCTGACCTGACACGCTTGACCTTTAATGCTAAAAGCACTGCAATCTGAAGAGAGGAAGACAGTCACACTGGAAAAAGTGCTGACTTTATGAAGCTGTATCTTGATTTGTTCTTCTCCAAGGAAAAAAATAATAATTATTAATTGTCATCAGCAATTTTCATCTAATCAGTCATTGTTATGCACAATGTATATTTGCCAAGAAAGTAATTTAAGAAGCCTAGTAGTCACATGACCATCAGCGTTTAATGGAACTGTGTGTCCACATCCCTATGGGTCAGTTTAGGGTTAAAGGCATTTATGGGTGGTACTGGTATTACACAGTTGATTAAGTGCAGGTATAAAATGTGAACCATAGTAACTGTATTGCACTGATTGGAAATCAATTGCAAATCACACAGACTAATGAGCCTAATGTATGTAAAAGCAAGCTGAGCTATGCATGCAAGATGTGTAAATGCACACCTTTTTATCCGTGAACTAAAAATTACAATATATGTACTAGTAAGTACCGTAATATACAAATACTGCTTAGAAAGTCATTTTTACCTGACCCGGTTGCTGCAAAACTTTGTAAACTGTGGCTGGTTAAGGTAAATCAATCGGGCATCTTCTTGGTCTGCTAAAGATGTCTTTTCTGAAGCATCCTCTGTCTTCTCATATCCTGAAAGATGACAGAACAAAACAGCCTCTATAAGGAATGTGTTCACAAAAATACTAGATTGTTCAAACATGTTCAGAAAACAGTGCTCATGATGTTGGTGTTGTATGAAGTTACAGTATAATGGATGGGCAAAGTATCTGGCCCATCACTGAAGCCACAGACTCCCACCAGGTTCAACAGAGTGGGATGCAGCTACACTGGCGAACACCAACAAGCAAGATGTCTGTGTGGGGTTCGCAGAGCACTATGAGCCAACATGTTTGTTCCCACTTTGCTGTGGATGAAGCCCAAATACTGTAGATCACAAAGGGACACATTCCAGTTTTACAGTTTTAGGGAGAGCTCATTGCAGACGACAATGATTCACACAGTGCACTTCACACCTTGATTATAGATCAGTAGAATCTTGTGAATTGGTAGCCATTTTAATAGATCATTTTGGCCACCAAGATGTCAGAAAATAATTTGTGACATTGCATCTCTTGGCTGAATAGTTTAACAGATCAACCCAATTATTCCATCCAACCAAAAAGCAGTCATATAAGAATGCAGCTGAGCTAGATCATATCACATGTGAATTTGGGCAAAAGGAAGGATACACCCTGGAATGATTGCCAGCCAGTTGAAGTCAAACATAACAATCACCCTAACCTCCTTTTAACTATTGGCAATTATAGAAGCCCAGGGTAGATATTCAACCCGAAAATCTGAGAACTGTGAACTTCACATGCTGACCACTCAAACATTGTTCTACTTGAGGAAATTATTTGTAAGATTTTGCTATGTTCCATAGCATTGTATAGAGCCAAGTTGAAGGTATTATAAACTACTGGTATATAGGCCCACGGACTTTGAACAATTCAGTTGGCAAACAACTGGAAATTAGACGTTTATATACCGGTACCAAAAGTCAATCAAAATTCCAGAAAACAATTACAGAGCGAGACGAAACAAAGTGTTTCAGCTTGTGTTGTAGTCAAGACAAGACAAACCGAGACCACGCTGTATATGCAGGTGATTTAGATGTTTTGCGAAGACAAGGACAGGAATAGCTTTAATGAGTACATAAAGACACGTGGAACCAAGTTTAAAATGGAAAGCGAGAACCTTGCAACAGTTGTCACTCTTCCTGCTCTGCTTCTAACTAACTCTCACCTTACCGCTTGCACTTTCTCCCTGGTGTTACACAAACCCTGAATCTTACTTTGCACCTCTTGTTATTTTAATGATCCTCTTGGCTACACTGAGAGGATTACCGAGGAGTGACAAGCAGGCGCTCCTTCCCACCACCCTCCCCACTTGCCTCACAATGTGCTCCAGGGCTAAAAATAACTCTCACCCCTGTAGTCATTTCGGTCACCAGGGGAAACACGGGTCGGCCATCCAGCGCCATTACGCAAGAGCCCACCCAGACGTCAGATCAGCGCAGGTGATTTATTGGATTAGCGTGGTGGTGACGAAAGACTGTGTGAGGATTCAGATGGTAATACAGGGAGAGCATGAAGAGTGATGTTATGGGCATACCCTCACATGGCAGATCCACCATTTATTGTTAATGTCTAAATGTCCAGCTTAAGACTTTTTTTTTTTTTTTTTTTTTTTTTGTCCGTGTTCGTAGGTATCTTTGTTACTAGCAATTCCAAAAGTTGTGAACGAATACAAAGGAAATATAGTCGGCCTATGTTGTTTGCTTTGTATGAAAAACTTTTGATCATCTGCATTTAGACTGGTCATTGGTCTAATTTTCTTTGGGCCAACATTAACACTGAATTAGTGTAGTCCATGAGGAGAATCTCTCTGTATGTTCTGAACTTGTTTCAAATAATGCTGGAAGGAGGAGTCATGCAACAGTATGGATGCAGTAGTAAATAAATTTCCATAGCTGACATGTTTTTCAGACAACAAACTAGCTAATAATCTGATGCTGGTCGTAGTCATGTTGGTAAGAGGCAATTTTTCTCAACTATGCCAAAACACGATTAATAAATCAATTCACGCAATTGTCTGTATTACAATTAAACATCACAATTGATGAATACATTGATGAGTAGGCCCAGACTGTTGTTTAGCTCTATAATCTAAAAGTGGATTTCAATTAAATTTGGTGCCACAGAAGAAATTCAAGCACAGCGCTCTGCTATAATCCACTAGTAATTGGAACAGTGAGACAATGGCACCGCCAGGGCAATGATTCACTCAACCATACCACAACCAGCTCTTGGGCGACAAGTTCATCTTTACCGAAAAAGTATTCTCTAATCATAGCTGTGAGCACTCCTATATGCAAGTGTGGGATTTAGAGGAGTTCAGATCCAGACTTGAGGCTTTAAGGCAGGGCTGGGCAAACTTTCTTTGAAGGCCAGAGTCCTGCAGGTTTTGCGTGTTTCCCTTCTTCAACACAGCTGATATATGATGAGCTCATCAGCAAGCTCTGCATAAGCCTGATAACGATCCTGTTGATTGGAATCAGCTTGTGTTGGAAAAGGGAAACCTCCAAAACCTGCAGGACTTCGGCCCTCGACGCCCGCCCCTGCTTCAAGGCATTCCATCCATGTAAAGACACCTTAAAAATAATGCAGGGAACTCCAAAGGTATGCCATAAAATGGGATTTCAATCAAGGTATTTTCATGTTATTTATATCAGAGCACTGATGAGAGAAGTACTGCGACTCACACAATGTCAATAATCACAGATTTGAGTTCAAAGAGAAAGAAGTGAAGTTCGGGTGATCAAGGAATTAGTGTCCACAAAGACGTATGAAATGAGTGAGCTGGCATGGTGTCTGAGAGCAGCGAGAGGCTTTAGTAGGAAAGCTTGCCAAGGCTGTGATTGATGTTGTGTCTGTGTGTTGTGAATGAGCCCTCGGTGCTCCAAGTGTGTGTTCCCCTGCCAGGTACTGCATTGCACCAGTTGAGGCTGCCATTGCTGCTGCTTAACTCCTTCTACACCCTCAGCATTGCTGCTTTCACACATGGGGTTTGCAGAAGTTGCAACAAAAAGTGTCACATTACATACTGTACTCATGTCATCGGTTTTTATTAAGGGATCAATCAAAATGTATGGAATATAACTACAGTATAAGCATTAGTGTAACAGGTATGTGAAAAACGGAGGACAATGTCGAAATTTTGCCAATGCTGGTATCGCAAAAGAAAAGAAGATAGCATTAACTTTAAGTAACACAAGCAAATATAATTTTGCCTTTCAGATGAATATATCCGTAAAGAGGTTTTTAATTCCACCTTAAAGTGGCTTTATTTAATAGAAATTAGGCTATATACTTTGTAGCTATTGGCAATTCAACTACATTTTTCGTACTTTTCATGATTAAATACATAAAAGATTTTTTATTTTTTATTTTTTGCAGGAACTTAGTTAAAAAATGTGATTTGTGATTGCTGCTTGTGCTTTGAAAGAGTTGCATACATTAAGTTTTGGTTTCAAAAAGTATTTAAAAGCAAAATGAAAATTAAAGAGAATGCTGTTGAAGCTCGTCATGGTTTTAAAATAAAAAATTTTATAGTCTTGGTCTTGGCACAGTCTCAACTTGTTTCGGTCTTGTTCATGTCTTAATCTAGGCTTGTCACAGTCTTGGTCTTGACTCCCAAAAGGCGAGTTCTGTTCCTAGGCAAGTCTTGGTCTTGGATACTGTGGTCTTGAGCGTAACACTACCTTTAAAGAGTCACCTTAATCACACCCAGCAATGTGACCAAACCCAAATGGACTGTTGCACTATGTGCTGTGTTCATTCCTTGATATCACATCATTTGTGGTTCAATAAAAGTAAACAATAGGGTACTGTACAATGTATACAGTATGTAGATGCTCAAAACCCGATACAGGGTCACAATTTTCTGTTGCAACGTGTCGCTACATGCGCACTGCTCAATTGGTCGATGTGTGGGTGCGAGAGGCCAACTCCTTTTTTCACAAAGGTGATGTGGCGGACCGTAGGGGAAGCACACTTGACCAGTTCAGAGCTGTGTCTTAAGACCATCAAGATCTCTTGTTCTTCTATATATACACTCTTGACATGTCAATTAAAAGCTATAGTTGAAAAGGTTCCAGTGCTGAAAATAGCCACTCGTCAGTGTCCAGCATGAGAAGGGATTTAGAGAAAGAAAGAATCACCCTCTGTAAATAACCACAGTGTTTCCATGGATCCCAATCAGTGTGGATAATGTGCTAAGCCATAGAGGTTGGAGAACGAGCTACCTTTAATGTCGCCTAAGTGCAAGGTGAACCTTTGTTTCTGTACTCATTAGATTAGCTGCAGTTCTGTTACATCTCATCAATAAGGAGAAAGACCTTCCCGCAGTATTGAAAACCACCCGCTATTTAGACAAAAGAAGTGAGAACAAACCAAACAAGTCTTGGTGTGACTTAGAAACCAAGAGGAAACAGCTCTGAAGGGGAAGCCTCTGGAGGAAGGGTCAATGCCAGCCAGTGTCGTAATAGATTTGCACGCAGGCCATATGTGAGGATTATTGCTCGTGTCAGCCAACAGACAACAGGGAGGAACTAGAGTCTCAAGGGGCCACATATTCTGGAGAAGGTGCCCCTTGGGCCTAGCAAAGACCATATGCTAGTCTTCTCACTTGTCTGTTTTGTGGTATATCCAGAGGTTCTAAACACTCTCAAACATAACCTTAACTGTGTATGAAATGCCAACATGCAACACACAAGGATGGGTTTCTAATACGTAACTATGTATGTGATGGATAATCCTTTAAATGTTGATGATTTTGTGATGCCGAGATGGAAGCTTCAAAAGGTTAAAGAGCAAAACATCCACAATGAGATTTATGACATCTTGAGAGGTAATGTGTTAGCTCAGGTCAAGCCGAAATGGTGGGGGTGGCAAATGATTGCAGTCACGGACATCAACACGGGCAAGATGAAATGCACGCAGTGGCATCCACGACAGGGACAATGATAACCTTATAGTCAACAATTTCCGGACAGTGCTGACGTTCAAAGTACAACATTTACAAAGCATGCCAAGAATATTGTGATATATTAATCTCAAGTTAAGTACAGCTCAGTTTCATTTTAATTACAATGTACAGTAAGCTCTAGTTGACGACAACTTCTAGAAACTCCAAGGCTAAGGCCCAGAAAAGCCATTTGTTAGAACTCTTAGTCAAATCTAACCGACGTGCCAGAGAACAGGAATTAAAAATCTGTGAGTGAGTCAGACAGCTCGTCAATCAGATTTTGACAAGGGTACATGTGGTCTGGTCAACAAGGCTGCCACACAATTCATTCAATAATACCAATGCTGGGTCAAGGCCGGAGGGCGCATTTTGCGGCTATGCGCATTTATCTAATAATTATATTTAATTAATCAATTGTATTTTCAGTTTTCAGGGTAAAACAGTTTGGCATTTTTTGGTTCTCCAAATCAACAAGCCTCAAATATTGTTTTTATCTGCTCATCACCGCTGAAGAAAGATCAGTCTATTATTCATTCATAGAAGATGAATATTTCAGTAGACAGAGCAGCCACAGTCTATTCATAGGAATCCCAGTCCCGACATGAACACCACCCGTACCATCATCTTCATTTGTGAATGAGGGGCAGTGCTGCAGGGGGGGGCTATAAATACCGCCTCAATTTAAGCTACAGCAACATCGATAAGTCGCTTATCAGATCACAATGCTGTAACCGGCCCTTGCAGCGACAACAGGGCAGCTGCCGGATTAATCTCCCCCTCTCTATAGGCTCAGCAGACTTCAGTGGAGCGGCCAAGGGACACGAGATGACACGGGCAGCTGGGGCTATCTGTGACATCACGGGGGCTGGCCCGGCTCAGATTAGCAAGAGATCTGCATAGACAGGAAGCTTTCCCGACTTTATGAATGGTCAAAGTGAGGGTCATGTGATGTGCAGTCCACTGAGGCAGAAACAGAGCAGCTCGTTATTGATGCTGTTGGCTGACTGAAACCTTAATATAGTTTAGCATTTGTTCTCGGAACAATAGAGCCTGCTGATTATGTGACAAAATGAATGCAAAATTGGCAGTTAAGTCAGTGGAGAAATTGTTTTTTAAGAAAAAAAATCACTGGCCATTTCTTCCATATAGATGCCTTCATAACAGTAATGGAACGAACTGAACTGGACAGGACATCATTAAAAGTCTAGAAATGCTGTACCCTCTGTGGTCCAGTTGAGCATTTGCTAAGAGTCCTAAATTGTTCAGGAACTTGAGAACTAAGAAGGATGGCCATCTACATTTTCGTCTTGGGTGAAGTTGCCCGTCTGTACTAGACACCTTTCCATTCACCCTCTGACTGGCCTCGTCCTAGAGAGACATGAACACACGAACGCTCTTATGGCACATGCAAGCTCGGGGAGCTTTCCTGCTGCTCATGCATGCATGCGACACACCAAAAACACAATTAACACTTAAGTCCATTAGCATTGACTGTTTGAGAGAGCGGAAACAGTTATGATTTTATTTTAGGTTGCCATCACTGAGTTACTGACTTAACCAACAAGCAAACTAAAATGTGTAGACCCTGTAAAGAAATGATTGCCGGAAAGAAAACTTTATTAAGCCACATTTTCATCAGTCAGTGATCCACCAGGCGCATACAGTTCTCAATCTCGCCAAATGTAAGCAGTCTATCCCCAGTCTCCCAACATCATTAGCACTATTCAGGCAGACTAGGGTTAAGGGCGGCTTCAAAGATTGAATAGTATAGATAGCTTGAAGAAGTCGCAGTGGACTTTGCCGCCTTCAAAAATTGCTGTGATTGGATGCTAGCTGCCATTAACTAGAGTGTACAAGTGTGACAATCATTTCAATGCATGGCTTCATCCCCACAGCTTACCTGCCAATCGCCACTTTAGTGTCAATTGTGAGAGGATTTGACAGATACGCGTGTGAGCTAAGGCCACCAACCGGATGCTCGTTGCCATCTGTCTTGCTTTAACACGCAAGGCCTCCGTAAGTCAGTAGAGGCTGAAGGTATCAACAACCTTTTATATCAGTAAGAAAAACTAACTTTTCAAAACTGTCAAATACTTTACACTTTTAGTAAGATGATCCAATGTTGCGTACGTAAGAGCCCTGAGTCTCACATTTACTTGCGTCCCAGCTTGTAACAATGGGGAGCAAAGTAAAACAGCACGCTCATGAAGCCATTAAAGCATTGAATTGAGGCTTGTGGCAAATTTAGGCACCATTAGCCATAATTTACTAATTTTGCCACCAGTGGTTTATGAGTTTTGCTAATCTCTGATCAAAATATTGTTTGGATATCCATCCATACATCGATTTTCTTGACCGCTTATTCCTCACAAGGGTCGCGGGGGGTGCTGGATCCTATCTCAGCTGGCTATAGGCAGTAGGCAGGGTACACCCTGGACTGGTTGCCAGCCAGGGAGAACATGCAAACTCCACCCAGGAAGGCCGGACTCGAACCCGAGTCCTCAGAACTGGGAGGCGGACATGCTAACCAGTCAACCACCGTGCCACCTCGTTTGGATATGATAAACTTAAAGCAGCAGCTAACTGTGGCTAATCTAACCAACTAATGGCACTGATCTTCTGAATGACTCTTGTGTCAAATAATAAAAGCTAAAAGCTAATTAACTAATCGATTCTGATTGGGGCAGTCAGTGTGAATGGTTGTTTGCCTGTTTATTTCCCTGCATTTGACTGCCAACAAATGTGCAGGATGATCACAAACCACAAAAGACCCTAACATGAACGATACAGAAAAAATAGAGACAAAACAGGTAGATATGCGAGTTTGAAAAAAGGAAATCACTGCCTACTTTTAGTGGGTGACCTGACTGACATTTTTGCGAGGAACATCATAACAGTAGCTCCCGTGTACCGTTTTAAAATGTCACACCAGATTCACTTTCTTTGCCAATGCCATTATTGCATTGAATATCAAACTTTGAATGAGAATAAACCAGAAAAATATCTTAACGCCTCTGATCACGAGCTAGCTAATAGAAATGTGGTTTAATCTCCTGAAGTCGACAAATGTGTTTTTTAATGATAGTATGTACAGATGGATAGTGAATGTCACCTAGGTGCATTTATTTTGGCAACAAATAAGGGTACAGACAGACAAGCAGACAGGGGCAGTGAGGGGTGAGGCGGCACGTGGTGGGCAAGGCTCGGAAGTGTGCACTGATGGGCAGGCGGCTGCCGGATTAGGCAGTAAGCCTGGCAGAGAGGGCTGCCTTCTCTCTAGATGGAGGCCTGCCTCATGTGTTATTTGATTAAAAAAATAAAACTGTTGGGTTGGGACTAGGGAACGTGCTAAAAATGGGAAAAAAAATCTAAAAGGACATCCTTTTGAACTGGTGTTGCTGGTTTATTTGAGGCTTTTCACTCCTGCAACTGTAGCAGCGGCATCAATTTTCTATGGACTCCTTATTACTGTTGAATTATTTAGCTTTGTTCCAGTAGAATGCACAGGTCTCCGGTAACAATAACACAAACATCTCAGTTGTGGTGCTGAGAAGGATGACAAATTGCCTTGTAATTACCAGCTCAAAGGTGGCGTTTAAAAAGCTAGTAGCACATTAGCAGTGTGAGCGTGTGTAAGGGGTGTGTGTGTTTCCAGAGAGATGCAAATATTTCTGACCACAACATTTGGTACAAAAGTACTGCTACAATACAATCACACAAACCTATTTGGCTACACAAGAGTTGCATTCTATTAATAGTGTACTTCTAGACCACTGCAAACTATGACAACAAAACCTACAAAATACATTGCAGTGGAACTTGTAATGCAGTAATTCCAAGCAGTGTGTCGTGTCCTGTTACAAATGTGTAAAATAAGTATGTAAACCAGAAAATATGTACAACATTGGGGGTGTCCTAATCTGTCTCTAAAACAGGGGTGGGCAACCTGTGGCCAGTGGATACTAATGTACATTTGATCTGGTTGGCTTTGCAATTCCAACATCAAACACATTTAGAGTGGTTTCGGAGGAATAGAATATAAAATAGATACAGAATAGGAAACAGGTTTCCCACCCCCACACAAAACAACACATGATGGAAATGACCAAAACTAACTACTGGCAGTGGCTACAATACTTGCCTGAGACTGAAGTTGTCACAAATGCCGTTCCACAAACAGAGAGAAATACACACATTATAATTATCATAGACCAAATAACATACTACTATTGATCCCAGCATAAAAGTTATTGCTCCTGCCAGTGAGGTCATAGATCAGGGTAGGCCACAAGAGATGAAGCACAGGCACAATATGTGCATAAACTACGGTAGCCATCCTGTTCACACGCATATAAATGTCTGCATCTAGTTCATAGATATTCTTTTTGAACATCTGGATCTTTTTCTGCAGTGGAAAGTTACTGGTGCAGTGAAGTGTCCCAGAGAGAAGTACAATGGCTGTGTTGTATACTGTATGTCTCTGTGTAGTGTGTGGAGCGTGTATGTGTGAATGTGTGTGTGAGCAGACACTTGTTAGTGTGCTGTCAGGCTTGAGGTAGTGATGTTGCCCGGGCGGTGTAAGCAGGATAGAAAGTGCTGGGCATCCCCCGTCTGCATGGACAAGAACCAGGTCAGCTGCATGCTACATTTGTTTCACTTCAAGAGGCATCAACACACATACACACAAGGAGACACTATTATGAGGGGCCAGCATAATTTCAGTAGTGTGAGAGCAGTTTCAGTAGTGTACTGAAAGTGAGAGTGATTCTGTACTGAGTGTTCATTACATGTAAGCATTTTAGTAGGGTGTGTGAGAAATTGAGATTCTTCCTGTAGTGTGTTTGAGTGGGGGGGAAAAATGTTAAATAAAGGGTGACAGTTTTTCAGTAGTTTGAGTGAAAACATTTTCAGTAATGGTGCAAGTCAGAGCATTTTAGTCACGTATGAGTTTGAGTAGTTTGTTCCCCAAAAAAATCAGTAATGTGAGAGCATTATTGCAGTTAGCGGCAACATTCAGTTCCTGTGAAAGTGAGTCTGTGGGTGTGGAAGCATCTACACATTATGTATTAGTACGTGTTTGAACACATTTTCAGTGTATGCAAGAACATTTTAGCAGTGTGTGTGAGTGTTTTAGCTATGTGTGAAAGCCTATAAAAAATGTATAGTTGTGGAAAAAATGGCAATAATGTGTGAGAACATTTTATTAGTGAGTATTTTAGTAGTGTCTATGAAAACATTTCAAATGTGATGATAGAGCATTTCAGGAACGTGTGAGCAAAAACATTTTCAGTAATTTACGAGAGTATTTTAGAAACGTGTGAGAGCATTTCAGTTGTCTATGCGAGTGTTTTAGTGTATGAAGCAAATTTAGTAGTGTGAAAGCATCACCAGAGCGTAAGTGACAACATTCTTTGTTGTTAATGAGAGAGCAAGTGTGTGTTAAAGTATTTTGACTAGTGTGTGAGAGCGTTTCAGGCAGTCATCTTAGAGAATTTCCGTAGCGTGCTTGAGGAAAAAAAAAAAAGTCATGTATGCAAGAACATTTTAGGAGTGTGTGTGTGAGCAAAAACATTTCTGTAGTGAGAGACATGCAATATATGTGTGAGAGCATTTTCAGTAGTTTGTGTGAGAGGAACCCCTAATTTATTATGTGTGACGGTCTGTGGATATTCTCGTGTACTGTGTGCAATGGAAAACCTGATCATGTTGAAATACAATTTTTAACAGGAAATAGCAAGGAAGACTTTCTTGGGAGACTTGTTGGGGGAAAAACATTCTCATATTACTTTCGTTCTCACCCAGAATTAACCACAAAACGCTGACAAGCGTTGTTTTCTATTTGTTGATCAAAACGCATAATGTTTAGTTGTGTTTTAAAGGCTTCCACATACCGTCTGCCCGCGTTCGAAGATCCGACATGGTTCTCTGGACGGGCGGCATCTCCTCACGCAGAGCCGGGCGACGGCACCTGTCAAGCGGCCGCGGCTGCTCAGTCGAGCCGCCACTGACAGCTTCTCCCACAACGTCAGTATAGTTTTGAAAAGAAAAAGGGGATCAAATAGGGCCTCGAATCCCCTCCCACGCAGCGCGGTGGTTGCTAGCGTGGGCGTGGAGGTCGGGAGCCTTCGTTTCCTGTGTTCGTGGTTCCCCGCGGCATCCCGGTAGTCACTATGACCGGCTGGACCTCGACAAACAGCCGCGGTACAAGCTCGAGTGCATCTGCCGTAAAGTGATGCGGAGGGGGGCGGCGGTGTCTTCCCCGTCGGAGCGTACCACTCTCAGCCGCAATGGGGGTGGAAGAAGATGACAGGGTACAAAACATATCAAAAAGTTGCTTTTTCAGTCACCAATAGAATCGCAATTTCATATTATTTAATTGATTTGAGTCAAACTATCCTAATCATTAGTCGTAAATATCAAGCAATTGTTTGTTTAAAATGCTGGTTGGTCTGGAGCGACCCCCTCAGGCGGTTACTTTTGTGCACAGGTTGAAATGAACTAGGACAGAGGTTGGCTGTAATTTTAGAACCACTGCACATCTTTAATACAATATGTATATTTCCTGCGTTCCTTTCAGATAAAACCAACTATATTATGACGTAATACGTAACATTTGTATGTGGGTTATAACAACTCATCAACTTTCATTTAAATAAATGGAAATTGCAATAATTCATTATAGCCCCGGACAAAAAAAAGGAAAAACTGTAATGTGCTTTTTGAATACGTAAAATAGCAATATCTAATATTTACTTTAGCAAACAAAGACTATAGTAAAGAGTTTATACATCATGATTGGGTTGCACAAATTGGCCACTGGGGGCAGTATAATACTGTAATGAAGACACAAACAAAGAAGGCTTTCACAACTACTGTGATGTTAGTAAATGTTCACAGGATACAAAGAAAATATGCCTCTGTGCATATTGTTATGTCTACATGTTTGTGTTCCAATATGTTGCTTAAAAACGTTATAAAATTACAACTATAGATGCTGTTTGTTAGCCCATAACTTTTTCTCTCATCCTAATCACGTCACGTTTTCTCATGACTTTTCTGCATTCATTTCTAAATTACTATCACAACCTAAATCACGGCACAGGGATTTCTAATTTTTAACTATTTATCTTATGTCTTCACCACATCAAATTACTTTTTCCTCATTTGTCTTCATCACATCAAAAAATAAAAAAATAAATCATTTGGTGTACTCATGCCTCATCAGCTGACAGAGTAATTTCTGTTATGTCTTTATCAAATCACAAAGATAACTTTTTTTCCCTCCTGACCTCATCGCTATCATGGTGTTTCCATTACACCATCACATCAACGTTCTCATGTCTTCTCATTTTATGGCATCACAAAAAAATAAAAATAAAAAAATAAATAAATAAATGTAATGCCCAAATCATCCAGTCATTTCTCTCTTTTATCTCATCACCTGACACATGTCCTTATCACTTCACATAACCCTCAACTTTACCATCACGGACATACATGCAATATAATTAAAATAGAACCAAGCTACCACAGCATTGAGTTCCAATGTAAAAAGTATTTATGCTGTATGTACATTACAGTCTGTAGTTTACATGCAAATCACGGCGAGTGGAGCATTGGTGCAGCAGCAGCACCACTGCAGTCGCTTGTGAGAACTGCAACTAACACACCGCGTAATCTGCACACGCAGGCATAATCATGCAAAATGCACTCCATGTGTAGTGTAGTCGTTTCGCAGTGCCCGTTTATGTCCAGGTTCTACACGAATTTGCATAAGGAGGAAATTAAGTGACTATTTATACTCACACTGCCTTGCTAAATAATGCATGGGCAGCGTATTGGGTGAACATGTCGATGAAGAAGCTTATTTTTAAACACTGCAAGCTGTGAGCGCATGTTTAAATCACAAGCCACAGATAAGGAGAAGATCTTCACAATATCTCCTCCTCTTCATTTTCCAAAGATTGCCTGTGTTTTTTTTTCCCCCCACGCCGCCTAATTCAACATCAGCTCGCCACCACAGGGATTTGGCTCTGTGGTTCCCGTGGTTGCTAGGCAACAGTGACAAGAAGCCTGCCTCCTCCTCAGTGATGTGTGCTGTGTGTTTCTGTGTGAGAGTGTGAATGCAATGGCTTTTATGTTTTATAGCACACGTGATGACACGGATGACTAAATTAAACAGGCGTGGGCATTTCTACTGATGTGATACAGTCGATAGAAAAAGTCTACACACTTCTTTGCAAATGAAAAAAAGAGAGCAGAAAAAAATCATTTCAAAACTTTTCACACCATTCGTGTACAACTCAATTAAAACGTTGCATGGGAGTCGGCACACACCTGCCAACAATTTATGTGCTTCTGGATTAACCCCAAATAAAGGTCAAATGTTCTAGTAGGCTTTTTGACATTTTTGTAATTCACATCTTGTTGCACAAGCCATGGTCTGCAGAGAGGACCTTACATAACTGGCAAAATCCACCCCCGTCTGTAACACTTTTTTTTTTCTCCCCTCAATTTTTGGGTTGCACCAAGAACCATAGTGCGTGTATGAAAAGCTTTGCAGTGCTTCCTGACCTAAAAGGGTTTTTTGAGGGGGGAAAAAAAAAAAAATAATCGTTTCCTTTGTTTCAGCAAGTGCATTTTTTATTTATTTTTTTATTTTTGGGGGGTCACACTTGCCGGAATTGAATCCTTCCATACACATATCAGGACTCTTTGTGCATCCCTGGAAAGAAAAAAAAAGACACTTTAGAGAAGATGCTCTTTCTCAATTACATAAGTCATGCAGGTTGGATGAAAATTCACATTTTTTCAGCTAGTTAGGAAAAAAAAACAAAAAACTTTTAGGTCAGGAAGTGCCAGGAATCATTCCACATGCACAGGATTTACCATGCAACAGAAAAATGTTAAAAACACACACAAAAAAAAACATTAACTCATTCACTGCCATTGACGGAAAAAGACGTCAAATTATGCATTTTTTTACTGGTCTGGCAAATGAATGTGTTAATAAATAACTAAAAAAAATAATAATCAAATTGGCCCTTGCAGCTCTTTATTTTTCTGTATGTGGCCCTCAGAGGAAAAGTTTGGAAACCCCTGCTGTACATTATATCAACAATTTATAATTGCTTCATTGATTTTTACCATGTTTAAACAATGGCAGTGAATGAGTTAATAATAATAATAATAATAATAATAATAATAATAATAATAATAATAATAATAATAATAATAATAATAATAATAATAAGTCAATGATTCCCCCCACCCAAAAAAAATAAAAATTGTTAATGATCACACTTTTCGGGCATGGAGAACTATAGCAAGCCATCCATAAGTATCAAGATAACTGGTGTAATCCAAATATAGAAAAACATTTAACTTTTGGAGGGGGTTAGTTTTTGGCAATAAACTTTCAACATATGCAAAATGTTTTAACTGAACTGAGGATGACTTCAATAAAACATTTTTCCAGGTTGTGTTTACTTTATGGAAAAGTACAGTCTGCCCTTTTTAATGCTTTTGTGAATATACTGTAGTTTTAAATTATGCAAAAGGAAAATGTAAGATGCATCTTTCTGGCCAGGGGACAAAAAGCTCTGCTGGAAATGATGAGAGTTTGTGACACAAAGCTGTTTTGAGTTGCACTCTGCCCTCTTGTGGTTTACAAATCAGCTGCTTAGAATGACCAACTGACCTGGAGAAGAAAAAAAAAAAAAAAAGCCTTCTGGCAACAGAGTTGACTAATGAGGACTAGCGCGATATAAAATCAAATTAAAATGTGTGGTAAATAATTTCTCAAATGAACATCACTTGCCTCAAAATTAGGCTGTAGTACCATGTGCTACACCTCAGCCAATCAGCAAAGAACAATCACTTAATCGTGGGAAAAATATTATGAATGTATAGTGAGAATGTTCAATAATATTTAACAAGTATTTTTGATATAGACTATAACAATTTGGCTGCGATTGGCTGTCAACCAGTTAAGGGTGTACCCCGCCTGATGCCCATAGCCAGCTGGGATAGGCTCCAGCACACCAGGTGACCCTTGTAAGGAGCAAGCGGTTCAGAAAATGGATGGATGGATGGATGGATGGATGGATGGATGGATGGATGGATGACAATTTGGACTGAGGAGGTTAAATGTATTAATTTTATGACTGCCAATCAAAACTCAACCTTGTTATCTTTGTAAAAACATACTGTTAGAAGCAGCTCTTTAATTCAATGTCATTGGTCAAAATAAGATTCACCATTTTCTGAAAAAAAAAAAAAAAAAAGTGGAACAATGTCTACTGGATTGGTGCGATTGTGTTAGAGTGAACTCAAATTAACCCCGACTGGTGTGAAACTATAGTGTGTGATTAATGAAGCACTTCTCACGAGAGTGGAGAGATCATGGATGATAGCACTTCACTGTGATGTTTAAACAAAAAAAATCATAATTAAAATGAAATGTAAAAACCACAGCCAATTTATTCCAAGTGTAAGATCAGTGAGTACTTCTACCGTATCGCGTAGACAACCATATTCAGAATAAGGGGTTTAATTTCACCTCACTCCAATATATGACACATTGTGCGTGCGTGTGCGTGCGTGCGGTTCTTACCCCAGGGGTCAAACTGCAGAACTCAAACGAAGTGACGCTGTCATCACTCTGAGTTGAGGTGTCACGTCTCAGCTGGGAGCTGCATCAACACACGCCACATGCACAACACAAACACACTATAGATAAGCAATAGAATGGCACCTGGTGATACAAGTTTAACTTGTTTGTTGTCGAAATCAGTTCATTGGATGAATTCTCATCATCTTATTATATATTTCTAAAATCATCCCATAGGCTGTGGCTGTTCACACCCACAATGGTGTTTTTCAAATGTGTCAAATGTGTGTATGTCAGCTTAAAAGGGTTTCATGTTTTATGTCTCATCGTACTTAGATTTGCTAACATTGCTTGCTAGCTTACTCTAATACTGCTCATACGAATGTAGCTACCTATAGCAGAGTGATTCACTGCTGTCTGTTGAAATAAGCAGAGCTGCCTTTGTGTTTAATTGTTGCAAGAAGCGGAAAGGTTGTACAGAGTACACCAAGAACGCAAAGTACAATGTTGTCAGACTGTCCACGTCAGTGTCTGGGAAAAAGACAGACGCACCGAGATAACCTTGGGCACGGAGCCTCATGCAGCTTAGACAAAGGCTTTATTATCCGGTCACATGTAGCTGCCTGCTGTGCTATATTTCCATTACGATCGCAATTCTTTTCTAGGTTTGTCATCACATGTTTCCACCTGTCTGTTGTGACAGTGTTTTTGCTTTTTTTGGGGGGATGTCTTTTTCTTGTTGAGTGATTGTTAACATTTCGGGATGGCCAATTATGTCCTTTAATCAGGCTCTCCGAGAATTTACATTATCAGGAGTCCTGACGTAGTTTAGCTTAGTTAAGGATTTAAGAAAAGTATTAGTCTAATGAGCAATTATACAAATGCATCTAATGTATTTTGTTAAATAAGAACACAAGTTTAATTTGTTCCATGACCATGCTTGTAACACAAAACAGTGTATCTCAAATCATTGTTCCCCACTGAAATAAATATAAAATCATTTAGCATGCCAAACTGCTGATTGTTTTGAAGTGAGGTGAATTGAGTTCCCTGCCAGGTAACTCAAGTAACTAACTAATGAAAATATTCATTTTACTTAATTCAGGAAATACTTGACGAATATTTAGTGATAATTATTTTTCATGTAAAACAATAATAATAATAATAATAATAATAATAATAATAATAATAATAATAATAATAATAATAATAATAATGTTTGTTTCTTAAGAGTGTACCCTTATACCCTTATACCCTTTTCTTAAGAGTGTCCGGAATAAAATTGAATGTAATAATAATAATAATAATAATAATAATAATAATAATAATAATAATAATAATAATAATAATAATAATACTAATAATTATAATAATTATAATAATAATTATATTACTATTGGTCATGTGACGTTCAAATTGAACCATGACTGGTTGTTACCTGAACCCTGAGCACATGTGATGTCATTTTCAGTCGACAGCAAGTGGCAAAATGTGTTTTTAAAGGGGAAGGGAAGTCAACCTCCATTTTTTGGGGGGGACAATAATATTTTCTATGCAGCCCCACTAGTCTAAATATGGTATTCTGGTTAATATTGCGCAAGTGGAATATGAGTTAAGCAGCGAAAATCCAGCCGTTCTTATCCATCTCAGGGGGCGGCCATTTTGCCACTTGCTGTCGACTGAAGATGACAGCAATGTTGAGCAACAGTGATGTCATCTTCAGTCGACAGCAAGTGGCAAAATGGCCGCCCCTGAGATGGATAAAAATGGCTGGATATTGTTTCATAACTCATATTCCACAAATGGAATTTTAATCAGAATGTCATGTTTAGACTAGTGAGGTCACATATAACATATTATTGTCCACAAATGTTTAAGGTTGACGTCCACTTTAAAGGTATTAATTGTACATGAAAAATAATGAAATTACCAAATTAATTAATTATACACAAAATATTAACTCCTTTATCAAGCCCTGTTACATTTGTTCTCCGAAGATAACGATATTTGTCTGGACACCTGGTGAGGTCAAAGTCAAGGATGTCCACTGGTTTGATTAAAGCGCACCATGACGGCCCATTAAAAGTTATGTGTCGAAGCTTGAGCGAAAACTGTGTAAAGCAAGATGTATAATGCACACACCGCGATCGCCTTACCTCGCCGGGCCGGGTTGCCATGGCAACAACGCATGCATAATTGAATGGCAGCTGAGTGTGACTGCAAGGCAGCTTAGGCCGGCGGCCCTTTTTTAGATCGGATTAATAGGCGCTGGCAAATCCATGGCAAACTCAACTCGGAGCGAGAAGGAAGGGGCCGCCCTTCCAGATTGTGCACCGTGATGTAAAGCGGCACATAGTGGGTGCTCAAAAATGGACGAGACGGCGGCGGAGGGGCAGGCCAAGCCCCAGAAGCGGGTGAGGTTCCGGGTGGCCTCGGGGAGCAGCGGCCGCGTGCTCAAGGAGATGTTCAAAGACGAGGGGCCCTGCGACTCGCTCGACTCGGACTGCACCAGCAGCTCGGTGGCCAGTGGGGACGGACCGCCCTACCTGGGGTCCGAGCTGGACGACAGCGAGAGCGAACCCGACGAGCTGCTGGTGTACGCCGCCGGAGCCGTCAAGGACCGGACGTTCACCTCCAAAAGGGTCAACATCCTCAGCAAGAACGGCACCGTGAGGGGGGTCAAGCACAAAGTGAGCGCGGGTCAGGCGCTCTTTGAAAACCTCCCCCATTGCAACAGTGTAAGTCCTGCTTAATTATTATAAGCCATATATAATGTCATAGCAGTTGTGTACAAAAAATACTTCACGAAGTTCATAAAAAGTGTTTGGGCATGCATGTTTCCTTTAAACTGAAAGTTTAGTTAGCATTACATAGATGTTTTTATGGCATTTTGAACAATTTTCAAGTCTTGAATCTGATTTTTTTGTAATTAATCTATTATTTGAATTTACATTTAACTTTAAAAAGACAGATAAACTGACTTAAACTTAAACTTTTCATAGGCTTTACTCTTCATCCATCCATCCATTTTCTTGACCGCTTATTCCTCACAAGAGTCGCGGGGGGTGCTGGAGCCTATCTCAGCTGGCTTTAGGCAGTAGGCGGGGGACTCCCTGGACTGGTTGCCAGCCAATCGCAGAGACTTTACTCTTATTTTATTTATTTATGTATGTATATATTTATGTGTTTGTTCGTTTATTTATTTATTTATTTATTTATACTTGAAAAAAACTGATAAAATGAAAAAAATATATTTTCAAATCTTTAACCTCAGTACATTTTTATAGATTTTCATACTTTACTCTTTTTTTTATTTATTTTTTTGTTTATTATTTATTTATTTATTTATTTGGGGGGCCTTTTTTTTACTTTAAAAAATGTCAACAAATAAAATTAAATCTATAGTTTTTTTTTAATGTATAAATAAATGCATATTAATTACAACAATATTGAAATGTAAACAGAAACATGTGTAGTTCTAATCCAAAAATGTAGTACAGTTTTGGTATAATGGCACACTTTTAACACAGATTTGCACTTTTTATGAACCTAGACTGTAGATTAGTATATTTATTTCTACCTAAATTAAATTAAATATAAAAAGAAATAAAAAAGAAATAAAAATACAAATAAATAAAAATAACAATAAAATAATAAGAAATAAATTTAAATACATAAATTTATAAATAAAAACAAATATTTTAATTGATTAAAAATTAAAAATGTAATACAATTAAAAACAGTATGTACTATTAAAATAAAATGTACATTAATAGGTAAATTAAATACATTAATGATATTCTTCTTTAATAGCCCATTAGTAAACAAGATTAATTCATAAAAGCTTGTTTAGCCAAAGAGGTGTGTGTGTGTGTGTGTGTGTGTGTGTGTGTGTGTGTGGGGGGGGGGGGGGGGGGGGGGGGGGGGTTGTAATTCTATTCACTTTCTCTGAGGTCAGCAACACACCCAAAACTAAAAAATTTATGCCAATGATATTATCACAGTGATATAATCTCAACAAGTTATAAATCAGGAAAAGCCTCCTAGAACATGTGAACTTTATTCAACAATGATCAGAGGCATTTGAACGGGGCAGTGTTGACTTTTTATATCCCGTGTAGCGGTGTTAGCCACTATGCCAACCGTTTAACCTATTTGCTGATTTTCAAACCAAAAATAATTTTGAATACTATGTAATACATATTTATATTGGACACTAAAACAAAGATACTATAATCTAATCTCACAGTTAGTCCGCATAATTCTCCTCAGCAATGAAACGTGCAGGTGTCCATCTTGCGTCCCACTCACAGGAACAAGGTGCTCTTTGTGCGCCGCGCCGCTACAGTAGAACACAAAGTGCTGAGAATTCATTACCCTGATTAGTAGTTTTTCTTGACACACTTAACTGAATGTATCATTAATCTTTAATTCTGTGCTGCCCTTATCCTCTGTTGTGGCCTTTTGTGCTTGCCAGGCAAGCAACTTCACTGCACTAAAAACTTTCAAACACACGCCAGTGTTGGAAGTGGAATTTATTGAAACTTGAATAGTGATAGGTACAGAGTTGACCTGCATCAATAGCTAAAAATGCTAATTCGGATCAGCACCCGCTAATAAAACTAGACTGTACACCATAAACACAACGCATGTTGTACACTACTCTACAGTCATACTCAAATATAGATTATAGTACACGGGAGTTCTGCAGGTTTTGGAGGTTTACCTCTTCCAACACAAGCTGATTCCAATCAACAGGATCATTATCAGGCTTATGCAGAGCTTGCGGATGAGCTGATCATATATCAGCTGTGTTGGAGAAGGGAAACACACAAAACCTGCAGGACTCCGGCCCTCAAGGACCAAGTTTGCCCACCCCTAGTATAGTACGACATATACAGGTCATTTAAAAAAAATAGTAGATGCTTGTGTATGGTATATATACAAAATCTGTAAATGTGTATTTTATTATGGCAATTACAATGAGCATTAATTATATGCATGCACATTTTCACGATTTGTGTTGTTTAGGTGGTATTTGGTACAGTACATATTGTTTACTGGAATATGAAGGAAAAAAATGATTTTATTATTTTTTTTATTTTTTCTAAGAGGAAGTCAACCCCAATTTTTTTGACAATAATATGTTCTATGCAACCCCACTAGTCTAAATATGGCATTCTGGTTAATATTGCATTAGTGGAATATGAGTTAAGCAGCAAAATCCATCAGTTTTTATCAATATCAGAAGGTGGCCATTTTGCCACATGGTGCGAGTGAAGATGACATCAATGTTGCTCAGGTCTCAGATAAAAACCAATCAGAAAACAGACGAGCTGTGATTGGTCGTTGCCAGAGCCCTGAGCAACTGTGATGTCATCATCAGTCGACAGGAAGTGGCAAAATGGCCGCCCCCCTGAGATGGATAAAAATGGCTTGATTTTGCTTCATATCTCATATTCCAAAAATGTAATATTAATCAGAATGTCAAGAAATTTTTAAAGCTAATTTTTCAATTAACTCATTCACTGCCATTGACGGAAAACGACGTCAAATGATTCATTTTTTGCTGGTCTGGCAATGAATGTGTTAAAAAATGGCTTTTGAAAGTGCAACATTGGATTTTTTTTAAAGCAAATTTCAAGGGGTGGGCGGGAGTAGAAGGCCATAGTATTATTAGAAAATGATTTTTATTTTTTTTTGGTACATCAATAAATTATGAGTCTTATCAATCTGTAAGAGAGAAACCATAAATTCCACGTGGCCTGCGATTAAAATAAATTTGGGTGAGATGCAAAACGCAAATGACTACCCACATCTGGTTCTCAGGTGGAGTTATTGCTGGAGTTTGGTCGAATGGTGATCTACACCACCAGCTTTCGTGTGGTGAGAACCACTTTCGAGCGTTGCGAGCTGGTACGCAAGATCTTCCAGAACCACAGGCTCAAGTTTGTGGAGAGGAACATCGCTCTGGACAGCGACTACGGCAAGGAGCTGGAGGAGCGCTGCAAGCGGGTGGGAGAGCCTCCGTCGCTTCCTGTCGTCTTCGTGGATGGACACTACATCGGGGTCAGTGATTTAGCATGCAGGGCACCTTCATAAAAGTGTAAAATTATTAGCATCTTGAAAATATTGGGGGAAAAACATGTCGGCTACAATTATTACTATTGTGCGACCGTAGTGGTCAGTGCAATATTTTTAATGTGCTTTAATTTTAAATTAATGTTACACATGTTAAAATTATTTTTTCTCATTAATTTAATTCATTTATATTTGTTTTCTAATTATTATTTAATTGCGAATAACAATGAAATGGCATGCATAGCACATTTATTTAAAGTGACTCACAGGGAGCAAAACTTACTCTCAAGTCTCTACAATTCTCAGCACATTTTCTGCTTTATGCACAGTTTGTAATTCAAATTAGTTTTCTTGTGTGTGTGTGTGTGTTTTTGTTTGCTGACCTCCCACAATACCGTACTCACTATTTCTGATGTAATGCATTTATACTAGGGCTGCGTAATGAATCGAAATTAAATTACAATTTCAATTATTACACTCCACAATTTGAATAACAATTTTTGAGTTGTTTAAATTTATGCATTTGCAACTTTTTAAAATTTTAAAATAAACAAATTTAATAATAAATGTTGTTTCATCCAAAAGGAACTTGCATAATTATAGTGTTATTTTTTTAATTAACATTTAATTGAACATTTTTTATTTGTTTTTTACGTTTAAACATTTTGTTTTATACCAAAAAAAATCGTCCTACTGCACAGTGCACATGCTGCACTCCAACTTCAAGTTTTTGCCAACATAAATAAATAAATAAATAAAGAAATAAAGAAATAAATAATAATAATAATAATAATAATAATAATAATAATAATAATAATAATAATAATAATAATAATAATAATAATAATAATTTATCTAATTATAAATTATGTTTGGTCTAAAAGGAACTGTAATTATATATATATATATATATATATATATATACACATATATATACATTATTTTTACTACTTTACTATTTTTTTTCAGGGTGCAGAGAAGATACTGAGCATGAATGAATCAGGCGAACTGCAAGATCTTTTGACAAAAATTGAGGTTAGCTGTCAAATCTGTTAGTAGTATACACACAAACACACATGCATGCACACGTGTGCGTCATCAATGAAACACGAGCAGTGTAAAAGATTATCACAGTCAATAAGTGACCATCAATAATGAAGAGCCTGTTATTGATTTGGCTCCCAACATTAATTCTCCTACTGCAACGCAGAATATGTACAGTACATTGTGGTACATACTAATATGATCTAACTGATTTGATATATTTTACTTTATATACTAAGATTTGGGTGTCTGTCCAACGCAGAGATTCAAATATGTGAAGCATGCGGTACATTTTTATGTGCCGCATATTCAAATACATGATAGCCGGTCTTCAGTTTTAATGACAAATTTAATTAAGTTTATCAAGTTCTAGGTTTACTGCATTGCTCTATCTCATTTATTTTGGGTGTAATTCCACTCTCAGCCATTAGATGGCAGCACAGTGTTGGATTTTGTTATTATGAAATAAGAAGACTGAAAACAGGAGTTATTACAAGCCCAGACAAGTTTTTGGTGAAGAGTATTTGAATGTTACTCTCCGTCCATATCTGTCTTTTTATGCTGGCGTGTCTGCTGTAGAGTGCCTCATTGTCAACTGTGAGTGTGTGCACATCGCCCAGAGAAAGACAAAAAATTAAAGAGAGTGTAAAAGTAAAAAGATTAAGTCTGACTTAAGTGACATTGCTTGGACTGAGGTGAAGGCTGGCTTGGCCACGTTAGAGCGCGTCAAAGTCAGACGTGAGTGTGTGCATGTCAGAATTTTTTTTTTTTTTTTTTTAATTTAGACATGACAGACAGGAGGTGGGCAGGGGTTTCATGCTGGCTTGGTTCCTTTAGAGCACCTCGTTGTTTGTTTGTTTACACAATCAAAAAAAGTACAAACATGGCAGTATTATTATTTTTTAAATAAATAAATACAACACGTGAAGGTGACATAGAAACCCATTATGGGCTTATCAAGGACCTCACCTAGGAATAAGAAACCAACATTTTAATAACAAAAATATACTACCAATGCTATAGCGTCAAGAAACATATCTTCAACATAACTGAATTATTACTTTAGCAAAATAATTCCATAGCAGCACACATATTAAAACCCATCCATCCATCCATCCATCTTCTTAACCACTTGCTCCTCACAAGGGTTGTGGGGGGTGCTGGAGCCTATTCCATCTGGCTTCGGGCAGTAGGCGGGGTACACCCTGAACTGGTTGCCAGCCAATCGCACATATTAAAACTCATTTGCTCCCAAAAACGTATAAATATGTTTTATTTTAAAAATTACCATGCTCCCAAAGATGTATTTATATGTTTTTTATGCATACAGAAGGCTTTGATGCAGCCTCTGAACTGCAGAGAACGGGTGAAGCAATGGTAGTAATTGCAAAAACGGACAGTAGGTGGCAGCAGAGTACAAGAGATCAACCAGGGCCATATTGCAACAAGCTCTTTTCCCCACTGTTTTAAACAGATTTGTGAATAATGATGAAACTTAGTTATATTCTAATTCTAATTGCTGCAAAACGGAAACAGATAGAAATATATATTTTTTTTTCCTGTTGAAAGAAGAGACTCTAATCTTTCTTTTGGTAGGTTCCGTGTTTTTATAGCAATAGAACGCAATATTCCGTGGGCCTTGCAAAATCAGTCAAAATCCAGTAAAACAGGCGGGAGCGAAAGGATTTGCTTCAATGAAAATGGCTGGGAGTGAATGAGTTAAATGTTGTGAATGGCGGAATCGCTAATCAACAGATGTTGTTTATCGAGTGTGCCGACATACCTAATAAACTGCACACATGCTTCTCGCGGGTCTTCCCTCCAGCGGGTGCAGCACCCCGAGACGTGCCAGAACTGCGGGGGCTTCGCCTTCGTCCCGTGCCCGACGTGCCATGGCAGCAAGATGTCCGTGTTCCGCAACTGCTTCACGGACTCCTTCAAAGCCCTCAAGTGCACTTCCTGTAACGAGAATGGACTGCGGCCTTGCGGGAGCTGCAGCCAGTGAGCAAAAATAAGCATGTGAAGTGCCTCAACATATCTCTACTCTTCCAGGGACCCCCACCGCAAAAATGACTCTCCTACTCTATTGCCATTGTGAAAACATTTTTTTGTAATGAAACATGTACTGTACGTTTTGTGCAATTGCTCAATATGTGATTTACATTAAAGAAACAAGAAATGTCTGTGATTAATTTATTGTAAAAATCACATCACATTTCCAACGCTATAGATCACATCACATCTTAAAGCAGCCCCTATACCATACAAAAATTCCTCATAGTGGCTGTGAGTAGTGCAGGTTGACATTAGAACTTGTTGGATCCAGAGTAAAGTGGTTTGAGACTGAAAAAGTATTAATACAGCATTTACACTAGGGGTGTTAAAAAAAATCGATTCGGCGATATATCGCGATACTACATCGCGCGATTCTCGAATCGATTCAATAATTGGCAGAATCGATTTTTTTTAATTTTTTTATTTATTTTTTTTTTTTTTTAGGATTCACACCTTGAGCATGGAAGGATGTTATATGAACGGAACATTAAGCCTTAATATTTTATTTTAATGCTGTTCAAACATGAAACAGATTACAACCTCTATAAGACTGACATTTCAGATAAATAAATAATACATTTTCATATAAATCTTACACTCTACAAGCTTACTGATTAGTATTTTCTAAATTTGAATGAAAAAAATCGCAACAATCGACTTATAAATTCGTATCGGGATTAATCGGTATCGAATCGAATCGTGACCTGTGAATCGTGATACGAATCGAATCGTCAGGTACTAGGCAATTCACACCCCTAATTTACACAATTAAAAAAATATGACCAGCATTTGTAGGATGTAACTGACTGATGGGAATGCTAAATTGTCACTCAGCATTTGTACAATAGTGCGATTGGTTCTCAGCATTTGACCTACAAGTATTTTTTGGCATGCATGCCTGCAAGTGAAAGCATCTCTCAGAACTCACTGAGTTACAACTGTATTCGTGTCAATGCTCATCTCTCAGCATATACAGAACAGGAAATTACTTTTTGAAGCACAACAAAGGTGTTTTTTTTGTTTGTTTGTTTTTTTTAACACAAAACAGCCTTCACAAGAGAGCTAATCTCTCGGCAGTCACAAAATACCAACAAATATTTTGTCTGACACAAATCTACCCAAAATCTAACTTATTAACACACAACCATATTAATGGGAATGTCTTTCTCACAGTAAATTGAGAATGGACAAAATAAATAAAGCATACCATTAGTGTGAATGGCTGTTTCTCAGCATTTTGAACATTTGTGGATTATTGTCTCTCAGCAACATAAACAAAATACAATTTTATCTCACATATGCAATTGTGTAATTGTAGTTGTGTCACTCTAAACTCATACTACTCATATTATGATCACTGTGAATGGTTGTCTCTCAGCATTCACAGCACTGGGGAAAAATACCTTTGTTCTCTCTAAATCTAAAGAAAAGCAGAGAGATTGTGGATGAATGTCTCTCAACAGTCACACAATAATTAATTTTGGGAGTCATCATTTTTCAGCATGCACAGCATAGCAAAACCAAAACTATTTTCCTGGATGTATTCACAACACAGGAAACGTGTTTTCTCTTTTTAAACCTAAAAAAAATGAACAAAATAAACACACATTTTAACCCACAATATGTAGATGCTTGTCACTCAGCATTCACCCAATATTTTTAGAGGGATTATTTGTCTCTTGGCAACGGCAAATGATTTTTTTTTTTTTTGTCATTTACAAATGTTACGTTAAAAAAAAGGAAAGAAAAACGAACCTATTTTTGAACCACAATTGTGGCTCATTGCTCGTCTCTCAGCATTCACCCACAATGTTTTTAGAATGGCTGCGTGTCAGCATCCACACTATGGGGAAAATGTTTTTACTCAAAAATTAAAATACATACATAAATAATAGTTTGAACCACACTAGCACGCGCGGTTGCTTGTCTCTCAGCATACTATATAGTAAGAACAGAAAAAGGGGTGTAAAAAAATAAAAATAAAAAAAATAAAAAAAATTCGGCACACCATAAAAGTGTGTAAACGATGGTTCTGCTGGCCCATTGTGGACTTGCAGCCATTGAGAAAAAAAAAAAACGTACACCAAACAGATGAGATAGGCAAAACATTCTAGTCTCAGCATACTAACGTAAGCTTCTGAAAGGCTTCAGCATCACCTTCCATAAGTGGGTCATATTCCAGACGCCAATCTTAAAATTGGGAGCAAAGACAACCTCGTCTTTGTTTGCGCTTCTCGGGGAGAAAACAGGGATGATGTCACCGACGGATGTCCATCTCTCTATGCTGTCATAGCCCTGTACAATGCTGCTTGAACATGAGCACACAAGGCAGCACCGTAAAGAGGCTAAAAGCGTAGAGCATGCGAGGATGAGGAGGAGGAAGAGTAGATCCGCCATTGACACGTTGTTGTTGTTGTCGTCCTGTTGAGAGACGAGCACCACCGAAGTGAGAAAAAAAAAAAAAAAAGTCCCTTGCATGGTGAAGATGGAGGAGCGTTTGGCGCGCAATGTGATGGATGATGGAAGGTGGGATGGGTGGATGGGGGTGCACCGAGACTGCGCCCCCATTAGATGGAGCGAGAGAAGATCCAGCGATCGTCAATTATGTCAAAATGGGGCCGGCATGGCGCATTTACGCACGCGTTGTGATCTAAAAAAAATAAATAAATAAAAATCCAGTTGGTCCCACGATGGAACGCGCGCGCACAGCCACAATTTGCAGAGACGCGCGTACACGATAACGAGAATGGTGGCGATGTCCAGCTACCGTGGCGACCGTCATGTTTTGGGATGGTGGTTCAAATGCGCAGACGGCTTGGAAATGGTTTTAAATGACGTCAACGCCCCCCTCCTCGAGCCATGCGCGTCCTGCTCTTCGATGTACAAGGGCGCCATCTGGAGGTTTTAATGGGTAGCCACATCCAGCCTTGTACTAGTATTCAATGTTTTTTTATTATTATTATTATTATTTTTTTTGTAAAGACCCATGTATACTTACATTGAACAATATTAGATTTGGAGGTTAAAAAAATAAATATAAATAAGGACATCCACAACATCAACAGAAATAAAATAATTTAATAAATTATTTCCCCCCCCCCCCAAATTTGTTCCAACTCCTGCATCAGTGCGGTATATACTTCCCGCCTCCCCACATACACTCTCACAAGTCAAATATTACACTATGCATTCCCCTCACTAACTCACATGAAATGACTGTGGTCCCAAGTAAGCTGGGCTTCAAAATAAAAACATGGGAGCAAACTCTGTGGATATGGAGAAAATTCATTTTTGTAAATATTTTGCCAAATAAGTAAAGTCAGTGCTTTCAAAGCTGAGAACACAATAAAATATTATTTCTTACCCTGTTAGATAGCAAATACCAAAACTGGTATATATACTGTAGTTCACTCTAATCAAAGTTCACAATGTAAGCCTTTTTTATATGCACGGTTTATAATAAATCATATTAATCTGCATCAAGTGTTTTGAAAAAGTAGTGGTTGGTTGAGTACTGTGGTTTGATTGGTAACATGAAATTATGTTGTGAAGTCATCAGGGTGGAAACGTCAATTAAAACAGTCATACCTGTTCTGAAATGGAAGGAGAACTTCTGTCATAAAATGTGATTGAACATGTTTGGTACCGTTAACTTGTCACAAAAATGTTCAAGTGTCTTTGCACAGAGGTCTGTGAGGAGGCAGTTTTTCATTAGGAATGGGAGGCGGACGGCAGAGGCAGGCGTGCTCGTCGTTTTTCCTCTTCTTCATCTTGCAGGTTCTTAAGTCAGTGTTATAAGATCTCCAGGTCTACGTGGCGGACCTCGGGGTTACGTTGCTGTGGAGGAAGCGAGCATTATTAACAAAAATCATTTTCGAAAAAGGTATACAGGTGTATACTGATGTACAAGTTTAATTTGTCACATGACCAACTTTTATACAGTGTGTGTTTTCTTTTCTTTTCTTTTTTTTTTTTTAAAGGTTTCACATACCTTGAGTTCTTTCTCTAAGCGGTCCACCTCGGCGCCCAGGGTGTCGATGATGTTCTCACCGTGTTTCAGCATGAAGTTTTCCAGATCTTCTGGCGTCTTCACCTGTTGAATGTCCTGCAATGTCACCCACACATACAAAACGGTTGATCATCAAGCCTCAGCTTTTCCAATTGTGCGAGTGCACCCGACATGATAAATACGACGCGGCAAGTGTTCGACTCACATTGAGGATTTGGTCGATGTCTTGCTTTTCCAGATAAGAGCGTGTCACCACTCGCCCATCGAAGTCGACTTCCGCCTTAAAGCGCACTTTGCTCAGTCCCATGTCGGTGGCCTTCACGTCATGGATGGCTCTGGACATTAAAAAAAAAAATCAAAATAAAAAATAAAATAAAAAATCTTCAAGTTGGCAAGAGGCTCTCGGTGGAGGGACCAGCACAATAAACTACAATATCAGCTGCATAAAAATGACAATTAGCTCCATTCATACCATGATCTAAATTAGAAACAGAGAATAGTAGTGGGCTTAAGATAGAGCCCTGGGGAACTCCATTACAAACATCAGGCCACATACAAACTGAACACATTGTTAACTCTTCTTTGGTTTCATCATTAAGACTTTTCAAGCACTCCAAAGACCTTTTTTCCCTTCAACTTATTTTTTTGCTAGCTTGTGGGCTTTTTATTTTTAAATATATCCTATTCACAAATAGTTTGACGTCAACAGAGGTACAGAGAGATGAACTTCATTTTTTAAATCAAACTTGTTTTCAGACTGATGATCTATATAACAATTTTACTAGTCTTTCTGTGCGGCATCTTACTAAATGCACCACCGTTCGGGTTTTGGGGATTACTGCTCTATATTTCGGGACAAAATGAAACTTTCTGACTTGTGAAACACTTGCTGACCTCACAGCAGGGTCGTTCTCCAAGAACTCTGTGAGCTTCTGGACACGTTCGGGCTGTATGGAGCGTCCCAGCAGCGCCTCCGTGTTGGTGTAGATAAGGAATGCTGAGACTGTGCCAAGCAGCGTTCCCACTCCCAGCGAGCCCAGACTGTCGTAGTATGGATTACCTATGGAAAATAGAAAATACAAGACAACGCAAAAAGGGCTTTAGAAAGGGAATGAGAGTGACGTTCATATAAGTGACAATAAAGAACTGCTCATCAGCTCCTGATGGTCATGAGGTTGATAAATGAGAATAAGTCAAAGGTGATTATTATTTAACTTCAGGACAAACAAGAGTTCATGTAATCATAGTTTGTATGAACTGTGTTACTTGGATAATTCACCTGTGAGCGATGTGAGTCCCATGCAGCCTGCAGCCATAATGACACCAAGCACGGCGGCGGTATCCTCAAGTAGAACCACGTTGGTGCTTGGGTCTCGACTCTGCATTACTGTGCACAAAATATGACTTTACTTTTATTCAGGGTCATTTTTGGGCTCATCAGTGTTCATACTGTCACCTTTACAATTCAAACTGGTTTATAGCCACACTTGATTCATAAAGAGGTAAAATGTCTATAAAATGGATATAGCTTGCACTGAGTTGTTTGGGTCTATTTTTGTCATGTCATACACCAAACACATAAGGCACAAATTAATAATGCATCTTGACAAATAAATGCTTCCATTATCCTTTCTGAAATAAATATAATTACATCAGTGAATAGATCATCTTGACAATGTTATATGCCTCCATATTTATCTTATTTGCCTTGTTCGGTTTACCCTGGTTTCTGTCGTTTCTCTGCAATTTTCCATATTAGTCCTTTTTTTGTTGTTTTGGTAATGTTTAACATACTTATGAAGATGTTCGTACAAAGAAAGACCTCCCCCCCAATTGACCATCTTAACTTGAATGCCTTTGCAGAAATACTGTACTTGAGTTGGAACGTACCGTATTCATAAAAGGAGAGTCCATGGTTTTGGGCGCTTCTCTTTATCTCATTGATGGCTACAAGTAGTGTAGCTGTAGAACGGAAAAACAAAACAAAAAATAATGCATAACAAAATATGCCAGAGAAAATTACAGTATAGTAACCCCCTGCTTATTTGTGGTTTGACATTTTCCAATTTGCCTTTTTGCAAACGTTTTTCTGGAACCTATGCTCTGTCGTCCACTGAAAACCTTGCCAATTCGCAATCTTTGCACTCAGGCCAAAGCAATAAAAGTATTAATTTGGTACCACCTGAATGGACCTTGAGTGCATATGTTTGCCCAAGCGTTTGTGCTAGAGTGTTATGTAGGCTAGGAGTGCTAATACTACTGATGAGCCTAATGTGAATGTGGTTTGTTTTTGTTGAATAATTTAACTGATCAATAGTGTTTATGTGCCATGCATGATGTTGATCGCAATACCAGTTTGTGTTCTTTTATAATCCCAACCGGTTTAACTGATTTTCTGACACTGTGTGGCATCTCTGGTTAATTAGGAATCCCTCCTAGGAGGGGCGTGAATAATTTGCCAGTTTTCACCATTTGTGAAAGATTCGGTTCCTATTTTGGCAGGGGTTCACTATAATTTGAACATCCATGACATACCTCCTTCAGACACCAAAGAGCCCGCCAAAATGCAGTACGCCTGCCACAAAAAAAGCACAGACCTTTAGTTCCCTTTTTGGACTATATTTATGGGAGTCTGATTGAACACTCACCCATAATAAAGACTCAATAGGCTCCGGATGCAGTATTCCCATGATGCCATGGTACCAGGAGAGGCCGGCGCCCATCATAAAAATGCCCACGCCGCTAATGAGGGAGGCGATGTAGCGCATGTTGGAGAAGCCGTACCTGAAGGAGCAATCACGCCCAAGCTTTGTGATCACCTGCACTTCCTCTCATCATGACAGACGCATATAAAAGGCTTACGGATGGCCAGCATCGGGGTTGCGCACGGACTGGCTGATGCCCAGCGCCAGCAGGGCCTGATTGCAGGTGTCGGCTAGAGAGTGGATGGCTTCGGAAAACATGCTCGCTGAGCCCGTGTAGACCCACGCTAGCAGTTTGAAAAAGAAGTTCAGCCCATTTCTGTATACAAAGAAAGGCATCGGACATAGGAGAAGATAATTGATATCAGATTTTATTCACAAAAATGTAATTTACCAAATGCAAATGACTTTATTCAATTCAACTTTGATTTCTTGTCTGTAACGCTGCACCCCTTCTGGCGCAAAAGAAAAAAAATCCTTTTGACAAATAAATGAATAATAAAGTCACCCAGCCCTTGCTAACATAGCATTTATTATTGGGGTAATAACAATTCGGGATTTAAAATCATTATGTGTGACATCACACACACCTAGAGGACTCATAATAATCTCCAGCAGTATGCATATCCAGTTAGCCTTTTTTTTCCATGCACTCATTGAAAGAAACTTATTGGGTTCATGTGACTGCACATGTCCTCTAATGCAATTATTCTGAGTACACCACAAAACCTCATATGAGACAATTTTCACAATCTTGTCACTGGATGCAGCTATGAAAGTTCTTAAGCAAATACTACACATTTATGCTTGATTAGATGTAGAACACACAAACATTATGTCAACATTCAGGTGTCTTATGACACACGCATATACCGTAAACCAAAAAAAAAAATGCTGAAAAAAAATAAAAACAACAACTGTTCTTCACTTACATGCAAATGGCGACCATGACTACTTTGCCTGGACCTTGTAGAAATGTCCTTTTGCCTGATCGGGGCTTTATCAGAACAGGAGAGAAATAAATTATTATGTTAATGTGGTTATAATTTGACATTAAATTAGACACAAAACATTCAAAAAGGTGTTTCTAAAAGTTTGCCCCTCCCTAGGTAACCAGAATATAGAAATAGTGATACTTCTTTTTGCGATGCAATGTCGACATCATTTTCAATCAACATGTATACATCATTATATTTGTAAAAATAGTATTATCGATAAATCTCTTGTAATGGACCTTATCAGATTTTAAAATTTTACAATCAAGTGTTCAGTGAAGGTAAGCATCGGTACCTTTGTGTTTCCCCAGAAGTCTTTGTATTCCTTTAACAGCTGCTGGCTACGAAAGATATCTGAAGGTATGAAAAGGTGAGAAACACTGATTTAAGGAAGACCATTTTTCATGAATTAATGTTGTCTGGAGCATCACTTTAATGCATTAATTAGAAGTACTGCAGTCAAATGAGAAGACGTGTGAGAATTGTGAAACTGACAATTCTAAATAGTTATGTCATAACTAGCACGTGTGCGTTACATGTAAATTATAAGCACTGTAAACAGAAAATAAATAGACATGCAATATCCTACTTTCTTGGTACTCTCTCTCCATTTCCTTCCGTAGATTCCTCTCCCTGGCCAGAGCTTCTTGGCTTCCCCACACGTCCAGTGCTCTGAATATGTAGTGAGAGAAATAAGTGAACCAAAGCAACAACATTTCTTTTAGGAATGATAACGTCACATAATGGGATAAACACCGACTTCGCCTCCACGTCCGAGCGCAGGAACACGGTGAAAGCCTCGGTGTCATCGTGGGGGCTACGTCTTCGGATCTTGCGAAGGTGCTCCAGGTCGCTGCGAGCCCACATGACATGACGAAAATGCAGAAACGTTCGTGTAAGATAACGCTTCTTGTTCTAAGCTAATCGCAACACTGAGGTCACTTATTAATCCCAAAGGAATGTGAGCTGCTCAACGTGACGCGTTACCTCGGTTTGAGACAGAACTCATTCATGGCTCGGACGGCTGTGATGAAGTTATTCTGAGTGTACTTTGCGCCATATATGCGCTTCTTCAGGACGGCCCGAACTGAATGCAGAAGAAGAACCATTATGCAGGTTTACATTTTCACCAGTTTGTTTGCTAGCAAATTTTGAGGATGGATAAAGCACAACAAAAGGACGTCAAAAAACGTTCAGAGTTCAGACCTTTTTTAAGTTGCTTTTCAAAATAAAAAGGAGTCAGATAAGCTCACATTTATTCCTGAAATGATAGTATACACTATAACAGAAATGTAGCTGAAAATAGAGCAATACTAGAATGCAAAATTTAATAAATGAGCACATTATGATAACACTACCTATATTTCTGTATATCATGCTTTAAATTACCCCTCAAAGTACTGGTATTGTTAAGCTATTAAGCTGTTTTCAATTATAGAAAAGTAAAAGTAGAATGTTGAATGGCTTTAAAATGAAAAATCACGAGTCATAGTAGATTTCACTTTACCTTTCACTTGGATGGTCTCTGCTTTAGTGAGCCCCTTAACTGCAGAACCTATTAGACAAACGGTGTCAATATAGTCTCATTACAATGAAAAAACATATTACATGATATTGGAGTTCCAATAAAAGTGAAATGTAAGTGACATATCTGTTAAAAAAAAATAAAAATATCAGTTCAATTTAACAATTAAGTACAATAGTTACATGTAACCATTTTTTTTACTGTTTGTTTTTAAAAACATTTTATTTTAATTATGTGCAGCATATATTAAATTAATCACTATTCAAGAACACCTTTTTATTTTGCCTTGGTGTAAATTGTCTGAGAACCACAAACACTATGCTTGTCAGAGATGAAGTGGGTTACCTGTTGTGTTTATGTTGGCTTTTGTAGACACTTTTTCAGTGGCATCCGACGGAGATCTTGGAGGTCCATCTTTGCTGTTTCCCAAGGTGGAGTAGAAGTGGACCTTAGCTGCTCCCAGCGAGGCAACTCGACAATCCAGAGGTCTGAACAACGAGCTAAACGCACCCTTGGGTTGCCACCCTGCAAGACGTAAACATTAAAAAGCAAATCAATAAAAGTTCCAAGTAATCACGATTCACGACTGGGCGAACCTCACCGAGGCACGGCTGGGGGAACCTTGATCTGTGCCTCCAGGAGACCCTGCAGAAGATCTGCCACGGTCTGTGGGCCAGGCTGGTGAGCATCCTGGTTGTTGACGAGGACCAACTGGCAAGTGTCACACCAACAAATCAAATACGCTAGTTAGCAGCTCCTGCATGCCAACTTAAACTCATTCAAACAGATTAACTCGCGAGTCTTCGCCACTCCGGGCATGACACCGTCGAGAAACGGAGCCAAGCAGTCAGCACACAAATGACGTTAACATCAATACTTCAGTACTTGACGTGAATGTTGTCGTGTGTGATAAGGTCAATAACCGTCTTTACCGGTCGTGCTAAAGATGCTAAAGCCAGCTAACGAGCTAGCACCTGACTCATGGAAAAACAAGAGGCGTCCGGTAATTTAGTCGACCCACGACATCAACGTGGCCAAACTAGAGCGTACAATCGGATGTGTGACAAAAGCTCTACGGTGAGGTTTGTTCGGCATAGTCCGTGTCCATTTTCGCGAACCTATGGACAAACTGCAAGCGCAAATAACATAATGAACACGTGACCATGACACTCGAGGACGTCACGCTAATCCTCTCGTGAGAGCGGCACGATTCGAGTAACGTGACATCACTTATCGCGAGATTTGCTAACTGGCGTCACCTGACGTTTGGTACCGAACGTCTTTTAAAAACTTTATATTTTTAATCTCCTCGTTGTGCTTACTCACCGTGATACTGTATTAGTTAAACAAGTTCAGAGTAATAAACCATCATAACACCTAATTATTATATTTAAAAAGACAATTTTTTTTTTATTTGGATTTTTATTCAGAAATAAAGTTTGGAGTATTTGGATTTGGTTACATTTCAGGATGAACCTAAAATACCTACTAACCTTTGCAAGTTAATTTAACTTCAATATCTGCTCAACTGTGTCATACTTTATGTTCTCGAAAATGGATAAAGAACCCCGACGACTAAAACGCTGTGTAAAATGTATGGTTAATGTTTTAGGACTTTCTGGCAAATATGTGTTTTTACGATTGCATGGATCAACTGGAGGCCGTAGGTTTTCAATCCCTGGTTTAGTTGTGAGCAGTAGTTCTGGTTTCTTTATCCTCTGTCAACCAAATATGTAAACTTAAACACAATGGACCAGGGAGTGGACTTGAGAACGGTTGTTACAACAAAACAGTTTGAGTTAAAAACAAACAATAAAAGCAAGGAGAATCCCAAAAACACATATGAAAACAGAATGTATGTTTATTCTTTAGAACAGTACAGTAGATATGTTATGACTTGTAACTGGTACCAAATAGGTTCCTTAACGGAATCAAATTTAAACTTCTGACAAAAGACTCACTTAGGATCAAACACAATACAATAAGATTGAGGTCTTTGGACTTCTCATGCAATCACGCCATCCATCACTGAAAGTAAGAGTCCATATCAGAGTCATCAAGACCCACAGTACAATTTTCAAAAACTACAACTCAGTCATGATGGAATTTTGTAAAAGGCAGAAAAAAAGAAAGGCTGTGCACTTAAATGAGTAAAAATGAGTACCGTTTTACCAAGCAACTCATCAACTGGACTTTATTGTGCAACAAAAGTACTTGAGAATCAGCTGTGTCCCTTTAACGCAGGCTGGGCAATCTCAGTCCTCGAGGGCAGGAGTCCTGCAGGTTTTGGATGTTTCCCTTCTCCAACACAGCTGATATATGATCAGCTCATCAGCAAGCTCTGCATAAGAATGATAGCGATCCTGTTGATTGGACTCAGCTTGTGTTGGAAGAGGGAAACCTCCAAAACCTGCAGGACTTCGGCCCTCGACGCCCGCCCCTGCTTTAACGCATGGTGACAAGCTCCTCGGCGGAGGTGGGGTGAATGGCGACAGTTTTATCAAAGTCTGCTTTGGTAGCACCGAGCTTGACGGCCACAGCGAAGCCCTGCAGCATCTCATCACAGCCTAGACCCTGCATGTGCAGACCCACCACCTGGAGGATAAAACATGGAGATCACTAGCATGTTTGACGTCTACAATTGAATTAATGCACATTGAAAACATTACGCAGTCAGCTCTTTGCACGTAATCTCCCATGTTGCTGAAATAAAACACATGATTTGCTTTGGACTAGTGTTCCCCCACATATTTACAATTTGCAGATTGTTCTTGCTACCTACCATTTATCTTCTGTTATTTGCTGAAAAGCTCAATTAGGCTCTGTTTTTGTGCTCAGGAAAAAGTCTTATCTAATATAAAAGTATTGCTTTGGTGCCATGTTGTGGTCAATAAACTATTTTGAAGTGAAAAGAGGAGCTTGATTTAGTGAGTCCATGGGCCTGCCTAATATAAATGTAGTGCTTTGCCACAATCACCAGGTTAAATCAAAATGAGATTCTGAACCAACTAACTCCTACCTTCTCCTCCTCGCCCACACACACCATCTTCATAATGCACAGACTCTTGCGGCTGGTGATGGCGTGATACAGCGGCGTGAAGGAGGTCTTGTAGATCTTCACGTTCTCCTTCCCTCTGCTAATTATGGCCTCCTCTGCGGGTATCGACGGTCTAGAGTGAGTGACCAATGAGTGTGGAATCTTGGAAGGTCTTCTCAACTCACCTTCTGTGAGGCCCACTGTGCCAATAGGTGGGTGGCTAAACACCACCGTGGGAATGTTGGAGTAGTCCAACTTGGAATCTTTTTTGCCCTCAAACAGTCTGTGGGCCAGCTTCCTGCCAGCAGCGATGGCAACTGACAAGAAAGAAAATGTTTAATGTTCACTCCACTTCTTCAACAATGCCGTTCCATACAGTACGTACACGTGACATCTTACCGGGCGTGAGAAGAGCTCTGCCGCAAACATCTCCGACAGCGTAGATTCCCGGTCGGCTGGTGTTTTGGTATTCGTCCACCACGATGTGGCCGCGTTCATCTGTGTCGATACCCTGACAACAAAAACGCACAACAAATTGTTCGAAAGAACTCTGCAGGCAATAGACATTTCCCTCTCTCATTTAAAAAAAAAAAAAGTTGCAGCTATTTTAGTCAAGTATTTTATTACAGTGTTCTGGATTCATGGTATACAGCTCACTATCTTTATTAACTCATTTGCTCCCAATAACGTGTAAATATGTTTGTTTTTTTTATGTTCTAAGTGTCCCAAAGACGTATTTGTACGTTTTTTCGTTTGTTTTTTTTATGCTAGAGAATACAGAAGGCTTTGATGCAGCCTCTCAACTGCAAAGAACGGTTGCAGAAATGGTAGTTATTACACAAACGGCCAGCAGGTGGCAGCAGAGCAAAGGAGATCAACCAGGGCCATCTAGAAAAAAAAGCTAAATTACTTACAATCTTAAATAGATTTGTGAAAATTGAAACTTAGCTCTCTTCTAATGCTAATTGCTGCAAAAACGTAAACAATAGAAACATACTTTTTTTTTTTCCTGATGAAAGAAGAGACTTTAATCTTTCTTTTGGTAGGTTCCATGCTTTTATAGCAATTGAACACAATATTCTGTGGGCCTTGCAAAATCAGTCAAAATCCAGTAAAACACCCGGGAGAGAACGGGATTGTTTCTGTGAAAATGGCTGGGAGTGAATGAGTTAATGAACCACACATAGAAATGTGCTCTGACTAAACAGATATTCAGCTCCCCTTTTAATCCGCTATTACACCAGATTTTCCTGTTAAACTAGTGCATTAATACTATCTAGACAACATAGGCCAAATGGAAATTCCTAAGAAAAATAGATGTGAAATCTGAGAGATAATCAAACAACAATGCAATAAAATTCAACACTACAACATTAACACTACTACATCCATTAAATACCATAAAATATACCGGTATTGTACCTCGTGCGAGGCAGCAAGCATTATAGGGGATGACATCAGAGCAATCTGGTTGGTTACTTTGTAAGTGCCATGTTTCTGTCATGCTATGACATCATCATCGGGCGATTGCATGGGCTGATACATAATTTTATAACTGAAAGGTAGAATTATGAGATTCTTTTTAGGCAATTTGTTTATGAGATTTTGTGAAACCAGTTTGGTAAACTGAATGCCCCAAAAGTCATATAATTGCATACATTTCTGCAGTACCCCAATACTTTTGACAACTTTATTTTATTTAATTTTTCCTGTTTTCATTAATTTTATGAGCGGGTTATTTTTAGACTTGTATGACAACTGAGAATGTTACATTGTTGCTTGAAATATTTCCTGGGTTTATGATAGCTACAGTTTGCCCACGAAACATCTATTTCCATTTTTTCAAATGGAAAGAAATGGAGGCTGACCAGCAGAATGATGTGTTTAACCTCAGAGATTTCATTGAATTATGCCACTAGACTTCTTTGACATCGAGTACATGCATCCTCTAATTTAAACTAAATCTATACACCCATCCATCCATTATTTGGATGACACTCAACAATTAATCTGAAATGAAATAGAGCTAAAAATAAAGGTGACCAAAGCAAATGACATCAAACATCGTTCAAAGCCACATACCATCTGGCCGATATTTAGTCCCGAGATGTTGGGCTTCCTGCCGATGGCCCACAGAACACATTCCACTTCCGAAATAGTGCTGCTCTTCTCCGTGTCTTTGGTGGCAAGCGTCACCTCAAGCCCTGCGTCGGTTTTGCGCACCGATGTCACCTGAGAGTTCTTCCGCAAATCCACGCCAGAGTTCTGTAGCTCTTTGGTGCAGTTTGTGCTTATGAAGCTGTCAAAGTTCCTCAAAACCTACACAACGAGTACAGTACATATTCGCGTTTAGGAGTTTAATGTGGTCCGTCGTGAGCATGTTTGTAAATCAAAACACTTGATTCTCAACTCATCTTTCTCCAGTGGAATGAATGGAATGAAATCTAGTCACTCATAAGCCGTTATGCGTGCTAAATTAAAAGCACATTTATTTTTTTAGTCATCTTCTTACCTCACCCTGCCGTATGATGAGGGAGGTTTTCGAGCCCAGGTTAGCGAGGATGCCCGCCATCTCCACAGCAATGTAACCGGCACCCACGACAACACTACGTCTGTTGACACAGTAAAATTGTTTTTTTCTGTGTATTTATTTTTATTTTTTTTAGCAAGACATCAAAATAAGATCAGAATTAAATACTTACTTTGGAAGATTTTCAAGTTCAAAAAAGCCATCGCTGGTAATTCCTAGACTTGCTCCTGTATTTATTAAATAAGAAATTATATTGATAATTGAGAGGCTTAGGATAATGAGGAGGGTAAAACAGGTCACTCATGCGCTTCACACCAAGCAAATTAGCAATTATAATCCATTTAAAGTATTTCAGAAGGTCCCACCTGGAATCTCAGCATCAGTCAACACAGAAGGCTGCCCCCCAGTGGCGATGAGGATGTGAGGCGCCGTGTACTTCCTGCCATTGACCTCCAACGTTGGCTCCGGATCTTTAGTGAACCTGGCATGACCTTCAATGGTTTGGATTTTAGCCTATCAAGGATGAGATGTGGCAGAAATTATTATTTGGTGTATTTTTTAATTTCAACAAGTATAAACTTGGAATTTGGGGAAAATATCACACTTTGTAAACGGATTTGTCCTTACCTTATCAAGGTTGTTGCGATAAATTTGATTCAGGCGACTGATGTAGGCATCCCTTTTTGTTTTTAGTGTTCTAAAAACATGGAAAATGACAATATACCCAGCATTACCCTTTAGTTTTTTTTTTCTTCAGTCTCAAATCAATACAGTAGAACCTCAAATGTGCCTGAGTTTGTATAAGTCAGAATTCAACGAGGAAAATATGCTGTGAAACTAAATCACAAAACGTCATGCAACAAAGTGCTTTCTTTTCTGTCTGAAGTTATGTGAAGTTGGGCAATAATACCCGCTGCGTTCAAACGTCACATGACCAAGCCCAGAAAACAGGTTAGCAGACTCTCTGTGTATGCTGCGGGTTGATGACATGATAGTTTGAACAACATTTGAGCATATTCAAATCATCACGTTATCAACCTGCAGCATACACACGGGGAGTCTGCTAATCTGTTTGCCAGGTTTGGTCATTATGAACGCCTTCCTGAACCTTGCCTTTCATTAGTATAACCTTGACTAAGCTTAGTGCGTCAACACGCGCTAACATGCATATTGCTGTGGCCTTGCATTTCGTCCATTCATGGTTGTAACAAGTTTCCCAACAAATGTCGACACAGAAATCACTTACTCCCAACTGAAATTAACTTTCTCTACGTCAAAGCCGTAATCGGCATGATCATGAAGAAACTCTGCATGGACTGCCGCATTCCACATGACCTGGGAAGGAAGAGGAAGCAGCCTTAAGTTTGAAGACAAGTTTGACTTGCCAATTTTCAGCAAAAATTCTGTTGGTGTTTCTACATGGAGAGCAAAAAAAAAAAAAAAGGGCTTACCTTCTTTGGGACACAGCCAACATTGACCTGTGAAAAATTAAGAGCACATGTTCTTGGTTAAATGTGACAATAGTTGATATCATAGAAACAAAGGGGAAAAAAAACCCATTTGTAACTAAAGAAGTTCAAGTATGTTTACGTTTCCGTACCAAACCGGGAACTTTATCTGACAAATGTTTTTGGTTTAATGCAATCAGCATACAATATGTAGTAAACGGTGCAAGACACACAAGAGCAACATTTCCTCTACACAACTTCCCTTGCAGAACCTAATATTTCCAAACACAAAGTAGTTCAACCTCAATAATGAAATGCACGTTTAACTGTCTACGATATTTTTACTTATTGAGATAGAATCGAAGTTTGGAAACCCTCCATGCAAGATAAAATTATACTCTGCTGATCTCTAAAGGGTAAATTCAAGTATTATATTAGGAAAGCTGTTTTTTTGTTTTTTTATAGTGTGGTACAGTATGTGGGTTCTCTTTAGTGGTCTGCGAAATAATCACTGCCTATGTACAATAATGATATAATTTTTTTTTTTTTACATACACTGTGCTTTAATATTGGCCATGTTGTACTCAATACTTTTTGAGGGTTTTTTTTCGGTGGGGTAAAAATTTTGTTAACCACTGCAATCGAGGATCAAGCAGCACACAGTTTGTTACAAAAAGAAAAAGAAAAAAAATGCAGTAAAAAAAAATAAAAAATCAATTCAACAAACCTTGTTTAACTTAAAATGATCCAATCCTCAGAATTTAAACTTCTAAACGATAAATTTTCTCCGATTTTTCTTTAGTCGTCCATAAAAACAGATTATCTTTGTGGTAAAAACAGACATTAAAAAAAGGACTAACAGTTGCCCGAACTAAACTTTAATAATTCGTGTGTATCATTAAGAACTTGTTGGTGTTTATCTTCGACCAGGAAAGCTTCCGGGGGCTTCGAGTCCTCGTCGGTGACTGCCACGCGTGGGGTATCAGGTGTTTGCAGTTTTTACTCACGCAGGTACCTCCGAGTTTATGACTCTCGATCACGGCTGCGTTCGCGCCCAGCTCCGCCGCCCTCCGAGCCCCCGCCAGACCTCCGGAACCACCGCCGACCACCAGGAAGTCGAACCGGGTCACCTCGCTTGTTGTTGATGATGCTGCCATTCTGCGACGGAAAACACCGAAAGAAGACGAGAAATGCCTGGTGACGGACGAGGAGAGGAAAAAAAGGAAGGGAGTTTGAGTGCCAGTTAGGCGGGTTATTATCGCCATAACCAGGAAGCTGTGGGGTGGGAGAAACGAGGGAGTGGGAGGGTCAAGCCAAAAGCCAGTGGCTGCTGTGTCATTATGAATCACAACAATGGTGTGTAAATCCTAGAAAAGGTCCCTACAATGGTCACGGTGAGGCTCATTTTACAATAACGTGCAAACAAGAGCGACGAGACTTGAAATATTGAACTCTCGTGTGGGGTTTTATGCATTAATGCGATCTTAAGTAGTAGCTAACATACCTTTGAATAAACCTGGTTGTCTTTACAAACAGCATATTTCCATCACTTCAGCGTCATTTTGTGTACATGAAGGATACATGTGTAGCCTGCTGAGTTATAAAGTTGTGATCTTCCGGTCGAGAAATGATTGCAACCAATCAGGTCGTTTTACGTGACTTTTTGAAATGTTGTGGATTTCCAGGGCAAGTATAATTCCGAACGCAAGATTCACGTATATTTTCCGAAAGTATGACACCGACCGCCGTTACTCGCACAGCTGTCGTATATCAGCCAGCGAAATCAATTGGCATCCGGTTTTAACTTTCGAAGTTAAACATCACTCTATTAATATCACAACATACTCTCTTATTACACAACACCACGCATTTTAAGCATTTTTATATTTAAATTAACTGCTTAGCAAATACGAAAGAGACACAGTTACGGGTTTAGTTTTAAAATGAATATAAATATAGTCTTATTTTGAACGTGGGTTGAACGTTTCCGGAATTCTTTAGCATACTGGAAAACGTGAAGCTAATGGCGACTCGACTCGCTATGAACATTTTATGAAAGCATCTAGCTCGAAAAATGTTTTTCAATGTTTTCTGCTAACGCGTTTTGCAAAATACTGCACCAAGGTACGTAAACAGCATTCGCTACCTCGCTAATTAACCGTTGGAATACAGGGGCGTGTTTTTTGTCAGACCCATTTGCTATCACGCGCCTCGGTGTTTCGGCCTTTATTTTGTAATCAGTATAAATGACTTTCACTAGCCCCGGGGGGAAAAAAGAAAAAAGAAAATATAGCTTAACGCAATTAGGTTAATTTGCGTAAAGCCGTTTACGCTGCTTAGGCGTGTTGACGAATGTTTTCGGATGTTTTTAAGTCACTGTGCAATCTATGCATGTCAATAGGGTAGTGGTGTCCAAATTCGGTCCTTGAAGGCCGGAGCCCTGCAGGTTTTGGATGATTCTCTTCTCCAACACACTTGAAGCTCATCTGCAAGCTCTGCATAAGCCGACCAAATTTGGACACCACTGGACTAGGGACTGGTCTAATAAAAAAATAAAATAAACATTGTTTATTTGCTTCCAGTAAGGTTTTCAAATGCAATATATGCGTCAGTTTTCATTTCAGACAGATGGGGTGTACATTCGGTAACGTCTTCCTCTTTCTGATCTTGTCGGGGAATACTCCTTTCTATACAGTAAACAGTGGCACCAGAAGGCAGCGACACATGTAGTCGCTGGTTTTGACGCTGTGGAAGTGGGTGGAGCTGCTGCTGCTGCTGCTGTTGCTGCTGCTGCCAGGTGATCATCATGAAGCCTGTCAACTGTCAGAGCCTTCCCTCCACGGTGAACACCGAACAACCACAAGGTTTCTTGGTTCGTACCCCAAGATTTCGTGACACCATGCATTGTGGCAAGTGTGGATTTGCTACGTCGGATATACAGTTCTTCAAGCAACACATGTCAGACCACATGGCGTACAAGGCGGATCTAAACGCTCTGGAGAAACACGTCAGGTCAAGTTTCTCATGCCCATACTGTGGACAACGCTACATGCGGAGATGTAGCCTTCTAAAGCATATTCAATGTGTGCATAATAAAACCTTTAGTACCCAAGTACTACCCCAAAAGGTTAGCAGGAGCAAGGATCCCCAGGTCTCCAATGCCATACAAAATGTGCAGAGTGCTGAGCGCACAATGCAGCCACCAGTTCAAGTGAATGTGCCATCCCTCAGCATGCCAACTGTCAGTCTTGTTAAAGATGGGCAGAAAGCTAGAACAATGAACACAATCCTTCCCGTTTCTTCAAATGATGATCCAGAAAGTGTTATTCATCACAACAGGGCATTAACTGTGTCACTCCCAGACGAAATAAGTATCCCTGCTGGGTGCCTGGTTGAACTCGTGGAAGTAAAAACTGTCAATGGTTCAAAGGAGCTAAAACTGAGACTGGTGTCACAAGAAAACAAGGCCGAAATGAAAGACACAAGAACAACATGTCAACAAAATGTCACAACAGGCAAGACGTTGGCGTCCAAATTAAACCGCCCAAATGACGTCAACTTGGCAAATATGGGAATGTGCATTGTGAATAGAAAACAGTCGGAAACAAAGACGGCGGGTCAGCAATGCGCTTTCTTGCATGACCTATGTTCCTCTTATGTAAAAAATACACAAGAAAGGGTTAACCAAGTCAGTACGTCCAAAAGCCTCACCTCAAATCAAGCTAGTAAAGAGAAGCACACACTAAAAAGGACATCACAGGAAGTCATTATTGTAGACAGTCCGACCAAGGTTTACAAAAAGGAAAGGAGTGAAATTGCATCTACACGGAGTGATCCTGTCAACGATCGAGCCAAACTGACCAATTTTCTCTTGACCAGCGAGACCAAAATGTCGACCTGCGTCCCGCAGCCGGCAATAACAGGATCATGTGTACCGCAACTAAGGGCGTATGAAAGGCTAAAAAATATTCCAGATCATTGCAAGAGTGTTCCCCCTGCAAAGGCAGCCAGGACAGAAAGTTCTCTCCGAGACATGGTGGCCGCTGTTAAAAGTGAATCCGACGTGGTTTGCCTCACTGGCTCCAAAGTCATGAACACCCCACTAGGTGTCAACCAGCAACCCACTTCCTTGAATATTCCTCCAGTTGCAAATGTTCGAGTGTTACCCCCAAAGGTCAATCTTTGCCAGGAGAGCGCTACTCCTCCCTCGTCTTTGCCAGTTCCCGCCACCGTGCGGAGGCCGGTCCGCGTGTACTCATCGGTCAAAGCGCGCCTGGCGCAGTCTCGCTCCGAGTCCAAGATTCCGCCTCATGGCGTCCCCCCAAGCAAGCAGTCGTCTCAGAGAGACACACCAAAGCCCGAGGGCTTCCCAATCATCTCCTCCGTCTTTTCCCTGAGTGAACAAGAAGGAGCCACTGAGGGCGCCATGCAGCCGCTGGTCATGGCATTGCGGGGCATCGTGATGGACAAAAGCAGCACCGCTGAGAAGTCGGCGCCGGATGCGAATCGCAAAGAACGGGTACCGATGAACCGAACGTGTGACTCTGTGAAAGTAGAAAGCGACATAGAAATTATTCAGCAGCAGCCGTCTAGCCCGGTGTTGAATGACAAGAAGGATGATGTCAAGGCAGCCAAAACCAGCTCGACGCAGACGGACAATCCCAGCCACGCTTTCGACTTGAAATCGGAAAAGGCCGAGCCTGTTTCGAACAACCCATCCGATGTGGCCGCCGTTTTAAATAATCAATATGACCTCTCCAAATTCTTGACTGTCTCTTTGACAAGAGTGGACGAGCGGATGGACGGCGCGAATGGACCCCAACTGCCGGCACCTCAATGTGACAGCCTGACAGCCGCGCGTAGCACCGCCCGTTTGATGCCACTTAAGGTGGAACAGCTGGTGACGTGGCCGGGCCCGAACCAGCCCGTGGTCGTGCTCAATCACCCGAAGCCGCGCGTCCCAATGCAAGAAACCATCAGCACAATCGCAAACACTGGAATAACCGAAAAGCCTACAAAGTGCCAAATATTAAAGATGAGGCTGGTTAAAGTGGTGGGGCAGAAATATGAGGTTACAGGCTGCACTGTCAGGTTCCCCCAATAAGGTGGATTTAAGTCTTCACCACCCTGTTCAGATGTTAGGGAAAAAACGAGACCAAGTAAAACAAATTTAAAATGTTTTCCCACTATTATTGTGACCTATAACCTGTACAACTCAATTGTGGGGGGAAAAAAAAGTGGTTGCACAAGTGTGCACACCCTCTTAAGAACTCGAATGTGACTGTCTTCAGAATTAACCAATCACATAGTTCAGATGTTTTTCATTAAACAAATGTGTTTGGGATTTTCTTATTCTTTGAAAAATAAGCCTTACATATTGCCACACTGTTCTATATCCCACACATGAAAGAAGACAAAAAATTTTTTAACATGTCCTTAAAAGCCAGAAATTCCTGCTACTCCTTTAATATGTTGTATTTGGTCAGTCTAAAATGGTCTGGTATCTTTTTTTATCTTATTTTTGTCACTTTTAGAGGGCTGTTATGTCATATATTCTCCACTAGAGATCCCTTTGATGCTGTTGTAGCACTGTGGCTTGTACTGAAAGATTTCAACAATGTCAGGAAAAGTCTAGAGCGTAGCTGAAATTTATTTGGGTTTTATCACAGCCTGCATTTTAAATGGTGCAGGTGTATGCTGACTCCTGTTTATTAGGTTGAATGTGATTTGAACACATTAAAATTTTCATTTAACTCTTTTAAAAAAAAAAAGGAAATAAAACTTGTGATAAATGCCCCTGATCAACACAACAAAATGATCAACATAAAATGAATGACAGCGAGCAGTCAAGACACTGTCAAGTTAGAGGAGTTTTCTTTTAAATATGTTTTCAGTTGAGTTGTACAGGTTAGGTCATATTAATGGCGGACTTGATGAGCAAGTGGTTCAGAAAATGGATGGATAAGGTTTGAAATTATTTATAGCAGTCTTATTTTTTTATATCACAAAACCCTGTTTGTTTGTTATATTAACAGGGATGTTTAAACTATATCCCATTGTTGACATGGAACTGTGCGTATGTGACAAGTAATGGTAATGGTAATTTTATATGAGCGCTGATGACAAAAAAAAAAGTTTTTTGATAGCTTCACTGCTATTTTTCATTATTATTTGTAGCCACACTGCCTAGCGAACAAAACTGCAACAGAGCATGTAACAGAAAATCTCAATGTATAAGGTTGTAGTAAGGTGTCTTCTAAAGCAGCAAATATATAATTATACAATTTGTTCAAAATGAATGGATGATGACCCTGCCTAGTGCTCGAGGCCAGCTGGGATAGACTCGAGCGACCCTGGTGAGGAGTAAGTGATAAAGAAAATGGATGAATGGATGATACGTACCTTGGGAAAAGTAATACATTTATGACATATCCATGTGCCAAATTTATTACAAACTAATCATTTTTTTGCACGTTACTTTTCACTGCTGAGTTGAGTTTGGGGAGATTCGATACTTTGCACATCAACAAAAATAATTTCCGCACTTTCCCCCCCCCCTAATCTTTATTTACAGTGAGTTTAGAAGTGTCGGCCCTCTAAGCCAAGATCTTCGCAATGTCCAAATGGTTGTAAACCAAGTGTCTTTCCAGAGATTTAAAAAAATATACCTGACTTTTACTGGTGATTTTTGCGCATTTGTTGTCAAAATTAATCACTGTTTACATTAAAACTGTCATACAGCACATGTGATTTGTTTTGACCCATATGATGAAGAACAATATGCCGTGTGCATGAATAATTCAATGGGCCAATCTCCCAACAATTTTAAATAATTTAAGGTAAAGATTTAAATGTAGTTCCCCATAGCATAAGTAATGGAACAAACTGTTTTGTTTAGCTGTTTTGGGATGTTTTTCCTTCAGTGCAATTTGAAATCATATCCATACCTTATAATCATCAGTGCGTGTCATTAAGCCTTGTCTTCACAAACAACATTATTTGTGAATTTTTGTGTAAATATTAAAGATACGTACTATTTTGATTATACTAGTTTTAAAACTAGTACCGGGATGCACCACCAGTGTTGTTTTTATGATGACAGTGACATTTCAAGTCCAAGTTACAGTACATTTTTGGGACCAGAATGATACTGATAGATATCTAAGCAAGCAGGATATTAAGAATGAACACTGTTCTGTACAGCATTTATTTACATTTGTTCCTGATTGTATGTTTAATGTAGATACCAATGTCTTGATTATGCTGACTAAAAAATATAGTCATAATCACTTACTGGCCACAGTTTTAGGTACACCTTCCAATACAAGATGGAACATTCTGCATTGTTCTCTAGATTTGCAAAAATTGAGGTCATCCTTAGCCAGTGAGCCATCCATCTACAGAGTTCAATGGAAATTATTCTGCTCCATTTTGAGCATTATATAGTGTACCTATTACAATGCCCAGTGAGTGGTATTAAAAAATAATAATAATACTAATAAAAAAGACAAATTAAAATTCTGCTGAGATTACTTGTTTCCCCAGCAGCAGAAATGTTCTTAAGCAGTGACAAACCTGTCATGACATGACAAGAGAAAAAAAGGGGAAATATTTCAACAGCCTTTTAAAATATTTTCAGAACTTTGCTTTTTTTTGTTAGTCAATGTCACATGTTGTTCATGTCTTTTCTATTAAAGCTGTGACCATGATGTCACAAGCAGTTTTAAGTTCCTGTGGAGTTTTTGGGGAAAAAAAAAATAATAAAAAATGAGCAGATAAAATTTAAGACAATTTCCCACACGAGACACTACAAGTGATGCAACATGCACAGTCGCCATGAAACCTTAGGTCACTTTTGGTGTTCTTATTACTCAAAAGTAGAGCCAATTCATTCAAACTTACGCTGGGAAAAGTCGGGTGAAAATATTGGACTTGACACTGAAAATAAAATTTTAATGGATGTCATGACCCCGCTTATTAGCAATATGTAGCATTATAGTCAAACGTCTAAAAAGTAAAATGTATACAGTACTTGGATTTTCTAGGGAATGCAATGGCGTTTTCTCACCAGCAGATGGTGCAGAAGCTATTGCAATGGGTGCCCAGAAAGTTTAGTACAGTCCAGTATGGTGTATATATCATTGTACCGTTTATGGATCCAATGGTTTCTTGTTAGCTTAGTACCCTTAAAGGCTCTGTAAAGTGAAAAGAAATTTGACACACTACAGTTGCCAACAGTGGTTTTAGTGGTCATACAATGGGCTCTTTGCACAAATTCCTTCATTTCCTGTCGTTCATGAGTGGACAAGCTGATTAATCTAGGTGTGCCTGATCTCAGTAACTACAACGACATTGGCCAGACACACCTTGATTAATCAGTTTGTCCACTCATGAAAGACAGGAAACAAAGGTGTGGTATTCAGTTCAGGAAGTAAGTCGAGCTGTGTAAAGAGCCCATATCACGACTTTATTAAGTTCCGTTTGTAGTTATTACAGGTAACAGGCTGAATTAATGTCAATTGTATTAATCATGACACAAATATAAAGTATAAATAATGTTGTGAAATAATATTTAGTGAACAATGAACACAAATATTGAAAAACATTCTAGATCTTATTATTGTTTTCGGCTGAATTTTAAATGTGCCCATTACTGTATTTTAACTTACATTAAAATCCACTACTAGCCTAGCTACTATGAAACTAAACTAAATCATGTTGGTGAGCATGTAAACGGCAGCACCCACTGTGGGGATTGAACCCACACTGCAAGCAAAGTCTCGGGTGTATGAGTGTGAAGCTCATCTGTTGAGTTAAAAATCTGGGCTGCTGTCACAGCTAAATACATAATATGAAGGATTTTTATACTCTGCCGCCGACTGGTTCATCTCTTCATGTCTCTAATCTAAGCGAGGGCTGGGGTTACTAGCCAATTAGAGGCAGGAGAGGGTGGGCCATGGCTTCATCGTTCTTGAGTTATATGCATCAGGGGGATTTAGAAGTGGATACACGCAATGTTACTGAAAAAGAAGTGGCTCCATATGTCGTATTCTCACGTTTACGCCTACACCACTGGCTAGCCTACCTGTGTTTTCCAACTTTTACTGTGCCAAGGCTAATATTTTTAATTGGAATGGATAGATGAACAAAGATTTTATGTCATGAATCGTTTTCATCATTGCCACAATGAAGTAAAATTGGATCATTTCCCATAGCACAGTGGTTGAGAATCGCTGCCTAACTGGCAATCCCTTGCTTTAGTGCAATTCTAGCAGCATCAGTAACGAAGCCGTTCTTTAAACAGTCGTGACTTTAGATCAATGTTCTCAATAGCTCCCAGTCAATCCCAGCAGCCCTCTGCAAACAGATTGTAGTGATTAGCGGCCGAGAAAGTGAACACGTTTAAAAGTCACATTTGAAATGATGTCACAGACGACCCCCTCCCTAACTCCCCTCTACTCTCAAGCCACATCTAGAAAGTAAAAAGGAGATCATAGGGGGAGTCGGTCTGAATACATGCTTCCTTCTCTCCTGGATAATTGTAGTCTCCCGCGGTGTGACACAGCCAACAGATGGCCCCGGAGACCCGCTGGAGCATCATGTTCACTCAGCATGACGCTTCTCTCACATCCACACTGCTTTCATTCTCGCAGAAGAGTGTGCAGACAAGCTCTTGTTTTCACTCTCCTTCAGTCTAATTATATTCAACACGGCTTTTTTTTTCTGTGGCAAAGCCTTATGGAGCAAACAAGTGATATGAATAGAACACCAGTAAGTTCACAATATAGACTCTTTTGGTGTAACTGCCCTGCAACTTTAGTTGCATGACTCCAGTAAAAGCGCTCAGAAAATAAAATACATCAAATACGTCCATCCACTTTCTGTAGCACTTGTCTTTATTAGTCTCTTGGGTGTGCTTGGAGCTTATTCCAGCTGAGTGGGCGATAAACAGGGCACACCCTGCACTGGTCGCCAGACATGCAAGCATTTAAATTCACCCCTATGGGCAAATTTGAGTTTTGCATGTATGTTTTTGGAAAGTGGGAAAATAAGCTGGAGTAAGCAAGAAAATAAATAGCATATTAAATGTTAATTGAAATCCAAAAAGACTGTATTTTATTTTTTTGTAAAATGTTTTCACATCTTTTTTTAAAAAAAAAGGAAAAACACATTTTTTTAAAAGTCTCAATAAATACAATATTTTAATTTTTAATAAAACCTTTATTTTTAAACTTGTACTAAAAATTCACTTCCAATTAAATATTGACATTTTTATATTAAAGGAGGTTGTTGGCATGTCCTGAATGTACTAATAAATGAACTTGATGTGTTGTTATAAAAGTTTTGGATTTTTCATTACTTTTTAAAAATCTGTTTGATCATTTTTTATAGCATGTTTGTTAATTTTTATTAGTTTTTTTTTTTTTTTGCTTTATTTTAGTTATTTTTTTAAAGTTTAATTTTAGTTTTTATTGAGTATTTGTCGGGTGCAAGATAAAACGTTTGTTAACAGTTTTTTTTTCTATTTGTGTTTTGTTAGTCTTCATAAAATATAACAAACTTTGTAACTTGTAATCTAAATACTATAGGATACTTTTACAGTATCAGTATGGTAAAGGTACTTTTTAAATCAAGCGGTCAGTTAAGTAACCAAGTTACTTTTTGAAGGTAACAGAACATATTTGAACACATCAAAACAACTGGCATAAAGCATAAAATGTATATATAGAAAATACTACATGTAGGCTATTTTGCCATGTCTACTATGCATGTGCCTTAAAGAGGCGGGGCCTGGTGGCATAGCATATGATGCCAGTGACTCTTTGTGAGTGTCTGGGTGAGAGCTGTGACCCACAACAGCATCGGCAACTGTGGCTCTCCTTTCCCACATGCGAGGGCATTGCAGTAAATATCACAGTACTATGCTAACCTATCCCCAAGGCTACCACTGCTCATGTCCTGGCTCAACATATTTTTTTTTTGGTCTGTGGTTACAATAACCATATTGTAATTTTATTGTTAAATAAATACCTCTCTGATATTAATCAACATAGAGGCATCGATTTTAATACAGCTGTCTAACTGGATCTGGTTAGTTGGTGTACCTAAAGAAGTGGCTGCTATTTGTGAGTAATTGAAGTACAAGACCAAAGACGCTAGTGTCTGTTCCCAAACCTGCAAATGGCTGTCAGTATTAATCAAAGTTTTTGTGAGTGACAAGTAAGGAAACACGCGCAAACAGAGACACACAATCCCAAGAATCGGCAATGCCGTGCAATCCAAAGCTAGGACTTAGCGGACTCCAACTTCGAATTGGATTTTGCCAGTGCGGTGCAACTCGCAGCAGGGCCTCGTCTTGTCTACTTTGCTGAGATTAGCGGGTCATGGGAAGTGGTGTTGGATGAGTCACATGAAAGAAAAAGAGATTATAAAGATGAAACTGGAAAATAAACTTGCAGCCAATAGGGAACGGGGTGCAGCCGGCAGGATTTGTGGACACTCAGCCGGGCTACTTTGGGATTTGTGACCTGTCTTTGCTGTGGGCATCACGGAAATGGAGCTTGTGCGTAAGCTTCCTTGTGATATGCACCTCACATTTACACATATTCAAAGAAGAGCAGATACATTTAAAGTCTAGACCTTGATATTCAAATGTAAAGTCTTATTTTCGCCCGCACATTGTATTCAGTCGTGAGTTTTCATGCAACTGAACAAAGAAATGTTCTCATTCCGACAGGAGACGTCAAGCATTAAATATCATGATCAGTATCATAAAAGAAAGTTAAGGTAACTCCATGTCAAACGAATCATCAATTGACGTGGGCAGACGCATGTGAACATTTCATTTCTACTCTGTACAAGAACTAACGTCAACAGGAGGTTGACTTTCAATATCAAGAGGAAGTATTTTCATCAGAAAAAAGAGCAAAATTCACACTCAAAGGCATATGTTAACCCTCAGAAAGCAGCGCTATAGTTTGTGTAATGCTATTTTCCAACAAACGTAAACTTGCGTCAGCTGGATCAATATAACATCTTGGGTTTACTACTTGACAGGAAATTATGCACCACTGTAGGCAACCAGTCCAAGAAATTGCCTTGTCTTCAATTGTAATTTGTAACCTTAAAAAAAGTGGTTTCAAGCTGTTTATTACTCCCAGTTAAAGTTTACAGTCAAACTAAACATTAAACAAAAAGAATTTCACATTGCTTAATTAAAACACATACACAACATTGCTTTTAAGTTCACAAAGTTAATGCTAACACATAATAAACACCATCGACGGGCTAAGGAATAGCATCTACAGTATGTAGCTGTAAGCTTCTAAAACCGCGATTGTCAATGCTAACTGTTAGCATTGCTTGTTAGCATTGAGCTAATCAGACTTTCCAATGGCAAAGCTACATGTAATTGTTCTAAATAAACTGAATTAATTCATTTTGTTTCATGTTTGCTTTGAAAGCAACGTTCAACTTGGAGAGTTATTTAATAGCTCGAAGCCTCTTTTTTTTTTTTTTCTTTTGGTGAATTGTTTCATTCTTTTCCTTTACCCAGATTTGCTACAAAAACTTTGAATGTCTTACATTGCCTTTGCCACATCACTCTATAAATGGGTCATGCCTATTTATTTATTTATTTATTTTCTTTATTTGTTTGTTTATTTATTGTGGGAGGGGCTAATACTGTAAAATAACAAGCTAAGTATGTACACAATGATCCCAAATACACAGTGACCCCAACCACCAAATTATCCAATTCAACTTAATGTGTCCTGAATTCACACTGAATTGGGACATCTGCGAGTAAATTGAGACAAGAGGTTTATTTTAGTTTATATATATATATATATATATATATATATATATATATATATATATATATATATATATATATATATATATATATATGTGAGATTTCTCTAATAGGAAGTATATGTCTCTACTCAATAAGTGCAGTTAAACTGTATCCATATACATTTGTTATTTAACACTAAACCAAGCCACATGTTGCATTTAAAATTGCTTGGCACTGTATAAAAAGCTATAAAGCATATTAGCATATTATGTTGACAACAGGCTTGGATGCATATGCACTGAGTGTTAACTCTGAGCAACTATCGTAAAGTATGCAGCAGTTTTGGAGGCCTGACGCAGGCCCACAAGGTCAGCATCCCTCCTGTGGTTTGGACCTGCAACACAATCGCCTCGACTTCCCGTGAAAGATTACCATCTCGCCTCTCATTTTCACCGATGCTAATCTTTGGAGACAGCTCCCCAAACACGTCCACACCTTCGCCCACAGCCACGACCCATCAGCCTGTCAATCAGGCAGCTCCCCCTGTGTCTCAACCCCCATTTCACCCCCGATTCTCCTCCTCTTGTCCTCCACCAGGCAACCAAAAGACCAGCCACACTTCCCCTCATCAGTCCCGGACCTGTCACCGAGAAATAAGATCCAGAGTTCCAGCCAGCCTGGAGGGTTCAAATGTGCCTGGGGTGAGTGTGAAATACCAAAATTAACCAGAACATTCATGCATTATTACTGTACTGGAGTTTAAGATTTTTATTTATTGTCATTACGATGATCGGACATCCATCCATCCATCCATCCATCCATCCATCCATCCATCCATCCATCCATCCATCCATCCATCGTGTGTTGGAGCCTATCCCAGTCAAATTTGTGGCAAAGGGCCTGGTACACCTTGGACTGATAGCCAAACAATCATAGTGCACATGTAGACAAACAGCTATTCACACTCACATTCCCAGACGCCATCTACTGGTCAGTATGAGAAATGGCATTGGTGACAACTTCCGGGAATGTGTCTTGTACTGTAGTGATAGTCTGTTTTTGTTTTAGACATTAAAATGAGAAACAAACTCTTATTAGGCTGTTTATTATTTGTTCAGATCAATCTGAATTTCAATTTTGGTGTTTCTACTTTAAAACGAAAATGACATAACCAGCCATTTTTCTATTTTTAATATCTGTTTCCAAACCTAATATCTAATTACCAAAAGAAGCATGGACTGATATGAACACTAAACCTAAGAACTGTGAGGCATACGTGTTATAACCACTATTCAATTGTGTTGCCCCGCTAACACTACAAAATATCTGACTTCAATTTGGTGGAATATGCTTTCAAGTGTCTGGTGAGTGTATTTGCTCAGTAGCTTATTAGACTTGTAATTCAATTGAATTATAATAAGCAATAAAAAGCTCGAGCTTCTTTTTAAGTGAAGCTCCCCTCCACATTATTAATAAACTGCCGGCCCCGCGCTTTGGGCGTTTAGGCATTCTGAGAGCAGCACTTGCCCGCTCTAATCCACAGTGTATATAAAAGAAGGATGAGATAGTGTCACACAGCCATACAGATAAGATCTGAGCGAGGTCCGCGCTATCTCTCCGATGAGACCGTGATTCAGCGCCGTGAATAATTAAAGCCGCCAGCGCTGATGTGAATCTGTGGACACCGGGGTCGGATAATAGCGGGCGGATATCGGGGAGGGGAGGGCCGTTGGGTCCCTGGCGCAGGGATGTGGCGACCGAGGCGACATCAGTCACTCCCTCCCTTGCTCAGGGCACAGTGCTGAAGGTCAGCAGATGATGGATGGAACGGTAACGGCGGTGGCTTACAGCAGAGGTTGACCAGAAAACCAATGTCCCTGACATGAAATATGAGGCTCATGGAGAAAGATGCCCGTTCTGATACACGGTGATGTGTCACGGCTTCGTGAACTTTCTTATCAAAACCTCCAAGTTATTGGAATAAATCAGGTTGAAACGAAGAAGTCATGAGAATTATCGTATAACTGTAAGCAATCATAGAAGTAGAAATAATCCATTCCAAGGTCCAACTCTAACCATCATAAAACCTTTGTGACAGCTAAGGCTGTTTGAAAGGGCTATATAAATCAAGATGACTTGACTTGACTTTAATAACTGCACAAGCAATGTTTGAAAGACCCCGTGTAGTGAATAAAGTATAGAGATTTATTTTTCCAATACATTATACATGTTTAAAGATAACTTCTGAAAATGTGGAGGCTGAAAAGTAGTTTTTTTTTCACTACTTCAATTTTCTTGATTTTTTTTTGTGTCTTTTTTCTTTTGGCATAACTAAAACAACGTCTAGTGATACACTGAGGTGTCCGACTGTCCAGCATTAGACACCCCTCCCCCAATATAGAAGTGCTTTAGTATATGTCTTCCTTAGATGTTGATATTTACAGAACAGCACATCGTTGTTGTTGTTTTTTGTTTTCTTTTTTTTTTTTAAATTCCCTTTCCTGGATGAGTCTCCTGCCCATCAGCTGGCGGAGAGGAGCCTAGTAAACACATTAGCTCGCAAGCTAGCTGGTAGCGTTTCGCTTGAGGAGGCTAAGAACCACATTAGCTCGCAAGCTAGCTGGTAGCGTCTCGCTTGAGGAGCCTAAGAAACACATTAGCTCGCAAGCTAGCTGGTAGCGTCTCGCTTGAGGAGCCTAAGAAACACATTACTTTTATCTATCTATCTATCTATCTATCTATCTATCTATCTATCTATCTATCTATCTATCTATCTATCTATCTATCTATCTATCTATCTATCTATCTATCTATCTATCTATCTATCTATCTATCTATCTATCTATCTATCTATCCATCCATCCATCCATCCATCCATCCAGAGCAGCATGCTATCAGGGCCAGCTCTAATTACTGCAACATCTTGACCGTTGAATCCTGGTGCTGACTTTCCCAGCCACCTCTACTCTCCGCAAATGTGTCACAGCCACTTTGGGAACAGGAAAGGTGGTGGTGGTTGGTGGGGATACAGGACTGAACATCTGTCTCCCTGTGCGGCTTGCAGATAGGCGGCGGGCCCGCAGTTCAGGTCCTTGCAGCGGCTGCGGCCTCGCATGCAATCCATCTACATTAACTTGAAGAAGAGCGAGAGCCGCCGTCACCCTTATTGCCTACAGGGCAGGCACTCCATTCAAATCATTCATGGATCTCACACACATACACACCCACACACGTCGCACACAGACACAACACACACACACACATTTCCATGTTATTAGCGGCTCATGGGGCTCAAGTGATCGAGGGGACAAAGATTGAAGGTTAAATGACTGCGTGTTGACGGTAATGATTCCATCACGGCCTGTGTCAAAACCATCATAATCTCCAAATGGTGCAATTAAAGAGATGATAACAGTGATCCTTCTTGTAATAGCCTTACACTGCAGAGTAAACACAACCACTCCGGTCACATTAATTATTGATTTTGAAGTCCAATTGGAGTCTATAATTCAGGTAAAGTAACATGCACAGCATTATCCTACAGTAATTTCAGTAACACCTTGCAGGAAAAAGTAATAGCTGTAAAATTTTGCTGCCTCCAGTGCTACTCACACTGGTCTATGAAGGGTGCAAATGTTTGGTGGGAGCCTATTTCATCTGGCTTCGGGCCAGGGTTCACCCTGAACAGGTTGCCAGCCAATCGCAGGGCACACAGATACAAACAACCATCCACACTCACAAGCACACCTAGGGACAATTTGGAGCGCCCAATTAACCTGCCATGCATGTCTTTGGAATGTGGGAGGAGACCAGAGTACCCGGAGAAGACCCACATATGCACGGGGAGAACATGCAAACTCCTCCCAGGAAGGCCGGAGCCTGGACTCAAACCCGAGTCCTTCAATGGGACATAATTGTCACAAATATAACACATACCATTGTGTTGTGTAGTTTCACCAATTAGGGTTATTTAAAAAACAAATGTGATTTTTTTTTTTTTTAAGAATATCTTCTGGTAAATGTTGCCTATATTTATTCAACATAGTCAAAATGCCTTGGAAAAAAAAAGAGAATGGCATAAAATGTCCCTTAGTTGGGTTAATAAAAAAAAAATGTATAAAAAAATACAATTCTTGTGGACTCATGAAGAGGCATAAGTATTTGGACATCTCAACAATCAAATATCTCTGAGTCAGAATTGCCTGAAGTAATCTTCCAAATAATACATTGAGTAAATTTCAGTATTCAGTGAAAAAGTTACTCAAGTACTGACTAATAGCTAAAAGTACGAAAGTAAAACCTTTGATTTATTTATTTTTTTAAATAGTGCATGAACATAAAATGTCAAATGGACAAAAAAAATACAAAATGTGAATATACTAATACAAATGCTACCCCACAATATCACTTTAGAAAATTTTTGCCCCTCTAAAAGAAGATGCTAAAGCAAATTTAGCCACAATAAATGGTCTTAAATTAACTTTCTCTGTTTCTCTGTCCATGTGAAACAGAATAAAGTCTGACCACAGATGATAATTATACGTAATGAGATGTAGCTTTTTTTTTTTTCTCAAGATAGTTCATCCGTGCATTTTCCTCACTCGAAACTTGTGAGCTGAAGCCTATAAATAGATCTCGCCAATAAATTATTCTGAAAAGTTTTCCTCTGTGTGGGGCCGCATGGAGACAATGTGCGGTCACGTGACAGCCTGGCTCCGTTTGATTAATCAAATGGCGTCCGGCATCAAGAAGACAAAGAAAAGCGGTGCCGTCTGGTGCTGCTTTAAGCCGTGTAATGTTTTTCTATACCTCGGCATACACCACTGCTGCAGGCTGAGCCTTCACACCTGCCACGCTGTCACCGCTCCGAGGCATCACATACTTCACCTGAGGCCTGGAGGAATGTGTGACAATATCTCCAATCATTCCACAGCCACAATCCCAAACAGCTTCGACTGGTTCTTTTCCACCCTTCCCGCCTGAGCTGCACAGAAACAATTGTGCTCCAAATGGCCTCTTTCTCCAAGGAGCGCGGTGACCTTCATCGCTGTGCAGAGGGCACGCCACTACATCTATTTCTCTGGAGGTGTGCTTGACCGAGTGGTAAATCACAGGGGCAGATGCCTGCTAAAGAGAGCCGGCGTCGCACATTATTTTCTGGGAAAGTGGACAAACACCATGAATATTGTGCGATATACGAAAAACACGCAGGGAATTGCATCGCCAGTCGTGTGAGGCATTTTTACTCGTGTGGTGAATTCCAAGTACGGATCATGATAAATAAGTGCGACATTATTTGCTTTTCATTTAATGCCGCTGATGAAGATAAGCTTGTTGTTGTAAACAAGGACACAAAGGGCAGTTGGATCTTTTACTTTATCAAGTGACTTACAAATGAGCAAATATGGCAAATTGGAATTGTAAACATGCAAGCTAACCCCCATTATAGTTATGATGAATGAATTAATTACTGTACGATGACATTCTCGACGCATATCAGCGGAAAGCAGAATCTTCCTGCTCTTTGATCAGATCCGCCAAAATTGTGTTACACCGCCTATGCCACAACTTAGACCTTCTTTTATCTGGTCTAATGTCCAGTTTAAGACTTGTAATATGTTACGTTTAAAGTCTATCTAAGTTATTATATATTTGCTAAATGCTTCACACTCGTATGAACTTCAATGAACTGCTTTTTCCTGATGAACTGTACCAGACAGTGTGGCTATGTTTAAAATGAGTCACACCATCTGGGGTAGAAGCGAAAACGAGAATTTTCATTGCTAAGGGATAATCACATGCTTATTTGCAACACACATCCAAGCAGACAGATATGTTATTTTAAGATAACGCAGCGTTGCACTTTTACGCTTTCCCCACCCCTTAGTAGTGCAACGTTATTTTTTGTTACCGGATAGTGAACAATCCCAAATAAAAAGAGAGGAAGCAAGAGAATTGCGAATCTGCGTTTAATATTGTAGCATGACGACTGCGATATCGTGTCAAATTCAACATCATGTTTATTGACGTTATCGTTACTTCCCTAGATGACAGACTGAAAGGATACAATGTCATTGACTGCAAAGGATTGTCTAATTCACCCAACAACATCCGATATCACTTCATACACTTTTCGCACTTAGCGATGGGAAATGGCCTCCGAATTTAAGCAATCTAGTCGAAACTGAATTGGGTTTAAAACTGTGGTGCCGCTGGTGTGTGATGGTGGGGGGGATATCGGGGGGGTGTCACATTAGTGACTGTCTGGCGTCTTGAAGGGTGAAGAAGGAGTGCGAGATAGGCTTAATGTCTGCTGTCGACTTCTATTTCCCTCTTAATTTCACACGCTGTTGACTCAGCCTATTAAGCGCTGCATGCTGGCCATCCACCAGCACACGCATAAGTCTTCCTCGCTCCAACATGGCCTTATTTATCTAATGAGCGCGATGTGTGTGCGTGCGCGCACATGCGCGCGTGTGCCTTGATGCTCTTAGCAGGTTGTTCTCCCCGCCCCGCAAGACCGCACCACAAACGTGCACTTTGCACCTGAAGTGTCTCGTGTGTTTTTCAAATCAATTAGCCTTCTCTCAGGGGGGTTAAGCAGGAAATGGTACAAAAAGTTAAGTACTACAATATGCTTGAGATCAACACGCGCGTCGCTGTGTCCGGCACGAGCTCTAGTTTTCTTTTCTGTGCAGCCTATTATCACTCGCAGGCATGTTTGATACCACTTTTTTTTCAGACTGATACCAGTGTGAGTACTCAACTTGTGAGTAGTCACCGATACCAATATAATTTTTTTAATTTTTTTTTTTTTTACATAAAATTTCCTTTCGAAAAACATAATTTTAAAGTAATACGTGACTCATTCAGCCATTTTCTGCAGGAAGAAGTGACGTCATTACTTTTCATGTGCAATTAATACCTTTTACCTAACACATTTTGCCCCTTGTTTTCGACTGAAAATGACATCACGTGTGCTCAGGGCTCAGGTAACGACCAATCATGGCTCAGTTTGTGAACGTCACACAACCACACCCAGAAAACAGGTGAGCTGTGATTGGCCGTTACCTGAGCTCTGAGCAACTGTGATGTCATTTACAGTCGACAAGTGGCAAAATGTTTTTAATTATGAAGTTGTATTAATTGAAATGACACTTGACTTATTGGACAATTTTCAGCAGTGAAAAGTGAATATTTTGTCCAGAATTTTTTTTGGTAACTTCATTATTTTTTATGTACATTTAATACCTTTAAAAAGTATTTTTCTACTTGCTGTCGAATGATGATCACATCACCTGTGCTGAGGAAGTAGGCAACAGAGAGAATATTACAAGGCCGCTTCTGTCAAAATTTGATGGATGACATTCTTAATTAGATTAGGGGGGGTCATGTGTGGGTCATGACCCCTCCCTAATGAAGATTAATGACCCTTTAATGACTTCCAGATGTCATATAATGAGGGTTAATGACCCTTAATGACTTCCTGATGTCATTTAATGAGGGTTAATGACCCTTAATGACTTCCTGATGTCATTTAATGAAGATTAATGACCCCTAATGACTTCCTGATGTCATTTAATGAAGATGAATGACCCTTAATGACTTCCTGATGTCATTTAATGAAGATTAATGACCCTTTAATGACTTCCAGATGTCATATAATGAGGGTTAATGACCTTTAATGACTTCCAGATGTCATTTAATGAGGGGTAATGACCTTTAATGACTTCCGGATGTCGTTTAATGAGGATGAATGACCTTTAATGACTTCCGGATGTCGTTTAATGAAGATGAATGACCTTTAATGACTTCCAGGTGTTATATAATGAAGATGAATGACCCTTAATGACTTCCTGATGTCATTTAATGAAGATTAATGACCCCTTAATGAAGATGGATGATGTGTAGGTGGTGTTCCTACCTGTTTTTGCAGATATCATGGCTGACCCGGGTTCAAATGCTAATTGTTTGGTTAACTTCCGGATCCGGTGCACGCCCCCTAGATTGAGTGAATAATAATGAGATTGAATGACGTGATCGGAGGGAGTGGTTTAGTATGGGTAAAACCGCCGGGGGAAAAGTACTAGCCATTTCTATTATGGTGAAGGGGGAAAAAGCATGCGCAAACACGGCTCAAAGAGTGTATTTTAGAGGTTGTAAAACAAGAAGTATAAGGTAAGGTTAAACTGTGATACGCTGGTTGGTATTATGAAATTAAAAAACATGAAGTTATACATTATATGTAAAAATGTTGTAAGAGTCGTTCGTGACTGCTGGGGTTGAATCTGAAAATAAACGGATAAAACTATATAATTGGGGTTAGGGTTAGGGTTAGGGTCCATTTCTATTATGGTGAAGGGGGGAAAAGCATGCGCAAACACGGCTCAAAGATTGTATTTTAGAGGTTGTAAAACAAGAAGTATAAGGTAAGGTTAAACTGTGATACGCTGGTTGGTATTATGAAATTAAAAAACTCTAACATGAAGTTATACATTATATGTAAAAATGTTGTAAGAGTCGTTCGTGACTGCTGGGGTTGAATCTGAAAATAAACGGATAAAACTATATAATTTCCCCTTACTGATATAGTTACTATCTGACATTTTTGTTCAATATTCCTGTGAGTAGGGGGGAAGCAGATGCAGTCAAAGATTCATGGGGAGGTCAAATGTATGTCTGTGCTTGTGTGTGCGTACGCGCATGTATGGCTGCATGGGGGTCAAAGAAGTGTGAGGACAGACGGGCGGCTGAAGAAGTGTGAGGTTAGACGGTGGCTATAATGTTGTTAGTTTGAAAAGACAACGCTTCCTAAAACATATTACAAAAATATGCATTGACTTAGATCTGATTCTATTTATAATGATAATTTTATGTAGAAATTGGTGAAAAGCCATCATCAGCGATAGTCTCCTTACCCCTGCGAGGACAGCGGCTGCTGGTCATAAAATTAAGGCTGAAGGAGGAGGAAGAGAAAATATCGGGGGGTTCCTCCTATCTTGGTTAAAATGAGCGCCATTTTTGGTCTGAGAAAGGCGATTGTTCAATATTCCTGTGAGTAGGGGGAAGCAGATGCAGTCAAAGATTCACGGGGAGGTCAAATGTATGTCTGAGGGGCCTGTGTATGCGTGTGTGCGTTTGCATGAGAGCTGAACAGTGTAAGATTAAACGGTAACTGTAATGTTGGTTTTCAAGAAGACATTTCCAAAACTGCTTCTTTAAAAAAGCATCTACACAGATATCCATTTATGATAGTTTTATGCAGCAACCGATAGTTGAAACATCCTAGCTAACATTTTCTCAAGGATTTGAAAAGTGGTGACAAGTGAAAACTAATTAAGCTTACCTATAGGCGTAACGGTGTGTGGCTTTGAGTCCATCACATACATGCTCTGCATAGAGCATATATGCGTAGCAGCGAGGTATGCGTAGCAGAAAGGGGAGATGTCCCTACACTCGTGAGAATTTTCTGAGGCTTGTTGGAGACACTAGGACTCTGTCACAGTTTGAGTGTGTGTGTTTCAATGACCATAATTGTTGGGGGGCTGGTGGATATGAGCGAGGGGGTTGGTTAGACGTCTGCCAGCGTGCTCTCCTTGGGATATTTTCTCAAATACTAAAACCCAAATGCCAGTCCTCTGAACCGAATGACCAGTTGTCTAAACACATTGAATAAATGTAACCCCTCATTTTCCAATGCCATAAAAACATTTTACATTAAGACACAATTCACAAATTGCTCTCATGCGATACAAAATGTTTACCACAAGTCAACAATATTTGAACACAACGGACTTAACTGGCGTTCACACAACAACTCAAAAATTGAATACACTTGTTGCTAATGATGTGACCACACCTATAAACTCAAGTTCAGAGTGTACAGTTTGCTGGAGAGTCCAAACAAGCGCAATGGATAGAGGCAGAGCCAGAGGAAGAGGAATTAGAGGAGGGAGAGGAGCAGGTCGAGCAATGCAAAAATTATAAAATAGTAACATGGAATGGTAAGGGTATTCGTAAACACGAAAATAAAAATAATAATTTAACCATCTTATTACAGTCTTTCTCAATTGCTAATACACATTTCTTGAAACCTGTACCCATTTTCTCAAAACCTTAAACACAAACACAAAAATTCAAACAATTTTCACAAAAGCCGTGACTTTTCACTTCAAAACCTATTATCCGGTATTCAAATCCGAACAATATATTCAGATCATACACACAGTAAGTCCAAATATATTCACCATGAGAGCATTTGTTAGACACGACATAAAATAATCTAACACAGAGCATCCAGGGTAGGTAGTCAACAGAGGTTTATTTTACATGCATGAACAAACATAGTTTTTGGCACTAGACAAATTACTAACCAAGTTAAAATTATGGTGAATTCAAATGAAATAGAAAGGGTGTATGAAAATAAATTCCTTGGAGTAGTTATTGATGATAAATTATGTTGGAAGCCACATGTAGAAAATGTTAAAAGGAAAATGTCAAAAATCATCGGGATACTCTATAAAACTAAGGATGTCCTGAACATGAACTCATTATATATATTATATAGTTCATTATTATTACCATATTTGACCTATTGTGTGGAAATCTGGGGGACTGCATATAAAACAAACACTAACTCTGTTTTCAATTTGCAAAAAAGAGCCATAAGGATTATTAATCGTTCAAAATATACAGAATCAACACATCCATTATTTATCAAATTAAATACAATGACATTTTATGACTTGGTTGAGTTTAAAATAGCACAAATAATGTACAAAGTATATAACAATCTACTCTGCTATATTACTCAGACATTGTTTGAAATTAGACACAGTCCTTATGATATAAGGGGTACAAGTGTGTACAAAAAACCCAAAACAAGAACAAATATTAAGCAAAGGTGTGTTTCTGTAAAAGGTGTTAATTTGTGGAATAATCTGGGAATTGACTTGAAAAGATGTGACTCACTTGTTGAGTTAAAAAAAAAATGTTTAAATGCAAAGTTAAAAAAAATTACTTTTGTCAAATAAGAGCATGAAAATTGTATATAATGAGTATGAGTATATGATTTATAAATGTATTATGGTATATGTTTAGGAATTTCATGTATATATGTTGCTGGATAATACACGCATCATTTTATTTTTAAAAATATTAACCTAGTATTGTATCAATAATGAAATAAGTTTAAATGTATAATGTATGAGGGGTAGGACTAAATAAGTTAACTTCTTCCTACTCCCTTTTGAACATGTAAACTATGATGAGTTTGTTTTTTCTTTTCTTCTTTTCTTTTTTAACTTTTGTTTCTCTGCTGTTTGTTTTTATGTTCAATAATTCAATCAAAAAACGTGATAGAGTCAAAATGGGTACTTTTAACAAAAAAAACATGCATTAGTCTTAGGGCAAAATAATTTAGGAATAGTGTGAAATGTGTTTAAGTTTTATCCAAAAAGAGTGGATGAGTTTTGAGAATTGGGTCTAAGCCTGAACCGTGTGTAAGGTTTGGTCAAAAAAGTGTTTCATTCCAGAAATTAGTCTCGGAAACTGAGAATTTGCTTCATCGAACGGGGTTTGGTGTTTTAGCAACTGATAAAAACTGTTAAGTTAAAAGCGGACATGACAATACAATAACCACACATAACAAAATCAGAACAACCCTATCTCAATTGTAAATAATACATTCAAATATTCACACCAACTTCTAGGCCGTGGGGTGAACCCCCAAAAAGTGCCTAGAAAATGAGTTTCGCTCCACTGTCTGGGCACTACTTGTTCAATGCATTTTTTGATAGATAATACCCTTCTGAACTTTGGTTTAAAAGTTCACCCAATGTTTTCCTGCCCCAATTTTGTTACAAGCCAGAAATGCATATATAGGTAAATAACAAAAAACGAAAATCTTGTGCTACAGTTTTTGGTTGTAAAACGTCTTACATTAAATTTGGCAACAGAAAATCATTCCCAGATGTTATAAATACATGTACCTAACATCAGAAACAAGTATTGGTGGTTTGGTGCAATCATGTGAATTTAGATAATTAAATATATTAAATTTGTGCCAAAAAAACAAAAAACGCTTCAACTAGAAGTGAAACCAGCACACAGATGTTACATTTAGCTATGTTTATGTTTCATATATGAAAACAATTCACAACCTATTACGTAATGAAAGGTACACAAGAAGCAGCATACATCGGCCAAAAATACTACCATGCACCACAAACCTGGAACAAGGCAAAATGGACTAGATGGAAATAGATGCATTCAGAGCCCAGATTATTATAACATATAGAATATTTATTAAAGTATCAGATTGTGTCATCACAGCATGTCATTTATACCCCCCGTCCCCTACCCAAAAAATATTAATAAAAAAATAATAATAATAATAAAATAAAAATCAAATGTGCATTCACAATAAAACCTTTGGAACTTCATTGGAACAGCTCTCTTTTATTTTTTTGGCAGACCAATTTAACAAAGGTCTGTGTTGTGGAAAAATGGAATACAGACATTTTGATTTTTGCTTGAAAAGTGTTAAAATGGAGAGTTAACATCTTGATAATGAAACAAACAAAATGGCAGATTTTACATAGATTTTACAGCCCTGCACTGTAAAGTGTCCTCGTATGCCCTGTCATTTTCCAACCTGATGTTGTACCAGCTATGTGTTAGTGTCACTTTCTTGGCTTACATCAGTAGACTCAGTAGTTGATGTATCTGATGAGTGAGGTACCCTGTCTAAAAGTTTGTCAGTTGTTGATAATGTCTCTACAAAAACCATTTCAGAGTTGTTGCTGGAAAGGGGTGTGAAAAACCAGATGGGGGAAATCACACCTCAATCTTCGTTTCAGTATTTCCTGCCTGAAATAGAAAATTGAAGGGGAAGATGAGCACAAGATACACATATTCACATCACATTAGGGCTGCTCTATTATGGAAAAAAATAATCATCACAATTATTTTGGTAATAATTGAAATCAAGATTATTCTAAACAATTATATTTTGTTCAAATCAAGAAAATATTTCAACATTTGAAAATAAGACAATCACAATCATATGAAACTATAATTATGTAAGTTGCTTTTGGATCCAACAAAATTTTTAATATATTATTATTATTATTATTATTATTATTATGACGTTAGCAAAAATTTGAAGTTGGGGTGCAGTGTGTGTGTGTGCAGTAAGCTAGTTTTGACATGGGTGTGTGGTAAAATAACTCGTGTGGGCGTGCCACAACTCAAAATTAGTATTATTAGTGCTGCAGCTATCGAATATTTTGGTATTTGGATATCCTACTGAAAATTCTAGTGAATAATCGTATATTTGGATAGAAATACAAATATACCTATAGGCCTATATACTTTCTTGGTCAAAGAACAATTATAAATACAGAAGACAAAAAAAAACACATTTGCATGTAATAATTAACAACCAACTGGTTTTTATTTTTAGAGAATCAATTGTATTTATTTATTTATTTTTAACTTAAATTGAGCTTGTCAGAAAACTATTTTTCTCTGAGACAGTGAGATTTTAGACAAATCTCTCCCCATAGATTTCATAAATGTGTTTCAATGTGAAGATTTATATGTTACCTGTAGTCTGAAGCATCAAGATCCCCGTGTTTATTAACACTGTTCACAAACCCCTTAGCTTGTCCATTCTCATCACATCTTTGTCAACTATAATCCTTTGACGGATTACTTGTTCACAAAAAGAATTTGTAGCTCTCAGCATTGGGTTGTCTAAAACACACACACACTCACTTAATATGTGCAGAGTCATGCTTTCTAATTAATGCTGTCTCGAAATGTAAACAGAATACAAGTGACATATTGCTGACCAATGCTTTACTTTTGAAATGTGTAATTTTAGCAAAGTGACAATGAAATAGTGCAATGTAACAACTCACATTTGTTCGTCCCTGGTTGCTGTTGACTTTAAGAACCTTGTGTAATCTCTGAAACAAAACTGCACCTCCATTGTGACACAGTCTTTTGTCTTGAATATGCAGAAGAATGGAACAGTCTTTCTTCATCTCAGCGGCCTGCAGCAACCAACCCGCTTTTAGACAAAAAAGAATTACATTATAAGTGTTATTGTCACATCACCTCTTTACAGTATATGCACATCACAGATTTAAGTAAAGTAAAGTGTTTGTTGAGGTTGATGAGAGAGAGTTTGGGGAAAAGGGAGCGTGTAGCTGTGACTCTCTATTATGACTGATGGGCACAGGTAACCCGAGTTTGGTAACCACTGTTGGATTCACTCGATAAATCATTCAGCAGCTCGCGTTTTTACTAAACTATAGCCTTAAAACTTAACATAGCAAAAAATTATTTTCAACCCTATACTAAATATCGGTCACATTAATAACAGAAATGGGCACGCGTGTGTGTAGCACATACCTGCTGACAATGTTTCTGCTTTGGCGAGATGATCCCTCTTCCGTGTGCCTTCCAATCACAGACGAGTCTACTTTGAAATTTATTTTAACCTCAACAAACACTTTACTTTACTTAAATCTGTGATGTGCATATACTGTAAAGAGGTGACGTGACAATAACACTTATAATGTAATTCTTTTTTGTCTAAAAGCGGGTTGGTTGCTGCAGGCCGCTGAGATGAAGAAAGACTGTTCCATTCTTCTGCATATTCAAGACAAAAGACTGTGTCACAATGGAGGTGCAGTTTTGTTTCAGAGATTACACAAGGTTCTTAAAGTCAACAGCAACCAGGGACGAACAAATGTGAGTTGTTACATTGCACTATTTCATTGTCACTTTGCTAAAATTACACATTTCAAAAGTAAAGCATTGGTCAGCAATATGTCACTTGTATTCTGTTTACATTTCGAGACAGCATTAATTAGAAAGCATGACTCTGCACATATTAAGTGAGTGTGTGTGTGTTTTAGACAACCCAATGCTGAGAGCTACAAATTCTTTTTGTGAACAAGTAATCCGTCAAAGGATTATAGTTGACAAAGATGTGATGAGAATGGACAAGCTAAGGGGTTTGTGAACAGTGTTAATAAACACGGGGATCTTGATGCTTCAGACTACAGGTAACATATAAATCTTCACATTGAAACACATTTATGAAATCTATGGGGAGAGATTTGTCTAAAATCTCACTGTCTCAGAGAAAAATAGTTTTCTGACAAGCTCAATTTAAGTTAAAAATAAATAAATAAATACAATTGATTCTCTAAAAATGAAAACCAGTTGGTTGTTAATTATTACATGCAAATGTGTTTTTTTTTGTCTTCTGTATTTATAATTGTTCTTTGACCAAGAAAGTATATAGGCCTATAGGTATATTTGTATTTCTATCCAAATATACGATTATTCACTAGAATTTTCAGTAGGATATCCAAATACCAAAATATTCGATAGCTGCAGCACTAATAATACTAATTTTGAGTTGTGGCACGCCCACACGAGTTATTTTACCACACACCCATGTCAAAACTAGCTTACTGCACACACACACACTGCACCCCAACTTCAAATTTTTGCTAACGTCATAATAATAATAATAATAATAATAATAATATATTAAAAATTTTGTTGGATCCAAAAGCAACTTACATAATTATAGTTTCATATGATTGTGATTGTCTTATTTTCAAATGTTGAAATATTTTCTTGATTTGAACAAAATATAATTGTTTAGAATAATCTTGATTTCAATTATTACCAAAATAATTGTGATGATTATTTTTTTCCATAATAGAGCAGCCCTAATGTGATGTGAATATGTGTATCTTGTGCTCATCTTCCCCTTCAATTTTCTATTTCAGGCAGGAAATACTGAAACGAAGATTGAGGTGTGATTTCCCCCATCTGGTTTTTCACACCCCTTTCCAGCAACAACTCTGAAATGGTTTTTGTAGAGACATTATCAACAACTGACAAACTTTTAGACAGGGTACCTCACTCATCAGATACATCAACTACTGAGTCTACTGATGTAAGCCAAGAAAGTGACACTAACACATAGCTGGTACAACATCAGGTTGGAAAATGACAGGGCATACGAGGACACTTTACAGTGCAGGGCTGTAAAATCTATGTAAAATCTGCCATTTTGTTTGTTTCATTATCAAGATGTTAACTCTCCATTTTAACACTTTTCAAGCAAAAATCAAAATGTCTGTATTCCATTTTTCCACAACACAGACCTTTGTTAAATTGGTCTGCCAAAAAAATAAAAGAGAGCTGTTCCAATGAAGTTCCAAAGGTTTTATTGTGAATGCACATTTGATTTTTATTTTATTATTATTATTATTTTTTTATTAATATTTTTTGGGTAGGGGACGGGGGGTATAAATGACATGCTGTGATGACACAATCTGATACTTTAATAAATATTCTATATGTTATAATAATCTGGGCTCTGAATGCATCTATTTCCATCTAGTCCATTTTGCCTTGTTCCAGGTTTGTGGTGCATGGTAGTATTTTTGGCCGATGTATGCTGCTTCTTGTGTACCTTTCATTACGTAATAGGTTGTGAATTGTTTTCATATATGAAACATAAACATAGCTAAATGTAACATCTGTGTGCTGGTTTCACTTCTAGTTGAAGCGTTTTTTGTTTTTTTGGCACAAATTTAATATATTTAATTATCTAAATTCACATGATTGCACCAAACCACCAATACTTGTTTCTGATGTTAGGTACATGTATTTATAACATCTGGGAATGATTTTCTGTTGCCAAATTTAATGTAAGACGTTTTACAACCAAAAACTGTAGCACAAGATTTTCGTTTTTTGTTATTTACCTATATATGCATTTCTGGCTTGTAACAAAATTGGGGCAGGAAAACATTGGGTGAACTTTTAAACCAAAGTTCAGAAGGGTATTATCTATCAAAAAATGCATTGAACAAGTAGTGCCCAGACAGTGGAGCGAAACTCATTTTCTAGGCACTTTTTGGGGGTTCACCCCACGGCCTAGAAGTTGGTGTGAATATTTGAATGTATTATTTACAATTGAGATAGGGTTGTTCTGATTTTGTTATGTGTGGTTATTGTATTGTCATGTCCGCTTTTAACTTAACAGTTTTTATCAGTTGCTAAAACACCAAACCCCGTTCGATGAAGCAAATTCTCAGTTTCCGAGACTAATTTCTGGAATGAAACACTTTTTTGACCAAACCTTACACACGGTTCAGGCTTAGACCCAATTCTCAAAACTCATCCACTCTTTTTGGATAAAACTTAAACACATTTCACACTATTCCTAAATTATTTTGCCCTAAGACTAATGCATGTTTTTTTTGTTAAAAGTACCCATTTTGACTCTATCACGTTTTTTGATTGAATTATTGAACATAAAAACAAACAGCAGAGAAACAAAAGTTAAAAAAGAAAAGAAGAAAAGAAAAAACAAACTCATCATAGTTTACATGTTCAAAAGGGAGTAGGAAGAAGTTAACTTATTTAGTCCTACCCCTCATACATTATACATTTAAACTTATTTCATTATTGATACAATACTAGGTTAATATTTTTAAAAATAAAATGATGCGTGTATTATCCAGCAACATATATACATGAAATTCCTAAACATATACCATAATACATTTATAAATCATATACTCATACTCATTATATACAATTTTCATGCTCTTATTTGACAAAAGTAATTTTTTTTAACTTTGCATTTAAACATTTTTTTTTTAACTCAACAAGTGAGTCACATCTTTTCAAGTCAATTCCCAGATTATTCCACAAATTAACACCTTTTACAGAAACACACCTTTGCTTAATATTTGTTCTTGTTTTGGGTTTTTTGTACACACTTGTACCCCTTATATCATAAGGACTGTGTCTAATTTCAAACAATGTCTGAGTAATATAGCAGAGTAGATTGTTATATACTTTGTACATTATTTGTGCTATTTTAAACTCAACCAAGTCATAAAATGTCATTGTATTTAATTTGATAAATAATGGATGTGTTGATTCTGTATATTTTGAACGATTAATAATCCTTATGGCTCTTTTTTGCAAATTGAAAACAGAGTTAGTGTTTGTTTTATATGCAGTCCCCCAGATTTCCACACAATAGGTCAAATATGGTAATAATAATGAACTATATAATATATATAATGAGTTCATGTTCAGGACATCCTTAGTTTTATAGAGTATCCCGATGATTTTTGACATTTTCCTTTTAACATTTTCTACATGTGGCTTCCAACATAATTTATCATCAATAACTACTCCAAGGAATTTATTTTCATACACCCTTTCTATTTCATTTGAATTCACCATAATTTTAACTTGGTTAGTAATTTGTCTAGTGCCAAAAACTATGTTTGTTCATGCATGTAAAATAAACCTCTGTTGACTACCTACCCTGGATGCTCTGTGTTAGATTATTTTATGTCGTGTCTAACAAATGCTCTCATGGTGAATATATTTGGACTTACTGTGTGTATGATCTGAATATATTGTTCGGATTTGAATACCGGATAATAGGTTTTGAAGTGAAAAGTCACGGCTTTTGTGAAAATTGTTTGAATTTTTGTGTTTGTGTTTAAGGTTTTGAGAAAATGGGTACAGGTTTCAAGAAATGTGTATTAGCAATTGAGAAAGACTGTAATAAGATGGTTAAATTATTATTTTTATTTTCGTGTTTACGAATACCCTTACCATTCCATGTTACTATTTTATAATTTTTGCATTGCTCGACCTGCTCCTCTCCCTCCTCTAATTCCTCTTCCTCTGGCTCTGCCTCTATCCATTGCGCTTGTTTGGACTCTCCAGCAAACTGTACACTCTGAACTTGAGTTTATAGGTGTGGTCACATCATTAGCAACAAGTGTATTCAATTTTTGAGTTGTTGTGTGAACGCCAGTTAAGTCCGTTGTGTTCAAATATTGTTGACTTGTGGTAAACATTTTGTATCGCATGAGAGCAATTTGTGAATTGTGTCTTAATGTAAAATGTTTTTATGGCATTGGAAAATGAGGGGTTACATTTATTCAATGTGTTTAGACAACTGGTCATTCGGTTCAGAGGACTGGCATTTGGGTTTTAGTATTTGAGAAAATATCCCAAGGAGAGCACGCTGGCAGACGTCTAACCAACCCCCTCGCTCATATCCACCAGCCCCCCAACAATTATGGTCATTGAAACACACACACTCAAACTGTGACAGAGTCCTAGTGTCTCCAACAAGCCTCAGAAAATTCTCACGAGTGTAGGGACATCTCCCCTTTCTGCTACGCATACCTCGCTGCTACGCATATATGCTCTATGCAGAGCATGTATGTGATGGACTCAAAGCCACACACCGTTACGCCTATAGGTAAGCTTAATTAGTTTTCACTTGTCACCACTTTTCAAATCCTTGAGAAAATGTTAGCTAGGATGTTTCAACTATCGGTTGCTGCATAAAACTATCATAAATGGATATCTGTGTAGATGCTTTTTTAAAGAAGCAGTTTTGGAAATGTCTTCTTGAAAACCAACATTACAGTTACCGTTTAATCTTACACTGTTCAGCTCTCATGCAAACGCACACACGCATACACAGGCCCCTCAGACATACATTTGACCTCCCCGTGAATCTTTGACTGCCTCTGCTTCCCCCTACTCACAGGAATATTGAACAATCGCCTTTCTCAGACCAAAAATGGCCCCTCGCAATTAGCTGCGTATCCGTTCTTCTTCAGCCTAATTTAATTTTATGACCAGCAACCCCTGTCCTCGCAGGGGTAATGAGACTATCGCTGATGATGGCTTTTCACCAATTTCTACATAAAATTATCATTATAAATAGAATCAGATCTAAGTAGATGCATATTTTTGTAATATATTTTAGGAAGCGTTGTCTTTTCAAACTAACAACATTATAGCCACCGTCTAACCTCACACTTCTTCAGCCGCCCGTCTGTCCTCACACTTCTTTGACCCCCATGCAGCCATACATGCGCGTACGCACACACAAGCACAGACATACATTTGACCTCCCCATGAATCTTTGACTGCATATGCTTCCCCCTACTCACAGAAATATTGAACAAAAATGTCAGATAGTAACTATATCAGTAAGGGGAAATTATATAGTTTTATCCGTTTATTTTCAGATTCAACCCCAGCAGTCACGAACGACTCTTACAACATTTTTACATATAATGTATAACTTCATGTTTTTTAGTTTCATAATACCAACCAGCGTATCACAGTTTAACCTTACCTTATACTTCTTGTTTTACAACCTCTAAAATACAATCTTTGAGCCGTGTTTGCGCATACTTTTCCCCCTTCACCATAATAGAAATGGCTAGTACTTTTCCCCCCCGGCGGTTTTACCCATACTAAACTACTCCCTCCGATCACGTCATTCAATCTCATTATTATTAATTATTCACTCAATCTAGGGGGGCGTGCACCGGATCCGGAAGTTAACCAAACAATTAGCATTTGAACCCGGGTCAGCCATGATATCTGCAAAAACAGGTAGGAACACCACCTACACATCATCCATCTTCATTAAGGGGTCATTAATCTTCATTAAATGACATCAGGAAGTCATTAAGGGTCATTCATCTTCATTATATAACACCTGGAAGTCATTAAAGGTCATTCATCTTCATTAAACGACATCCGGAAGTCATTAAAGGTCATTCATCTTCATTATACGACATCCGGAAGTCATTAAAGGTCATTCATCCTCATTAAACGACATCCGGAAGTCATTAAAGGTCATTACCCCTCATTAAATGACATCTGGAAGTCATTAAAGGTCATTAACCCTCATTATATGACATCTGGAAGTCATTAAAGGGTCATTCATCTTCATTAAATGACATCAGGAAGTCATTAAGGGTCATTAATCTTCATTAAATGACATCAGGAAGTCATTAGGGGTCATTAATCTTCATTAAATGACATCAGGAAGTCATTAAGGGTCATTAACCCTCATTAAATGACATCAGGAAGTCATTAAGGGTCATTAACCCTCATTATATGACATCTGGAAGTCATTAAAGGGTCATTAATCTTCATTAGGGAGGGGTCATGACCCATACATGACCCCCCTAATCTAATTAAGAATGTCATCCATCAAATTTTGACAGAAGCGGCCTTGTAATATTCTCTCTGGCAACGGCCAATCATGGCTCACCTGTTTTCTGGGTTTGGTCAGTAAACTGAGCCATGATTGGTCGTTACCTACTTCCTTAGCACAGGTGATTAGAAAAAGTAGAAAAATTACTTTTTAAAGGTATTAATTGTACGTACAAATTAATGAAGTTACCACATTAATTATCGACAAAATATTAATTTTTTACTGCTGAAAATGGCTCAATCAGTCAAGTATCCCTTTAACTCATTCACTGCCAATGACGACTATAGACGTCAAAAATCCAAGCAAACAGCCAATGCAAATTTTGACAAGAAATTTGAATTTAGTTTTAGTTATTCATTGTTTTCATTCATAGTTATTAATCATTGTTGTTATTAATAACAAAGATGACAACAATCTCATTGCTAAGTGCTACCACTGTGCGTAGAACGGATTCCTGTTACCCTACAACACGGGCGTTGACGTTCTTGTGATCGGTCTTGGTCTTACTGAGACCACATACTGGGTCTCGGCCTCTAAAAGTCAATTTTAGTCGACTAAAATTGCTCTTTATTTTTGTTGACTAAAATTGGATTAAAACTAAAATACAATCAGGTGACTGAGTTATGACTAAGGCTTTAATGAAATTTAGTCAGAAGACTATAACTAAAACTAAATTAAAATTTCTTTTTTTTTGTTATTAAAATTTAAATTAATTAATTAATTTATTTATTTATTTATTTATTTTCAAAATTAACACTGGCTGTTTGCTTGGATTTTTGACGTCTATAGTTGTCATTGGCAGTGAATGAGTTAAGTGACTCAAATTAATTTATTAAGATATTAACTTTTTATTGCTGAAAATGGCTAAGTATCTCTTTAAAGAAAGACATATACATATCCCAATATAGCATTTTTCCTTAAAATTGCATACATTGAATGGCAAAGATCTCTTCTTGTACTTGCTAATTTCTTGTTCCTGATCGTAAAACAGTCACAACAGGGCAGCTGATACTGATATCGCCCACGTTTGCGAGTACTGATACCTTAAAATAAGGCTGGTATCGGCACTGATAAAATACTTCGTATCAAAACTCACCCAACCCTATGATTATTGTTGTGGGTGAGCTGGAGCCTATCCCAGATGACTTTGGGGCGAGAAGCAGGGCACACCCTGGACTGAGCACATATAGAAAAACAACCATTCACTCTCACATTCAAATTGATGGAAAATGTATGATGATGTATGACAAAATGCCAATTTGAAATCATCTTTCTGTTACGTGAAACACATCAGAAGAAATCAAGCACATTTTAATTGTAACCGTGTCACACGAGGATGTCATATCTGTATTTTAAATACAGTATACCAGAAGCTCGACCGTCCCGAAAGGGAAACGCGAGAGGCGTATTTTTAAACTGCTAAGAGAGAGAACAAAAAGCAAAGAATAATCAAAGTAAGGTAATATTGCAATTGAGATTAATGTGACTAAAATACCTCTCCACTAAGACGTCTTTGTCAAGATTTCCACTGGGAGGATGTTTAGAAGAACTCCGTCTTTTTTTTTCCTCTCCCTCCTTGATATGTTAATGAGCACCTCGTTTTTTTTTCTCTTTTCTTAACGTTCCGAAACAAAATCTTTTTCTGCTGAGAGCCTCATTTTGCCAAAGCAGGGAGGAGTCTTATTTGCATACGAAATGCTCGCTTTAGAATGAAACTACTATTAAGGAAATTGTGAGCCCCGGACTAATGATGGGAGTGAAGGAGGGAAAAAAAAGAAAAAAAAAGAACAAGGCAGTTGCCAAGGTAATATGCAAAACAGTCTCTTTGATTCGCGATTAAACTTGAGAACCTTCAACCACGGAGCTTTAGTGAAGTTCTGATCACTTAGGACAAACTCTCTTTGCTGCAAAAATAACTAAAAAAAAAAAAATAAAAAAAAAATACACTTTTCCTGCATGTGACACCTTCAGGGACAATTTCATGGCATCTTGCAGAAGGTGATATCTTTCGGCTTCGCAGGCAGCAGCTCCATTAGATCAGCCTCAGGTCACACTCCAGTGAAGTTAGTTATTGCCTTCACACTGCAAATATGAGTCACTCTCACAAGTGACATCTTAGACAGAAGTACATAAATAAATGACCTGCAATCTGACGGCACGTCGCCTTAGCTATAACCATAACAACACTAACTAAAAATCTTTTTCTAAAAAAATTCAAATGCAACATCATAAAAGTGAAATTTATTGTCATACAATTTATTTCCTAAACCTGTTGCGTTTACGGTTATAATTTTTGATATTGGGAGTCTGCTTAGTCAGAGTTATTTTCACATAATTTGTCATGCTGATTTATTCATTTTTTTCAATTTCGAGTTATACTCTTTAAAATGTTTCCATCCATCCATCCATCCATCCATCCATCCATCCATCCATCCATCCATTGTACTCATTGTACTCTCAGTGCAATCCTACCCATGAGAACAGGCTTCTCAAATAAAATGAAATTAAAAATTATTATTTTATTTGATAGAAAATGTACAGTATATAATTAAATATAAAATGTCTCTACTATATATATTTAAATATTATATTTTTGGTAAATATTTTTATTTATTTATTTACTGTACTATATATATTTAAATGTAAAGTTTCTTAAACACTTTCTGAAAGAAGTTTTTAATTGACCCCAAAAATAAAATAAAAAGAAATATTAAATTAAAAAATAAAATAAGATGAAATTTCATGAGAATACAAAAAAAAAATTCTTAATATTTTCCCCTTAAATAGTAGTACATGTTTGCATAATTTAAAAGGAGTGTATGAATACGCTCCACTTTGGTCTAACTATTGAGGACTGATGTTTTTTGCACCAAATAATATGTGTTAATTAGGAAATTACACAATTACACATTTTTGTTGTATTGAATTGGATGTATGTTATTAGAAGGGACAAATATCCTACTTGGCGTTAATTGGGCGCTCCGAATTGTCCCTAGGTTTGCTTGTCAGTGTGGATGGTTGTTTGTCTCTGTGTGCCCTGCGATTGGCTGGCAACCAGTCCAGGGTGTCCCGCGCCTACTGCCCAGAGCCAGCTGAGATAGGCGCCAGCACCCCCCGCGACCCTTGTGAGGAATAAGCGGTCAAGAAAATGGATGGATGGATGGAAATATCCTACTTTTCACGTCACATTTACATAAAGAACTAAGTGATGTCCTATATTTGTGCTGTGTTCGTCTTTAGTCCAAAGGGAGCCTTGAAGCCACTAGAGGGTGCAACAACAACCAAAAAAAAAAAAAAAAAAGAAAAGAAAAAAAAACTCAAAAGTTGAATTTTCAATTCCCTGCTGGTATGGAATGCTATCACAATATACCAGAACAAATAAGCGTTAAATACCCAAATGAATCGTTTTGTCAGATAAAACCTTGGATATTTCAAAGCATAAATGCATGAAAAGCAAAAATGTTCTGCGGCTTTCTGTCTCTCCGGAGGCTGCAATCGTCATCAAGTTGTGTTAACCTTCATGTTGCAGTCAAAATGAACACAAGTAGCCGAGGACTTGGGGGAGACGTGTATTGATCAAAGTGGTAAGGAAAGTGGAGGGAATTTCATTGACCTGTGTGCAAAACTGCAGCATGTTACAGTGGCAGATCAATGGCCTCTTTTTCTCTCCACGCTCTCAGGGGGGACTTTTAATCCTCAAACCTGACTTCTTTTTTTTTTTGTCTGGGAGCTGAGGAGCCTAGAGCAGCACCTGAAGATATAAAAAAGAACAACTGTTGCTACATAAGCCTTCTTGTGTCAAGGTTTCAGATAGCTACACTCATCCTTCTTCTGCAGCCAGTACAAGAAACAGAGCATTTGTGTGATGTTGACGATCCAGTGCGGGTGCTTTGGGGGAGAAATTGTGCATTAATGCCGTGCCTTTATGTTCCATGACCAAGGTCACCAGTGTAAAAGACATGATGGTATCCCTACAGTGGGATTGTAGAAGCACGCGAGTGTACAGCACATGGATGTCAGAGTGTATAATGCGTGAGGCCGAGAGCGTTTTCAATGAGCCAGGCATCATTCATCAATTCTCATGAACCCACGAGGGCTTGTAATGTTTGAATATGTTGGGATTGCGAGAGGGGGTATGTTGCGCTTGGAATACCGAATGTTTCTTGCTGTTTGCCACAAATTATTCATCAATGTGCACATATTGATGCATATAACACATATGCAGTACACATACACTATGCAAGATTGGCAACAAGAAAGTATAAGATTACATATTCATTGTTTTCACGACATATTTTCCTTGTTTCCTTCCCTCAGAGTTGCTTTTAATATTGCATCGTAACCTTTATCCCTTCCTTCGCCTAATCCTCCTTCTCTGCCAAATGTATCATATTAAATACAAGACATTTCGACCCCTCTATTTGATGAGTATAATATTTTTTCCCCCATTAAAAAACCCTGGCGAATATGATCTGATACATGCATTACACAGATAATCCATTAGGGGGCAGTATCACCCAACTAATGGCTTTTTCAGCGTCCTTGCAAGATCACCCCAATTGTGAAAGGAGAGACACGTTTTCTTATTAACTCATTCACTCCCAACCATTTTCACAGAAGCAATTCCCTTCGCTCCCGGCTGTTTTCCTGTATTTGGACTGATTTTGCAAGGCCCACAGAATATTGTGTTCTATTGCTATAAAAACATGAAACCTACCAAAAGAAAGATTAAAGTCTCTTCTTTCATCAGGAACAAAAAGTATATTTCTATCTGTTTCCGTTTTGCAGCAATTGGCATTAGAATATAGCTAAGTTTCATCATTACTCACAAATCTATTTAGAATTTTGAGTAAATTAGCCTTTTTTCAACATGTCTCTTATACTCTGTTGCCGCCTGCTGGCTGTTCATGTAATAACTACCATTTATTCAATCGTTCCTTGCAGTTGAGAGGCTACATAAAAGCCTTCTGTATGCGCTAGCATAAAAAACAACAACAACATAAAACGTATATATATGTCTTTGGGAGACTTAAAACAGTTAAAATAGGACGTATTTTTACGTCTTTGGGAGCAAATGAGTTAATAGTGGGAAATGTTCTTTCGGATTTTGGAAATACTAATATGTTTATTATTATATTTTTGACAGTTATAAATGTATGAATTTAAGGCATTGTGACCAGATGTATCAAATATGACACAAATCAAAAGTCATATGTGGAAGTTGATTTTCGCCCCTCAATTTTTTTTTGTTCATTCAAAAGTAACAATAAATATTTACAAAGAATCAGAATTTTCTCTGATATATTTCATGGTTCAAGTTTTATAGGCTGCGATTGGCTGGCAACCAGTCCAGGGTGTACCCCGCCTACTGCCCAAAGCCAGCTGAGATAGGCTCCAGCAGCCCCCGCAACCCTTTTGAGGAATAAGCGGTCAAGAAAATTGATGGATGGATGGAAGTTTTATAGGGTTAAAATAGTGTATAGTGTATCTCCACCCATGCGCAAGCATTCAGGACAAAATAATGACTCACATATGTAAATGCCTTACTTCAAATAAACACCCTTACCTACTATTTGAGGAAATACTTGAGATGATCGTCCCGTTTTCTCTAATGGACAGCTCCCTATCTAGCAGCAACCTTACACAAGCTTTTGTAGAAATTAAGGTATTCTCTTAAATAGGCACCTTACTTCAAATAAATGCCTGAGTGAATGAACACGTTCACAAAAATCAGTCACAGGGGCATGTTCAAATTCGGCCTGATTATCAATGTGTGTGTATCCCTCTTAACACATTCACTGCCAGCCCAGAAAAAAACTACATCATTTGACGTCTTTTGCCGTCAATGGCACACTGCCAGCCCAGAAAAAACTACATCATTTGACGTCTTTTGCCGTCAATGGCAGTGAATGAGTTAAGTGATGTTGCAATGTAATACTTCAGGTTAGATTGAAACCAGATGTGTACTGAGGACAAATCGTCTCCTAAAGGTGCAACAATTGCACAACTCGGTTGCATAAAAACACCGCCAGCAAACGTTTTCCCAGTATGTTTGGCCTTCACGTGAGCAGCAAGCACAACCCAATCGCACATACTTCGGGTTTTTCTTCTTCTTTGTGAGTCTGATGCTAAAATGCTTGGAGTTTGCAGCACACACATAGACTCGCTAGCAGAGGTGTGTGTGTTCGAAGTGGGAGACATCACTGGCAATGATGGTTTATTCCTGAGCCAGAGGAGGCCGTGCCAGGAAATGAGTGATAACAAACCACCGCGGCGCACAACAGCAACACATCCCGACCTGCTGGCTTAAAAAAAAAAAAAAGAAAAAAAAAAAAAGAAAAAAAAAAAAAGGATGCTAGGAATTTCTGAGTCCATCTACGTCATACAGGCACTTGCACTTTTGTGTTGTTGTTCTAACAATGTACAGCTCTCTACAGTTCTATATTTCAGGGCAAATATTCAGAAGTAAAACCAAATGAGTATTTTCAGACTGCATTGTGCGAAAGCTTATTGATGTAATTAGCATGGAAGGGGAAATGGATGACTTGCGTGATCCGCCGCGAGAAGATGATAACTTTCAAGCCGGAATTTAATTTACATTCAATTTACTCAGTGTAATGTCTTCAAGGAGAAGTAGAAAGAGGGTCTTAAAAATCCATCATCATTGCTGACAGCTGAAGGACTGGGAAGCAATTCATTTTACAGACTAATAAAGGCGTTTATTGTGGATGAATTGATGATGTGAATGGACTCATTTAGAAACAGCTTTTAGTGGGATTCATTGCAGCTATTCACAGCAAGCAAATGACAAGCACAATAATAAACATACTGTTCAAATTACTACATCTATGACAATGTCAATCACATAATTATTGTCTTACATTTTTCCATTCAGCGTTCCTACATTGTACTTTTGAGTCCATAAAGACAACCCAAAATAAGAGCAATTGTTGTTGCATTGTAAGTGATTGTTGTTGTTGTTTTTTTACACATTTTATCCACTGTGCACCTGGCGAGACTGCTGTTTCATGCAGCTTCAGTGTTTTCCCATAACCACATGATCCCTCTATAGCCATCAAGTGCACATTTAAAGCCCAATACAATATTCTGCTTTTGTTTGGAATCATTATAATGCAAGAGTTTCAGCAATACAGTGGCTCTAAAATGGAACTAAAATAGCAGGATCTCCTGGTACTGAAAAATTCTAAACTTAAAAATAAACACTCTATGTAAAATATATGCCTTACTTCAAATAAATAAATAAATGTGACTCTTAGTTGTTCAATAAATAAACAATCTTGACTCCAATTTGATGAACTACAGCATGTCCCCCCCCCCCCCCCCCCCCCATCTTACAAAAGCATTAGTAAATATTAGGGCCTCACCTCAAATGGATGATTTCCTTCAAATAAACACCCGGGACTCTTTCAATTCTAACTGTAGATGCCTTACTTCAAATAAACATCTGGGATCCTCTGTAGTTGAGGAAATCAACACTCGCAGGACTAATTGGTGATTTTTTTTTCTTCTTAAAGACACATTTACACATATTCAAGACTTCAGTATACTGAGATGTTCTCACACATTATCCTGAAATACTCATCACAAGATTTTTTTTAAATACCGTATTTTCCGCACTGTAAGGCGCACCTCATTATAAGGCGCACCTTCAATATATGACATATTTTCAAACTTTTTCCATATATAAGGCGCTACAGTAGAGGCTGGGGGTTACGTTATGCATCCATTAGATGGTGCTGCGCTAAAGGGAATGTCAACAAAACAGTCGGATAGGTCAGTCAAACTTTATTAATAGATTACAAACCAGCTTTCTGACAACTCCATTCACTCCCAAAATGAATAAACGGCTGTTTTATTATTTTCTCTGAGGTAAAGTATTAATATTAGCTAGCGATCCAAGATGGCGGGATCTTCTGCGCATGCGCGTCACCGATCGTGCAGGGTCACCGATAGCGTCTTGACAGCGAGACCTGTTGCGGCTCAATATTGATCCATATATAAGGCGCACTGGATTATAAGGCGCATGGTCAGCTTTTGAAAAAATTAAAGGCTTTTAGTTGCGCCTTATAGGGCGGAAAATACGGTATATGTTTCAGTAGGATGTGTGCTTGTGTGAGTGTGTGAGCATACAAACACTCCATTCCAATTATAGTAAGCAAGAGATGCAGGTGTGGCTACGCTCCACTGGATCACATCCTCCTGTAAAACAACCCCAAAAAAACCTGATTGCAATTCTCAGCGAGGAGGATGCTTGTAGAACTGTGTGTGTATGTGCGCGCGTGCCTACTGGTCCTCAGTTCGTCCGGAAAGTTCTTGAATAAATGTTGTTCTTGGCCAAGGGGCGCGGGGGGAGGGGCGGTCCCATTAATCCCGCCTGTAGCCTCAGTTTAATGCGGCATGCGTGGGTGAGAACTCACATTATGTGTGCGGCTTAGATTAATTAACTGATCTTACGGGCAAACGTGCCGCTGTAAAACTTTAGAGGGCTTCACAAGCGACGAGCCTAATGAGACTTTCATGAGCTCTCAAGAGCCGTGAGCCTGGATGCAGGCACACTGTCAGTAAATCAGCTGTAAAATGAATTTAAAAAGTGTCATCTGAGCACTCTGATTAAGAGGCAGCAAACATCTAAAGAGATTTCACCTTATTTGCTGAAGTATGATGCGCTGAAAACAAATGATTAACACGCAAAGGATTATTGTTGGATTACTGGCAGCAGAATGTGTTTAAAAATGTCAAAAATATGCGCACTGAAACTGTTATTGCTAAAGGCCAAAGGAATATTCCGTTTTTGACCTTTTTTGGTAAAATATTTGATAAAGTCAAGCTAAATGCAGCCATCTGACTTGAGTTCAAATAACTTGCGTGCTTGTTCGTGAGCGGCAAGTTGACAAATGGCTCAGGGCCACATGTGGAGCTCAGTAACAAGGTGAAATTGGTTCTCGGGTTTTTATGGAGTACAGACACAGAATATGTATTTCATAATTGTACCCACAGAGCTGAATTAATCTCAGTAACTGTATTGAGGCAATCATCAGCAAACGTTAGAGCGTTGCAGTGCTGTTGATAATGTTTAAAATATATCAATAGAGTTATGCCCTTGAGCATAAACATGTTCCGTTTTTTTTTCTTTCTTTCTTCACTATCCACGTTTGACTTTACAGCTCTGTCGACAGCAACTTATTTCTTTGACTGATTTTGCTGCCTGTACTTGCTTATGCATGAAATCCAAGGTGGCTGAGGTCACAAATAAGCTGGTTGTGTTTTAAATTCACACAGCGGTCCTTGGAAATGATCACAGTGAACGTTGCATACATGTAAATGTATCTGGTAGGTGAAGAAAAACAAAGCAAAATTGCAAACAACATCGCGGATGAATGCAAATAAGATGTGTAGCCCTTCATAGGACAAGGAACCATATTTGGAAACCTGATTGGTGCTTCGCTATAAGGCATCAGATCCATATGAGTTTTTAATCATCCATTTTCGTCAGCTCTGATAGGCTCAGATCACCCTAATGAGGACATGAGCTCAAGAAAATTGTTATACGGATATTGTGGAGAAACAAAAAGCAGACCGACTGACCAACTGTATTTCCTTGAAATACAGACACGGACAGAACTCAATTTATTTTGAACCCTGCACAGCATCACCTTTAATATGTATGCAGTGATTTTGTTGACAACATGCGGCATGACTCCACACTCTAATCCAGCATTTTGCCTCTATATGTGCTGTTGTTTTGGTTAGCATCAGAGTTCAAATGGGCTCAGCAGTGAGCAATTAGTTTGTTTGATACATAAAATTTCACCCCAAAGAACAACAAGAAGGATATTTTTAAAGAACAACCTACTGTATACATCCCAATATAGAATTTTTCCTTAAAATTACATTTATGGCAATTTTCTATCCTTCTAATTTCTAGCTCCTGATTGTAAAACAACCACAAGAGGGCGATACTGATACTGGTATTGCCCGCTGTTACGAGTACAATAAGGCCTGGTATCGGCCTGATACGATACCTAGTATCGGTACTCGCCCATCCTTAATCGAGACACAGTTACAGTATCCGGGGAAAAAGGAGGTCTTATTTTGACAATGCAACTACAGACCAATTGAGTCATGGCTGTGTGCTTTAGGAAACACACAAAAGTGTCCTAAACAGGGTTAAGCACAAAAAAAGAAACAGTCAGACATGCTGAAAATAATATATCTCTTTAATGTAGTATTAATTATTCATCTTATAAAATTTTATTTACAGGCAACATGATTTCACCAGAACTTAGTAGGAAATCACACCAAATGTTAAGCACTTGATGAGGATCAAACTGGACTATTTTGCAGCAACATGAATGTAAGCGCCACTCACTTCATAAAAATAGCCACAGAATATTCCACAAACATGCTGGGCTGAAATTGCCAGAACAGGCCACGACACTTCAGATGCACACTAACATAACAGCATCCCCCCCCCCCCCCCCCTTTATGTTAAAATGAAGTATTCATTCCTCTATTGCCTTCAAATAAATCAATAAAAAAATAAATACAAATAAAAATCCAATGTTTACCATTATTCCATAGAGGTATGTTAATTTTCTAACACCACCCCCGAAGATTTCCTAATATATGGCAGCTATTTTATTTATTTATTTATTGTTAGACATGAACAATAAATCTGGGCAGAATTAATTTGAAAACGGATTACATTTCATAAAACATACACAGATTTAAAAAAAAGAAAAAGAAAAAAAGAATACAAGTTGTGTCTGCTTTTGCAAGATAAAAACAATGTGGTGTCTGCAGGAAGTGATTGAATGACTTCCGGTCAGCTTAAGTCAGTTCTCAAACATAAAGCTGTGCTTGATAATAAGGCGACACACTGGATGTGCCTGCCAGAAAATAAATGCACTACGCACAAAAAGTTAGTGATATTTGGCTTTTGGATTAAATGTCAAGATGAACCTAAAATGCACTGTAACCTTTATGGGTGGAATTATGTTTTTTTTCCTATATTTTGTCCTACTGTTCACAGTTTTAATACTTTTTTTTTTTTGCACAACTTTTTTTATTCACTTATAAGGTGCTGAACTGCAAAATATACAACAGGTGTTTGATTGACTCACTTCTATGCCTTTCTGTGACTCTTCCAGTCTCTCTCTGTCTCTGTCAGGGCTGGACTGGCCATCTGGCATACAGGGCAGATGCCCGGTGGGCCGGCCTCTTTTGGGGCAGATGCAGTTATTTTCCTACATTTTACCACAAGAGACTGGACCACAATTTAGAAGGACAAGTCCATTAATCCATTGTGTGTTTAAGCCAAAATGCCAGGGCCATTTTTAATTATTATTATTTTTTTGTTGTGCCAGTCCAGCCCTGGTCTCTGTTGCAACCTGCTGGTAACACTATCTCACGGTGACACCGTGTTCACATCCTCAAACACCTGTTGAGAATATTGCCATTTTTGTTAGAATTGTGCAAAAAAGTACTGAAACACTGAACAGTTGTTGAATTAGCATTCAAAAGTTACCACCTGAAAATCAACGATATAACTTTTTGTGAGTAGTGTAGCTTGTATAAAAATAGATTTAATTTTACGTTCATCTAGTCTGTTAATACCGAAAGAGAAGGATTTCACTTCCAGTCGAACGTCCGGCCCACCAGCTCAAAGAACTTCCGGTTGGGCTGGTGGAAGAACTGGTAGAGTTTCTGCAGGATGGCGGGGGCTACGCGGGGGTGCGCCCTGCCCTTGGAGTCGTGCAAGCAGCGCTCCCGCCCGTGCTCCCGCAAACAGTAGAATCCCTTGGTCTTGTTGAAGTAGAAGTTGGAGGAGTTGATCTGCGGCTCCAGTCTCAAGAAGCGCTCCACCTTCTTCATCTCGGGAAGCGGGTCTCGGATCAGCTGGTCTCCGTCCACCACGTGGATGCTCTCCAGCGGGAAGTAGCGCAGCCAGTTCTGCATGTGCGCGTAGTACAGGCTGCGATTGAGCGCCTTGTAGCCCAGGTTGATTTCGCCGTCCTTCACCAGCACCGACTCGATGGGCCGGTAGCGTTTGTGCTTCTGGAGGCGGTTGTAGAAGACCTGCGTGTAGTCCGACAGCACGCGCTCGGTGGGGTCCCTGAGGATGAGCAGCAGTTTGACGTCCGGGTTCATCTGGTGGATCCGCTTGGGGACTTTGGCGGACGTGAAGTACGCGGGTGTTTTCTCCACGGTGATCTGTTCGGGGTAGGCGAAGGGCATCTGGCTGCGGTACCAAGACAAGCCCTTCTGGAAGTTGCTCTCCCAGTCGAAGAAGTGCACCTCGTTCTGGGCCGCCGCCACCGAGCTGTGCAGGCTCAGCATCTCGATGAGCGCCCGCGTCCCGCCTTTCCTTACGCCGATGATGATGATCCGCGGCAGCTGCTGCGCCGTCCCGTTGGGGTGGCCCGCCGTGCCGTTGTCGGCGGGGCTCGGCCCCTCGCCGTCCGGCAGGGGCCCCGAGGAGGGGATGGTGGGGGACTGCATGGCGAAGAGCAGCAGCCCGAGGAGCAGGGCCGCCATGAGCGAGGTCCTGACCCTGGAGGATTTCAGCCTGGCGAGAGCGACAGAACTGGATCCCACATTGAAAGCTGGCTCGGGGACAATGGGAGCAGTGAAGAGCAGAAAACAATCTGGGCCTCTTCTCTGCAAGGAAGAAAACACGATGTCGTGTGCTGTAAATGGCTTCATTTACAAGACGGGTGTGAAGTTCAGTTGTAGTAATAGTTTTAAAAACAATTCCAACTCTAGATAATACATTATCTATCTATCTATCTATCTATCTATCTATCTATCTATCTATCTATCTATCTATCTATCTATCTATCTATCTATCTATCTATCTATCTATCTATCTATCTAGCTATCTATCCATACATCCATCCATCCATCAACAACAAACCCCACACAAACCCCCACGAGAACTAGCCAATCTTAACAAATGAAATAATAATAATAATAATAATAATGATGATTATAAAGAATGGGCGAGTACCGGTACGAGGTATTGATATTGGGTCGATATCGCCTAAGGTATCGGCAGTGTCGTGGCCGTTTAACGATCGGGCGCCAGAATTTCAAAATTAGAAAAATTGAAAACTGCCATTAATTTCATGCAATTTTAAGGAAAATGCTATATTGGGATATACTATGTAGGTCTTTTATTAAAATGATCTGTCAGCATTTTTGGGGAAAATTTTCTGTATCAAAAGTAATAGTTGTATCGGTATTTGGTATCGGTGAGTTGAGTACTAGTACTGGTATTGATTAAAAAAATGATCTCAAACATCCATAATAATAATAATAATAATAATAATAATAATAATAATAATAATAATAAATAAATTGGGGGGAATTAATGCACAAAATATTTTCCAAAATTGTATTATATTAGAATTTTAAACGTTTTTATATATATTAAGTACTTTTTTAATTACTGAAATTATATTAAATGAACGTGCAGATAATCATAAATTTAAACCATATTATCCAATTATATTGGGGCGAGGGCTAAATGAATGTAGAAAATGCTACAAAATAAAATCCTTGAGTATGTAAATTCTCCATACTTGCCCACTCCTCTAAAAGTACAGGTATTAAAATGAAAAAAAAAAAAAAATCAAAATAAAACCATATATATATATATATATATATATATATATATATATATATATGTATATATATATATATATATATATATATATATATATATATATATATTAGGAGGTGTGTCAAAAAATCGATTAATAAAAGAATCGAGATTCTCATTTATTAATCGAATCGATATTAACATTCAAAAATCAATTTTATTTCAATTAGAAATTAAGAAGAAGGGGTTGTAGCCCACATGCTGTTTTTGTGGAAAAAGGCACTTACAATACAAAATTAATAAATGTTTAAACAAAAAAAAGACACTTTAATGTCTCTATTTGTCCATTTGTCTTGCAAAGCAGACTGGAGTAGATCGTGACAATGTTGTGCATATCTGTAAATTAAAGCAGAAATCATTTGTCAATCAAATAATTTTGAATTGAAAATTGTTTGAAGAGAGAATCGAAAATCGATTCTGGATCAAATCGTAGACCCAAAAATCACAATCAAATCGAATCGTGAGACAGTCAAAGATTCCCAGCCCTAATATATATGTAATGGTTCAATACAATATTCTAATTTGTAAAATCTGCTCAACTGATCTATACACACTTATTTCTGAGCCATGCATGCACAACAACAACTTCATACATAGTGGAGAAAAACGCGCACTTGAAGAGAGCAGTTACGCAAACGTGCTCACTTAGTTCATTCGGAAATCATTCCTACCTTTTTGGGTCTACAAAAGTCCGCGGGAGCAGGACGTGATGTTGTGCATCTCTCTTACAAACGCTCCGCTCGTTTACGCACTTACGCCCAGCAAAGCATCACCTCCGCGGGGGAGAAGGAGCCACTTTGACCGGGGGAGACAGCCTCCTCCGGCGAAGTGTCTGCACCCTGACTGCTCCTCCTCTGCTCTCTCTCTCTCTCTCTCTCTCTCTCTCTCTCTCTCTCTCTCTCTCTCTCTCTCTCTCTCTCTCTCTCTCTCTCTCTCTCTCTCTCTCTCTCTCTCTTGCATGAACGCCATCGAGGTAGCCGCGCCCCCTTCTGACTCATGATGACGTCACGGATGGTATTTGACTGAGGCCACTGCTGGCATGTGGGGCAGGTGACAGACAGAATTTAATATTAATGAAATATGAATGCCACTTAAATTATTATCATTAACCACAAATATAATTAGAATCATTTTGCATAATATTTTTGAATTCCAAATACAGTGTTCCCTCGTTTTCCGCTGGGGTTAGGTTACAAAAAAAATACCCGCAATAAATGAAATCCGCGAAGTAGTTAGCTTTATGTTTTACAACTCTTATAAATGTTTTAAGGCTCTAAAATCCCCGACCGCACAATTTATACACTTTTCTCATTGAGGCATTTACATGTTCTCACATTTCTCTCTTGTTCAAAAACATTGACAATGTTCAAACCTTCATAAATTTGCTAAAAATGGGTATATTACTGTAAAAAAAAGATGCAAAATTGCACTTAAAAAAAAATCCGCGATACGAGTCCGCGAAAAGTGAACCGCGTTATAGCGAGGGAAGACTGTACTGTCAAAGGTTTGAGGACATGCCAGAATGAATATGAATACATACGCTTGGGGATGGAAAATAGATGCAATTCCTATGCTGTGGGCAATCATCCATATTAAATATATTTAATGGGAGGCTGTGAGAGGTCAATTCATCTGAGAGACTTTCCACATCCTTCAGTAAGTGCTGCTGTTTTTGTTAGCAACAGTGTTTAAATGGTATAACCATGTCTTTGTATGGATAATAGAGTTATTTCCTGTTATTTATCAAAATATCAATAATGTATGCCAGTGAGTGAATGGCTCATTTAAAGACAGCAAATACACCCTCCATTGTTAGCATTTGCACCTTGTGTGACGTTCTTGCCATCATCCCCAAGCAAGGAATGATTTAAAAAAAAAATGTTTTTATTCAATCATATGTCATCATTTTGTTTCCACTTTCATAGCACAAAGGGAGATCTTTTTGGACATTTGCCTTGAGAAGTACGCGCACTACAAAGTGACCTTTGTGTTTTCTGTTTGTATTTGCTGAATTGTGCAACCCTGCAGCAAACACACAAGTTTATTTTCTGCTCAGCCACACACTCCAGGAGTGCTCACTCAGTATTTGGGTGAAGTGAAGGTGGATGTTCTTGCATTGTTGAGCTTCTTTTTCCATGTGAAACCGTCTGTTTGTTCTTTTTTTTTTTTTAAACAAAAAAAACAACAAACAAACATTTTTGGCTAAATGGGAGTAAGTGGCAAGGAAAATGGCATAGGTCAGTTGGGACATTTTCACTTTATTTGGACTGTTTACATTACTTTACTTTGCAAGTGAACCACTACAACATCATTGATTTCCTATTGGAAAATTGTTTTGAAATTAGAACAATTTTAGCAGTGCTTAACTTGTTTTTATAGCTGCATGACAATTAAAACAGTTAACTCATTCACTGCCATTGACGGAAAAAGACGTCAAATTATGCATTTTTTTTCTGGTCTGGCAATGAATGTGTTAAAATGTTTCCGAAATAATTCCGTAAAATATTTACGATGGAGAAAGTCAGACGCATCACACTTAATTATTATTTCCTTTATTTCCTGTGGGAAAATCTGAACAAAGGGTGATGATGATGATGATGATGATGTCTTCCGTATCCAGAAAGCAGTCAAAGTGTTTACGATCCAAGCGACAAAACCCACTTCCTCACCTATAAACACCCCGGCTATGTTTTTGCACGAGTGCAACGGCGGATGAGATTGTTATTGTGCAAGATGAGGAAGCGGGAATTTCATCATCATCATCTTCTTCTTCAGCCGTCATCATTATTGCCATCATTGCCCGTCAAGAGTCACGGGACTGCATTAGTTGAAGTATGTTAAGCGAGAGTCTTCTGAACAAGTCTCAACAAGTCACGACAAGGCCATGAATGCCCAAAGGAGCTGAGAATAGACCTTGATGCATGCTGGAGGCAAGGCAGGTAGCTTGATTTGAAAATGTATTCAGACCTCTTGAACCTTTTCATATTTTGCCACATTGCAACCACAAAATTAATTTTTTTTTTTTTTTTTTTTTTAAGATTTCATGTGACTGACCAACATAAATAGCACATAATTGTAAAGTAGAACCAAAATGATACACCGTTTTCAAAATAAAAATTTCAAATAAAAATCAACCAATACTGTGTAGAGATACATTTGTTGCAATTACAGCTGAAAGTCTTTTGAGGTATGTCTCGAGACTTTTGAAAACCGTGTTTCATTTTTGTTGCACTTGACTTGCTATTTTGTGTTGGTCTATCACACAAAATCTCAACAAAACACAAGTTTTTGAATGTAAGGTCAAAAATTGTGGAAAAATGTCAACGTTATCTCCTGTTTTGATTGAAAGTCCAGTTTAGAAAATTCCTTCAATTTCGAAATGTAATCCTCCATTTTGAAATAAAGTCCAAGCAATGAGAAAAAAAATTACTGGATGGCTGCACTTGACTTGCTATTAGCTTACTAATACGACTTCTTCTATTGTTTGGCGCCGAGGAGTGCGCCAAATCAGAATCACTGGTCTCACTATCGCCCCCTTGACATGAGGCAGGAGAACTGCGTGCCTCAAGTCAGGGGGCGATAGTGAGACCAGTGATTCTCGGCATAGTGATGTGAATCCACGCCTGTGAGGCTAAGCGAGCGCTCGCCTCTTCTTAGTGTTTGAACGGTAAATGTGAAAATTCATCGATTTTGAAAATAAATAAATAAATCAAAAAATTGTGATGTTAAATGAGAAAGAACTTTAACACTGAATAAATATAAACATTTAATATATTTTAATTTTATATTTCTGTGCTGGGCGGCACGTTGTTGAGTGGTTATCACGTCCGCCTCCCAGTTCTGAGGACTCGGGTTCGAGTCCAGGCTCCGGCCTTCCTGGGTGGAGTTTGCATTTTCTCCCCGTGCCTCCATGGGTCTTCTCCGGGTACTCCGGTCTCCTCCCACATTCCAAAGACATGCATGGAAGGTTAATTGGGAGCTCCAAATTGTCCCTAGCTGTGCTTGTCATGTGGATGGTTGTTTGTCTCTGTGTGCCCTGCGATTGGCTGGGGCTGGCAACCAGTCCAGGGTGTCCCCCGCCTACTGCCCAAAGCCAGCTGAGATAGGCTCCAGCACCCACCGCAACCCTTGTGAGGAATAAGCGGCCAAGAAAATGGATGGATGGATGGATATTTCCGTGAGGCATGTGAGTTTGAAGGGGACTCTAGGTACTCTCTAGGTTGGTAAGAAAATTTCGTACAGTAGAAAAAAGGAAGTAAATGTTATTGGCAGTATATAAACATTAATGAATTATAATACACGCAGTAGGGGTCGGTAGGTACTGTTGGTTGGTTCGCAACATCTGTTGATATGCATAATATGAATGAATAATAACTCAGTCGCATTTTGAGAGACATTAGAAACATTAAAAGGTGGATACAAATGTATCAAGCAGCATATTGTTCCCCTCTTAAGATCTTTACCAATTAAACCAATAGATTATCAAACACGCCACAGCCAATAAGCACCTGGTTTGTTGACACCGGCGCTCTTCTCTAAGTGTAAACATCATTACCACTCAGGAGTTGGTTGCCGCACTTCATGTGGGCTGAGCACAGCCACCAGGGGATTACTATTTATAAACCAACACCAAAAAAAAAAAAAAAAAGGTAAGCGGAATCTGTGTGTATCAGTAATTACTGCAGAGGTGCAAATCCTTGGAAATGGCCTTCATCATATACGCACGCTGTGGCTAAGAAGTGAGGATAATGACTGGTGGGGGATTAACCCGACTTGGCACCAGCCAGCCTGCCCATTCCACTCCTACCATCCTTTGCCTGGATGGGAGTTAAAAAAAAAATAAAAAATGCTTGCCTAAGGCAGTTTTGATCAGCGTGTGATGTGATGCTGTGTGACAGGCCTCAGACACACACATTTACTGTAGTTTTCCCACTACTCCCCCCAAAAAATACTCCACTCAGAGGATTAGCGGGAAACTTCTGACACAGCCGCAGTTGAAATATTTTACTAGACTGCTCTTCATCTATATTGGATGCTCCTGTGTGTGTGTGCGTAGGTGTGAATCAAACAGCTTTCAAGCATACAAAAAAAAAAATATAAGGATTAGCAGCTGTTTGGCGTAAATAACGTTTTGGAAAATCCACTGGACTGCGGCTGGAGAAGTCATTCAAAGCACTTTTCTATTCAATACACAACACAGTTTTGTTGAAGAGGGGAAAAAAATGTCTTACATCTCCAGCCAGACAGTGGATGAACAAATGAATTGACAAACATGGTTTGCAAACCGCAATTTACACGTCAGCGAGACACTGAAGAGGATTGTTATTAACTTAAAAGCATTGAAGAAACATCTGCTGTTTGCAGATGTTTCATTTGATGGATAACTGTGAATAATTCAACACGTGAGCTGACCTGACCTATAATTGAAAGCTACAGTATGTGGGGAATGTGGAAAGCATAGCATCACTTTTTCATCACAAAATATGTTCTATTCATTCATTTACAGATTAATTAATCGTATTTTCTGAAAGACTCAATTCAAGAATTGCTTATTGCATTCAAAACACCTGTTGTGAATTCAGTTGCTTGTTAGAGAGCTGCAAATTGTGCAAAAAAAAATAGTTTCACCTTCAAGCCAACGCAGAGACGAATGCATGCACAGATGTTGTTTTGAACTCATGTAAAAAGCACATTGAGTTGCTTTTTTTGTATGAAAAGTGCTATTTCAATAAAGTTTGATTGATTGATTGATTGATTGATTGATTGATTGATTGATTGATTGAGGAATTCAAGCTTAAACATTTCTTGACAATAATATGTTACTGTGACCTCACCAATCTAAACATGACATTCTGATTAATATTTCATTTGTAAAGTAATGGTTATGAAGCAAAATCCAGCCATTTTTATCCATCTCAGGGAGCGGCCATTTTGCCACATGCTGTCGACTGAAGATGACATCACAGTTGCTCAGGGCTCAGGCAACGACCAATCACAGCTCATCTGTTTTCTGAAGCGGAGCTGTGATTGGTTGTTAGTTTAGACCTGAGCAACTGTGATGTCATTTTCACTTGACCGCAAGTGGTAAAATGGCCGCCTTCTTCTTCCTACTGGATTTTGCTGCTTAACTCCATCCATCCATCCATCCATCCATCCATCCTTCCATTTTCTTGACTGCTTATTCCTTACAAGGTTCATGGGGGGTGCTGGAGCCGATCTCAGCTGGCTTTGGGCAGTAGGCGGGGGACGCCCTGGACTGGTTGCCAGCCAATCGCAGGGCACACAGAGACGGAAAACCATCCAGACGCACAAGCCCACCTAGGGACAATTTGGAGCACCCAATTAACCTGCCATGCATGTCTTTGGAATGTGGGAGGAGACCGGAGTACCCGGAGAAGACCCGCGCAGGCACGGGGAGAACATGCAAACTCCACCCAGGAAGGCCGGAGCCTGGACTCGAACCCGAATCCTCAGAACTGGGAGGCATACGTGCTCTGCTTAACTCATATTCCACTAATATTAACCAGGACACCGTAAAAAAAGAAAAAAAAAACTTGAATTTTTGAATTCTGTTGACAACTTGTGGTTCCACTGCGGATTTTAAGTAATGTATGTTAAACAACAACAACAACAAAAGTCCAAAAGTTATCCACTTGTTGTTAACACAAGCAATATGTTTGAATGATGTGCACAACTTCCTCATCGGCTAACAGAGTTTTATAAAGTCTTTGTGCGTGAGATCCCGGTTGCAGATGGTTTGCTACGGGGATGAATCAAAGCCTTGTATTGTCAACCACATCAGTCATTATGGCTGAAAATAGGACGCATGTGTGAAATAGCTCTGATTTGGCTTTGTGTTCTCATTCAATGTGACGGCAAATGGGTCGCACTGCAGCTCTTGTGCCAAATAATCCACAGCGCACACCAAAAAGAAGGATAATGGCAAGAATAGTGTATGTGTGCCGTTTGGGCAAATGTTTGAGCTAATAGAGGGCAGCAGTTAGGAGTCCGTGGAGGGCTGTGAGAAAGGCCAGCTGTCGTACAAACGTGTGCTGGGAAGAGAAAGAAAATCAATGGCCATAATTGCTCAATAACAGAGCAGCCATGGAAGCGGAGAGATTGGGAGGAGGATGGATGAAGGGGGTCAGTGGCGTTTTTTTTCATATTACAATCTGATATTCCTATAGCTTCTTTTTCACTTGCCATTAACCTCTTAAACAAGTGACTGATTTTCATGTATGACACTTTGCCAACTTTGCACATCTCCATAGTGCCGTTCCTACTGTAGTTATCGTTGTGGATCAGGTACTCTGCATAATTTGCATAATTGTTGTTGATCAGCATTACACCGCACTACTGCACTTTATATTTTTTAATGACTCTCTGCATCATTTGCACACTTGTTGATGTATCGTTATTACCGCACTACTTCGACACTTTGTGTTGCTAAATGACTCTCAGTACTTTTACGTCTATGACTTAAATATATATTTTGTTAAAGTGGCTTGTTTAGTGTTCTAGAGTGGCTCCTCCAACTACCAACTACCAAATATATATATATATATATATATATATATATATATATATATATATATATATATATATATATATATATATATATATATTAACTCACAATTAATCGCAAATTAATTAAATATACAATAAAACATTTTTTTTACTAAGTTTCCATACTCTTGTGAACATAAAAGTGGAAACAAATGTTAAACTAATAGAAATATGGCTGCATCTTTTAGTCATTGATACGGTAATTGCATAATAATTCATAAAATTGAGTTAAACTTAAAAATATGTACTGTACTGTAAAAAAACGAGTGTGATATGGTTTTGTGTGTCATTTTTTTCTGCCACTAGATGGCATAATTGCTTCTGTAAGACGGTGACAGCTCAGTGCAGTTCTCTTTTCATATTAAGAATTATCTAATCTTTGACATGAAGTAACTTGTGAAATTTTGTACATTTTTAAAATTGTAAAATACAACTTGACCCCAGTCTCCACAAATATTTGCATTATTAAATTTATTACTGCTAAATTTTTTACATGGACATTGTCGGCTGCGTTGCGACTGGAATTCCTCCAAGTAAGGGGCGGTCATTAATCGCGGGTTGAAAAAATTTGTGGCGTTAAAGTAACTTCAAATTAACTCAAAATTAATGCACTAATTTTGACACCCCATATATACATATATATATATATATATATATATATATATATATATATATATATATATATATATATATATATATTGTAATTAGACCAAAAATAGTCTTCCAAGGATCGTGGCATTTCAACTAAATTGAAATGCTGCTCTGTATTGTATGTAAAATACATATTAGCGTGACAAACAGCTCGGTCTGGTTATCAAAGTTGAAGGTTACACAGGTACATCACTCCTCGACATTTAATGTCCAATTGAATGCTTACTGTGTGTTCATTTGCGGCGGCTGCCAGCAGTCAGCCAGATGCACTTAGGGAAGAATCCAGAAGAAGTGGTATCCTAGCAACAGAGGCACATATCCCTTCTTGTGTACAGTTATTGTGTGCATGCGTGTGTGCGCGCGCGAGTCTCTGTGGAGGAAGTCGCCGTTAGAATGCAAAGCGACACATCGGCGGTCGGGGCTCCCGCTTCTCCCACTTTTGCCGTCCAATGTTGTTAGACGTCCTCTGCGCGCGCTCCCCTCTGACCGCCCCGAGGTCGTCGGGGTTGGCCGTGCCCGCCGACCTTTTCTCGTGGCGAAAAGGTCGACATTCCCAGTGCGCATGCTTTACAAGCACTTGGACGCGGGGACTCGCAAAGTCTCCTTTCCCGACAAGTGGAATGAATGAGAAGAATGGGTGGAAGGCGTCCAACTGGTCCTGAGAGGGAAGCGGCGCGCTGTTGCCTCCCGTCTAATTGAATTACTGATGGGCCTCTTTGGAAAGCTCTTGTTTTACATAAGCCTCCTTTCAGCTTGATTTATGGCGTTCATATTCAACCTCATGGGAGATTTTGGTAAACACTCACAGCTTTGGGATTCATTGTACAACATTCGTAAAGCGCTTTTACCGTATTCAGCTGTTACGCAACTATGATAAGACGATTGAAGTAACCGTTGAAGTGTTTTCTGTCATGTGTCTTCTTATTCCATTTCAATGGTGTTGGAGCCATTATCGCGAAGGGGACTTGGAATTAATAAGTTAATGAATTTGTAAAGAGGTTAAGATTAGTTAAGTTTAAATAAGCATTTGTCCAAGTTGTAACTTTGTGTTAGTTCTGCTTTGTTTTGAAGGTTTGACCAGAGTGGTAATTTTATGTTTAGTATGCCCCCACTGGCCAGGTATGGCTACTGCATTTAGACGTGTGCACTTCCTGCTGGGTAAAAGGCTTAAAAGCAAGATGGCTGCCTTAGCTCTGGTTGGTGTGTGTATGTGTGTGTGTGTGTGTGAGGGAAGACAAGCTAGGCAGGCTTCTCGGCTTGATAAGGTTTTTCAAGCATTAGTTGTATTACTTGCATTAGTCGCATTAGTTTCCTATCATTTGACATCCTGTAATATTTCAAGCCAAAGGATTAGTATTGTTCATATATCACCTCTTCAAACTACCCAACATCCATAACCCGGTTCCTGACATCATCGCCTGACCAAACAATTGGTGAGTCAATGCATTGAAACCCTGCTGAGACCTGCACTTGTCTTTCAATTAAGAACATTAGAAATCTAAGAAAAAATGGCACAAACAAATGGAATGTGTTCATTATACTTGAATGAGCAAGCCTTCATTTTTAGATGCAAAGGCACGGTTGTGGATGACCAGAGATGAGAATTCCAGGTCCAGAAAGTCAAAACCCTGCCATAGCTTGCCATTAGCTACAGGTGCTTGTCCTCAACCGGTAAACGAGGTCATTACGAGAAGCACCTGTAACTAAAGCCAAACTCTGGCAGGGTTTTGACTTTCTTGACCTGGTTTTCCCATCTCTGTGAATGACCACAATGTATCTCCACACATTTTCCATGTATTCCAAAACACAAGTGGATGAAAGCACAATTTAATCGTAGTTGCCAATAGATAAATAATAATACCAACATCATATAAATAAATAAACACCCAATGAAAAAGCTACCTATTAGAGTGTCACCAAGCATTAGACAAATGACTGAAAATAGATGAATTGATAGCGGTACTGAACATACAAACTATTATGAACATATATGGCCTGTGTTCTGCACACAAATTTCTGCTGATGACGTGATGGAAGAACAATAATGAAATCTCGAGCACCCCAGGAGCATCAAATAATGGAAATGACAAAACAAATACCCCATAGGGAATATTGTAAAGACATTTAATTTGTTACAGGCTTAAACTGTCGCAATCATAAAACGTTTATTAATTGTTTTGTGCTACAGGGAATGTTTTAATTAACATTTTGACATTTTTAATTGTTGTTGAAGGGTAGAAATATGTGTTGCTGCTATATAATATAATATTGTAAACAGATAAAGCAGTAAACATCTATCATCTTTAGGCGGTTACTAACCTTTTAATACTTGCTGATTTTCACTAGTCGCAGCTAGTTTTGTTTTATTGACATTCTTCAAGGTTAAAACTCTTTGTTTACTTTGCTCCAGCACGCTTCTATTTTCTATTTTGACCAAATTTAACACCTCTCCAGAAAAAAACATTTCAGAAAACAGGTCCGGGACGGAAAAAGGGTTCAAGCTAGGGATGTAACGATATCCAAACATCACGATACGATATTATCACGATATTGTGGGGCGGTTGGCGAGACAAAAAAAGTCACAATATTGTTTTTTTTGTACATTAGAGCAATGAAAAATATATAAAATATTATATATATATATATATATATATATATATATATATATATATATATATATATAAAGGCACCAATAAAAGCGTTACAATAAATTGATAAAATGTTTACTATTAATAAAATAAATAATTATTTAAATTAAATAAGAAATTAATAAATACAATAAATCGAGTCCCCCCACATATTGACTTTGTTCACAAGTATATTATGTATTTTATGTCTATATGTGTGAGAAGGCAATTATAGTTTTGTTGTTGAAGTGTCTATTTGGGTAGAGGCGTTTATTTGTGATATGTGAATTACACTGCAAGGTATCTGCTTGTCATTGTTTTCAAAACAACACGAATATAGATTTGAGGGAGCATTTCTGTCTGTTCAACATCACAGAGAGCAACTGTTTGTAGCCAATTAGCACTGGACAAACATCAGATGAGTCGCTTGACCTTTGATCAGAAATTAACACAACATTTGGTCCCCCTACTCACAAACCTAGTGGTGCGTCTGTGTTATTTTTGGAAGAAGACGTAACTAGAAAACAACCCGTAGGCGTGTTGTGTGTCCTCACACAGCATCCGCAACATCGAGTTAGTGGTTCATAATTGGAATTGTGTGGGGAGATGTGACTTGCCATAACGGTGATTAAGCTCCTATAATGGAAAAGATGCGGAGGGATAACAGGTTTGATGCCGAGATAACAGGCTGCATATCGAATAAGCACATACACACGTATGCGGCGCGGTCACTTAGAATGTAACAGGGCCTACCTGGTGGGATTGCAAACATCTGTTCTTGTTAAATTGCAAAGAACTTTTATTGATCGGGTGCTGGCGCTGCATTCCTTCACAATTTACTGCTGGCAGAAGGGAAAAGGCTGTTCGGGGGCATTTAAAGTGAATTACCAGTTCACATAGTTAATGCCCATGTCTTTTTTTTTTTTTTCTTTTCTTTGCTTTCCTTGAATTTACCAAGAGAGGCATGCAAGCTGAATTCAAATGAAAATGGCCTCCTCTGAAGTCCAGGCAAGCAGCTCTTGGCAGCTTTGTGACTTCAGGAGGATTGCGCAAGAGCTAAATTGACTGCAGATGGGGAAGGAGGTGACGCTAGGTGGGAGCAGGGTGAGGGTCTGCTGTTTTATCACCTCGCAGATTATCAGTTTGTGACATCAACTCTGACCTGCCAATAGTACAGAGGCTGTAATAAGAGTAATAAGCTGAGGGAGCATGAGGTACTGTAGTGTTGACATCATGATGATGTCATTGAATGTTGCTTGTAACGCAATTAGAATAACAAAATGTCCCATTCTGATAAAACTGCCACTATGTTGATGCTAATTCCTCCACGAAATCCCACTGAATCAAACCGAATCGAATCGTTCCACTTCAAAATGGGATACGTATTGAATCATCTTATATTGGATGGATGAAGTGTTAAAATTAAAAAAGTCAATAACCGTATTAAGCACAATCTTAAATTTAATGACAACTTTTCAAAGTACATCTTTCCCAAAAAAAAAAACCTGTTTGAATGCATGTTGTTGTTGTTGTTTTTTTCCCCCATGCATTTAGACCTTCATTAAAAAAAAAGCTGATTAAAGCTGTACATTCTTCTTGATTCAACTTCACCACATTTGCGTGTAGATCATTTTATTTAAATAAATGATTTGTACAGATGAATGTCTCGGCCATGGTAAAAACTATCTACACATGCGCTTATATCAAAAATCGAGTCAGATCTGAATCCGCGATGTCCCTAGCCATTTTTACATCATTTGTTCATCAAGGTCTGCTTAAATTCCTTATAAATGTACCGGTACTTTCATCACTTTCACCTTCCGCCATGTCAATGATTGTGTCCTCAATCAATTCAACTGAAAATGCATATAAAGGGCTGTACATATATTAAAAATCACAGATATAAAAACACAGACAGAACAATAAATTAACATGCCTGGTCTTATGTAACCTTTCTCTCGCAAGATGAATTCTCGCGGTATTTGTGAGTAGACAAACTCCGGAGAATACATCTTGTACCGCTCCGGCAGACAACCCCCGTTCCTGAACCGCTGGTGGTTCGGACCAATCACAGAGCGACATTGTGTTTGGGGGGCGGGATATGCAATTGTAACGAAACCAGGAAGCCAGCACCGACGCCAGGGCTAACAAACAAACCTAACGAATGACACTACAATGAATTCTGTTCTCGTAGATTTACTCACCGTTTCCTTGTTGAATGTTGAACAGCGACAAATTACTGACGAAATTACTGTGGAGAGGTCCATCTGGTTATTGCTAGGTTAGGTCTTATGCTGAGTCAAAGAAAAAAAATAAAAAGAAATTAATTACATTTAACTCATTTTCTCCCAATAACGTGTAAATACGTTTTTTTGTTTTTTTTTTAATGTTGTAAGTGTCCCAAAGATGTATTTATGTTGTTTTTTTCACATGTGAGCTTCACCTTCGTGTTTGACAACCGTGGTTTCTTTTTATTCACTCTCAAAACAAAGTCGAGCCTAACAGGCCAAACAACCCAAATCTTATCAGTCTTTCGTAGGCCCGCCCTCCACCACCCCCATCTATCTGGCATAAAGTAGGAAGTGGTCATAAATCACCAGCTCCCCTTCTGCCAAGTGTAGGCCTGAGCATGCCAGGAAACTGTTGTTTCCTTAAATTCTCCCGCATCAAACGTGGGGAGCACATTGACTCCCCCTCATGTTGCCAACAGCTACACTTCAGAGCAGGAATTCATCGCGCAGTCGAAAAGTAAATATTTGCCAGAAAGCGATGAAAAGGTTACAGTGAGCATCGAGAGAGAAAGAGGGGTAATAAATCTGAAAGATACGCTTGTGGTTTTAAGGCAATTTTGTTTTATTGACATTCTTCAAGGTTAAAACTCTTTGTTTACTTTGCTCCAGCACGCTTTTATTTTCTATTCTGACCAAATTTAACACCTCTCCAGAAAAAAAAAAAATCAGAAAACAGGTCCAGGACGGAAAAAGGGTTCAAGCTCCCGTTGCCGTAATGAACCGTGACAACGGGAACGTGTACGGCGCAGCTGCGATATGTTATTGTGTATTATTTAATATAAAGTGAAAGATCAGCGTGGCAGGTTATTATTTTCCAAAATTGCAACCCAGCCGCAACATTGCAGCACTGAGCGCGCGTGTCAAATTGTGCAGGTCACAGATGTGAAGTCTTAATGCGGCATAACGACAAGGAAAATTGCTTTTTTTTTTTTTTTTCTTCTCCACGAGGCCTGATAAGAAAACATGACTGTTTTTTAATAGCTCCAACATTGCGTTTAAGCATTACAAATAAATGCCTCCCTCAAATTGATGCCTCCTTTTTTCCTTCAGAAAAAAATGGAAGCAACTGCCCTTATCTCAGTGCAGATAATTTCACACACCGTCATGAAAACTCCTCAGCTGATATGCACGCCTTTGCCAACCAAAACAGCAGCACCAATCTATTTGGTTCACGTTTTTGCAACAATGAATATTTTTAACATTGTAAATATTAGGGATGTTCAATACCACTTTTCTTTCAGACCGATACCTAGCTGATACTTCCGCCTGAAGTTGTTTGCCTTTCGGCGGAAGTATCAGCTAGCTGGCTGCAGTGCGTCGGTTAGCGTTCTACAGGGCGCCGCTCAGTGATACGAACGAACAGAAAAGTAGTGGCTGGCGGTAATGGCGTCTGACTTTATTCAGAAAAGAGTATTGTGATGGAAATGTATCACGCTTTTGAAAACAAATAGTTTTTAGAAGAAAAACGCTTTATTTCCGAGACCCCAGCCAGCTTGCTGGACTATTTTCCTCTCGTCCAACGCCGAACCAGAATTCGTGTCACCGAACGCTGTCAGGGGTAAGTCAGTGCTGATCGCACACACGGGAGGTGAGGATCAAATTGAGATTCATGTTAAAAAAGCCGAACGATCCCTTTAAATTAGAATTACGTGAGTACTCAACTCACCAATACCGTGCTACCGATACCACAAATACTTTTGATAAAAAAAATAATTGAAAAAACTATGACAGAATTTTAAAGAAAGACCTATATATCCCAATGGAGCATTTTTATTTATTTTTTTGCATTAAAATCGCATGAATTTAGTGGCAATTTTCTATTCTGCTAATTTCTCATTTCTAGTTCCTGATCGTTGAAATAAGGCCTGGTATAGTCCCGATACTGATACTGGTATCGATACTCGCCCAACCCTAGTTAATCGTCACCTTGTTAATAGTCATGTAAAAGTAGAATCACGTAAATTAAGTAAATTTTTCTTTCCGTCTTTTCCATACCACAGTGAGTAAATAAACGCCTCCCTCAAATGAACCACATAGAAAATAACCGCAAAATAATTTTCAATATTGTATCTCAATTCATAGATTTTAATGTTCACACATGAACACAGAGTTAACTATTGACACCATTTGAACTGTATTACTAACAGCGCTCTGTGCGGTATAAAAGATGATCTCATGTTATGAGAAGATTAGATTTCCAGTCGACTCTGACGTGATCGCTCCACAATGTTACGTGTGGAAATAAGGAATTATAAACAATCCTCAAGCAAACTACAAAAGTGTCGTCATTGTATGAATTCATAAGATGAAAGTGAGTCAAGCTGTGAGCCATCAAGTCGAATGAGACATTACAAAGTGACGCCTCACACATGCAAGCTGGTGTCTGAGAAGAATGCGCCCGGCTGACGTCCAAACAAGCGACGATGACACACGGTAACAACATGTGACATGGCAATGACAAACAAGGGCAATGTTTTTTTCTTTTCTTTTCTTTTTTTTTTTTTTAAACTTTTACTTTCACCGGTTTCCCTGACGACAGAGATCCTAGCGTAAGCAATGATCTAGCTGCATTGGAGCGACATGGCAGAGGTGCCCTTAATTTCTCCTTGTCGACGGATGGAGGAGAAAAGAAAGTCAAGTTACATTTTTATATGCTGTGCTGATGACTTAATGAAAAGGCGTTAATCGTTTACACTGTAGTGCTACTTCGGTCCTTACATCCATTTTCTATCTAGACATAAACATGTAAACAACCATTCACACTCACAGCACTGGACAATTTAATGCCTCTGATTTCAAATGTGCCAGTGTTTGCTTGGACTGACCAACCAATCAGTCAGAGGATGGTAAAAAGCTGGCATTATTGTGGGCCAGTGTCACGTTTACCTGTTTGACATCTATTAAACACGACACAAAAAAAGAGAGAAGACACTCAGTTTCAGGCTCGCGAGGAGAGGGGAGAGGAACTGACTGATACGATTCACTACTGCACTCTCTGAAGAATCCTCTCCTCACCCTCTCTTTTTATTTGATTTCCACGCCCCGAGTTACATGGGTGTTCCAACCCTAAAAATGCAAATGCAAGGCATAGTTGGAACGCAGTGTATTTGTTTTTCTTGTGCGTGCGAGTGGAAGATTGCTGAGTACGTGTGGTCAAGTTTTGCAATCATTTCTTAACAGAAAACAGGTGGCCTCGGCAGACTGGCTTGAACCATTCTGCTGCATTAGATGTTGTGGTTCTTCAGCTTCTTGAGCAAAGCATTCTTCATTGCAAGAAGAAGCAATTCTTCATTGCAGCAAATGTATGATAACTTTTCTTAAGATAACATAGCTAGGCTATGTGAATGTGAGTGTGGAGCAAAGCGAAACAAATGTATGATAACTTATTATTTACAATTATTCCTACAGCCAACTAGTTACTCCTAATTACAATTTATCTTCCAATACTGTATAGTTTCTAAACACAAACTCAAAACATCAAACGTACAAATCCAAAGTAGCATTTTAGCTAGTTAGCAAGTGCAACAACATGAACAAATGGAGCAATTGTCGCTTGTTGCTAGGCAGAAGTGCCTCAAAAGCCAATGAAAAACTGGCTATGCCAGTCATACTCACAAGGTATGAAGTTGGGATTTGAAACAATGGAAGGTAGCTGTAATATCAGTTCATAGACACATTAAAGAGTTAACTGCTAAGTCCATTTGAACTTTGTTGCTAGCTAAAACAACAGCACCCACCAAGAGACATGACCAGGCTTACGTAGTCTTATTCCATGTTGCACAGCATTAAAGATGATGTTGAAGTTTTTTTTTGTTCCATGAGATTTCTTATTGATTCCAATTACAAATGATTCTAAAATTGCCTGCACAAATAAATTCCGCCCTAAATACACATCTCTCCCACCTGCATTTGTGTAAATAAACACCCGCTGTCCAATACTGTATATAACAAATAAGTTATTCAAATTGTGACTCACCAAACTGCGAAACTGCCCATCATTGATCTCTTTAGGATTACAAATCAGTTCATTCCAAGGGATCATCTACTGAAACTCCCAGCAAACCAAATGACAAGCTCGCAATCAATGCGGAGATCAAGTAATCAGCGCTTGATTGGATGTAACGCTGCTCTTATTGATCCTTGTCTGCACCACGAGACAAGAGCTCTGAGTGACTCCTTCGATTACCAAAGTGTGGTTAAACACAGATGCATGCTGCAAAGGGAACCGCGGTCAGACACCACTGGAGTCACAAATATTGTCACTCTGATATGACCTTAATCAACAACTAATCGCTAATCTAATTAATTAATTATTTTGATAACCAATTAACTGTTTAGAGACCTCGTTTAATTTAAAATTGTCCAAATCCATTCTCTGATTTCTGTCGTCCTCCATGAAAGCAGACTGATTAACTTTATCCTTGAATAGCTTTTACTTTGAGAAACATGTTCGCCTATTTTCTGTTACAAATCAAACCAGTACCTGAATCTCGTTTAATTTATGTTTGTGCAATTTCTGCTACTTCAGTCTTAGCGTCTTCTCTTTCCTTATCCTGAGTGTTTTCAATTTGTAGTCCTGAAAGTGGTTTATTATATGGTGCTTTTTCTTTCTGCTTCACTCAAATTTTGTCTTACAAGCAAAACAAAGTAAAAACAAACAAACAAACAAACAAAAAAACAGTGACATGCATCAATTCATTTTTGACTCAATACTGAATACAGCACCACCAATACAAAACAATCCTTCAAGGGATGATATACAATCAGTACACCTTTGGACATACTGGCTTCCTGCATGTGTCAGAATTTTGTCATTGAAATTCAAGCATATTTCCTGGGAAATTAAGAGAAATGAATAATGCATCATCTTAACCCAATTCCTGAATATAGTGGTCGTGTTAAAAATAAAACGTTCTTCAGGTGACTTTTAGCAAGCCTTAAATGTGATGGCAAATCACCAATGGCAACTTTGCACTCAGTAATTATCCCCCCCCCCCCCCCCCCCCCCCCCCACACACACACACACACCCAAAAAAAAACAAAAAAAAAACAGAAGTTCTCCTTCAGATCCAATCAGAAGAGGACTCGAGGGCCGTCTTTTTTTTATTTTATTTTTTTTTTATTTTTTTTTCCATTTCTATCTCCTAAAACTGACATTAAAAGAAAGGTGACGTTCAAAATGTGGATATTTTAGCAAATGCTTTGCAAAGATCCGCATTCAACATGCACATTAGTTTTCAGCAGCAGCCGCGATGTCAAGAGCTGATTTCATTGTGCGCTCCGACAAACAGCAAATGAGCCTGCTATTGTGGTTTCCTGCTTACATTTACCGCTCACTTTTATCTGCTGGGCCGGAGGAGGAAGCTGTTAGATGTTCAATGTTGTTTGAACACAATGGTGGGAATGGTGCCTCATAGGATGGGAGAATTAAATGCCAGGCTAGAGATTAGAACACGGATTTACTGTACACGAGACACACTTTAAGACAACTTTCTGTGTTTCATAACTGCTTTATGCTTCTAGATTGAGCTCACCTCTGATGATACTGTCAACTGTTTATCGTTAGACTTTCTGTGTTCGAAGCATTACTGATCAACTCCATCTTGCCTCTGTTAAATTGTAAGGATGAAGTTTAATGTCCAGACTGAGTATTCCAACACCCTTAAAATAATTGCCTACGTCATTTTTTTTTTTTTTTGCACAAATTATTTTTTTGCCTAAATCATCTCATGATGCAAATTATTATTTTTTTGGTTTAGTGAAAAATCTGAAAAAAAAAAAAAAAAAAGATTTAGGGAATTATTTTAAGACGGTGTCGATTTGTAGTTTTGGTGCACCTCAGGGCTCAGTATTAGAACCACTTTTATGTTCAAATCAGTGGCCAAATGTCATCTGCTGAAGGTTGGATCCCAAAGTGCAGACACAAATAAGGTTTTAACTATTTAGTCACATCGAGAGGCATAGAACAGACTTGACTAGAGGAGAAACAAAGAGTTGCACAGAGGGACAGAAAGCAATAATCCGGCAAACACAAACACTTCTCAGAACGCTACTACAGACAGTGAATCGATCTGATTGGTTGTCACTAAGTAAAGGATTAAAGACATCACCTAAAGGAGTGAAGATTGACATCACACAGGTCCTGGCATTGCATAACATCTCATAGCGTCTTTCCAGTTGAAACCAGATGATGGTTAGATCAGTTCAAAACAGACACTTGACCTCACGGTCATGAACCCAAACTTAACCCTGGCGTGACCCCAGAAATGACACCAAATGGACAACTTCTTGTGTTTCCTCAGATGCATTTTTTTTCTTTTGATAAGCATTTAAGTCGACTCCCCACATTATTTTCTGTTACTAGTTTTTATATTTTGACAACTCATTCATAAGCAATCACCAACTTTTCTTGATCTCGTCTGAGTCTTCAGAAGATCTAACCACTCTTAATTCCCATCACACTCCCAATTATCTCGGCCAGGTGGTAAGGATGAAGCTGTATGTCCTGACCAAGCATTTGTGATGATGGCGTACCTCAGGGCTCTGGATTAGAACCACCGTCATTGTCAAATTTGAGTGATAACTTGAGGATGACACTCCTGGGCATTTAAGCTCATAAAATTGCATGACAGAACAAAACCTTCCAAATGTAATTTATCCCAAATTGACATTCCAGCAGTGCCGTGGAAAGTGATTGTGGTTAAACTTTTAAACTTCAAGTTATCCCAGTGGTGATATTTGATCACCCGATTCATGTGAAGATTCCAGCTGTTCCATGTCAACGCAAACCATTCACTGGTTTGAAATGTGCCAACATTTGCACCAGACCTGATTAATGGTGACAACTTTAAGCTTGGGACTTCATGAATATTACAAGATTGTAGGTCGGCAAAGAGGACACGCTGTGTTTATTTGATTTTTTACGAGCTTCACCCTTCATTTTGTGCGGGCCTATAAACTTTTACAGCCTGAAACAATTGTTTTAATTGATGGCTTCTCTCTAGGGTGACGTTAAGAAGTGACTTTTCCCGTCTAATAAACCTTGCACATAATGTAAGTTTTAAAGCATCGGATTTTTGATTTAATCCAATATTAATCCTGTGTGCAGCTTTGCTGTTGTAAAAATGTAATTTCCCCATTGCAGGACGATTAAAGGCAAGCTTTATATAACAGTGAGTTTTGAAGTGTTCAAATACTGTTTATATATATATATATATATATATATATATATATATATAACTAAGAAACACCATCTCACATAAAATGTTATAAAAAACTATAGTTTTATAAAGTATAAATAAATTAAGTCCATACCCCCTAGAAGACAATTTATGTTCCATATTATAATTTTATAGTTTATCTATTTACAATGTTATTTCCAAGAAAAGATCACAAATCTATCAGGTTTGTACCAATTAATTTTTATTTATTTATTTTAATTTATTTTTTAACTTTTATGGCCCATAAAACTCAAACTAGTCTCAATATGTCCTTTCAGTCGTTACACTCATTTACTTTTTATACATTTTTTTTTTTTTTTTTTTTTTACTAACAGTAAACATATTGCTGGTACAATTGGAATTGAAAGTGGAGTTAAAAAAAAAAAAAAAAGACAAATGACATGCATCATTTGGAGCTGTTGTTTTGGCTAACAACACCTCAAATGGGCTCAGCAGTCAATAAATATCAAGTATGAACTGTGTTATGCTGTATTATGAGGACTTGATAATCATGTCACGACACCACAAGAACACAACTTGACATTCGCTCGTTTGTCTCACCTCGGAGAGACAAGAAAACAGGTTGCAGGCGAGCTGTAGCGTCTCGCCTGGGAAGCGTCCATCTGCTTGGACGCAACTATCCAGTCCCTCCTTATGTCTGCTTGTTTTTTTTTTTTTTTTTGTTTTTTTTTTGGACAAACTGCTGCTCTTAAACTTTTCTGTCTGGAACTGAAAACAGAAGAAAACTTGTTTTTTGCGGAGTATGCAACAACGATGAACTTTGCTGACAACAAGGTGCGCTTTTGTCGGTTTTAATGGAACATATTGCGGAAAATTTACTTTTTAATGGCTTGTTTACAAATAGCTTGGGGTCCCTTTAGTGTCTGCGCACCCATCAAATCTGAAATGAAACAACCAAGTCAACCTATCTGTCTATTTTTGCTCCCTTGCACTTTGGTTACAAAATAGTCTACCAAGTATTTTCTGACTAAGAAGGTAGGCTGGTTTAAGATCCAGCGCCACTTTCAAGCAACAGTCGGATTCCAGTGGGTGGACTATGCCATGCCAAAGTCAAAAGGCAAGCAGAGCTGTAATGGGTTTTTTGATTGCACAGATTAGCTTTAGCTAAGTTTTGTTTCTGTAGCGGCATTTAATGTGCACGATTGCTCCTTGAAGATGTCGACGTATTGGTGATAGGGCGGTGATGTAATTGTGTTAGTGATGTCTAACTAACTAACAATGGTGGAATTGGTTATAGCAGAGGTGTCCAAACTATGGCCGGGGGCCATTTGTGGCGCACCAACCAATTTTAAGCGGCCTACGGCATATGATAAAAAATGACATCTTGTACATTTGTTTTATATACAGGACTGTCTCAGAAAATTAGAATATTGTGATAAAGTCCATTATTTTCTGTAATGCAATTAAATAAGCAAAAATGTCATACATTCTGGATTCATTACAAATCAACTGAAATATTGCAAGCCTTTTATTGTTTTAATATTGCTGAGTATGACAAAAAAAATTTACTTGGTCTGAGGAAATATTCTAATATTTTGAGATAGGATATTTGAGTTTTCTTAAGCTGTAAGCCATTATCAACAATATTAAAATAATAAAAGGCTTGCAATATTTCAGTTGATTTGTAATGAATCCAGAATGTATGACATTTTTGCTTATTTAATTGCATTACAGAAAATAATGGACTTTATCACAATATTCTAATTTTCTGAGACGGTCCTGTACTGTAGAGCTTTGCTAAATATGCAAATGAACTATTTATAAATATCAAACAAGTAACAACATTTCTCTTCTTAACACGGTGGTGAATAAAGATGATTTCGTTTTCCAAGCCATTTTGTGTCAAGGTCCAAATTGTGAAAATATCAGACGAATGATTCCTATGTAAGCATTAAAAAAAAATAAAAAAATGTAGAGATGCGAATTGGCTGCTGTTCAATGCATGGGCTGATATTTTCTGGTGGCTTTTAGGGTCTCGACCACATCAAAAATTTGGTAAAATCTTAAACTATGTGCCTTATGCTTTAGATAGCAGATTTAAAAAAAACAAAAAAAACACTAATATATAAACACTAATGCAATTGCTTGATTGACTGATTTTGGTGTGTTTGTTAAATTAAAAAAAAAAAAATCTGCATCCATTGATTTTTCTATATATAAGTCTTGTCTCCTTTAAAGGTGCATTGTGCCGTTTAAAAAGGTAATGTTCAAGCTTTTTCTACATTATACATGCTCCAACAATGCCCAGATGAGTACAAAGAGCCCTGACTGCTTTACTCTGACTGCATCTATCAGCTTTTATCTTTTCCCTTATCAGAGAGTGTGCGGACCCCCGTACACTACACAGTTTCTTTGGTGAGGGCAGGGGCGGAGTTTTTCTTACCTCATTTGAAGTCATGTCTTCGTTTGTCAACTGTGGCTGTCACTTTAAGATCGTGCCCGATTCGCACGCGCACAATGAACGAGCCTAACAGATGCTGCAGTTACACTTTGGGCCAGAGGTGGCAGTCGTGAGTAAAAAAGTGACAAACTGCACAATGATCCTTTAATGCTTCATTCAAGAGTGTGAGAGGTCAGAAATTCAGCAAGAAGCCCCACCTCAAAGTGCTCCAGTTCAATCAAAACAAAACATACCTGACAACAAAGAAAAGCAAGTTTTGTTTGGGAATAGATAACTGACTGACTGTTTAAAAGTTGTTCCTGACTTGAAAATTTACTGTTGCTCCAACTTTCACTCCGGAATGAAATATACTTAAAAGCAATCGAGTGCCCTTATGGTCGAAAATTATGCACAAGTGCATAAAGAGCAGCACATATTCATGAGAGCACAAAATAGTTCAGTCATAATTACACCGACAACACATTTACATCTCAAAAAGAATATATGCGCATCACCTCCGCATCTTTTTATAGTAAGCGGGCCAAGCAAACATCCCAATAAATGCTAAATAACCGGCAAGTCAACAAGACTTCATTAATTGAGAGGCTTAAAGAGTGAGAGGCAATTGGACAGGAAAGCAACGACCGTTTCATTTCAACTGACGAAATTCTAATCAACATCATCACGGCTCTTAATTATTCAAGCAAACATGAGACCAAAAAGAAAAGTCTTCTTTCAAACAAAACATTTCAAATATTCCTGACATTCAGCTGCAAGGTTTGCGTGGTACGATAATTCTTCAAAGCTTTTTTTTTCCCCCTCGTCTTTCAATAAGTGCCAAAAAAGCAGCAACCTTTTTGAAAAGCATTTCCATTTTTCAAACCTTTAAAAACAAAGCAATAAAAATAAACTGCTTTATACTTTTTTTTTTTTTGACAAAAATTTGCATTTAAAGGAGACATATTGTGCATTGTTTTTCGCAATTTAAGAGTCGTCATAGGATACATCGCCTACATGGTAGCACTATACTGAATTATGTATAACTATTCGAGGTTGGCACTTTATTAAAAAAAAAAAAAAAAAAAAAAAAAAAAAAAAACTCCTCAGTGATCAGAGAGCGGAGTAGGATGAGTGGAATGTTTGGGATGTTGGACAAAAGTGACACAGTTACACGGATGCCTTCTTTAATGTGTATTGTCCTTTAAAAAAAAAAAAGAAAAAAAAAAAAAAAAAGAAAAAAAAGTTGTAAGCAACAAGATGAGTAGCCCATGTGTCCATTCTATAAATAGCTCACCAGCGATGCAATACTGTGACTTGCTAAGATGAATTAAAACAGAAGAATGTTAATATTTATTTCATTAATTATTCACTGTATTTACTTACAATTAACATGATAAATGTAGCAAATATTCTATATTTTGTTTACAAGTCAAATATATTGTGTTCAATGTGGGGGGTTGGGGATTGGGGAAGCTGTTTTTATTTACCCAAATATATATTAACTCATTCACTGCGAGTGCAGTAAAAAAATTAATCTTTGACGTCTATAGCCGTCTATGGCAGTGAATGTGTTAAATATATATTAAAACTGTCCATCCATCCATCCATCCATTTTCTTGACCGCTTATTCCTCACAAGGGTCGCGGGGGGTGCTGGCGCCTATCTCAGCTGGCTCTGGGCAGAAGGCGGGGGACACCCTGGACTGGTTGCCAACCAATCGCAGTTAAAACTGCATTTCTAATACCATAATACCACAATATTTTTACTCATGGTTATCATATCGTCAGAATCTATTATAGGCCCATGCCCAATATGCTTCAATAATAATTTGGATTGTTCCAGCATGTCTTCCCCGGAATCCAGTAGAGGATGTTCCAGAAGTCAACACCTATCCTGTTCTGCTTCCCGTCGTCATTCATTTTCCCAAAACTTCCTGACATTCCTCACAACCCAAAACAACTCCAACCTCATGTAGACAAAATAAACAAATGCTTCTTTTTTAAAAGTTTCAATCAATCCTCTTAGATTCTCAAGGAAGAAAAAATGTTTGTTTTTTCTTCTATAACAATGGTGGTGGCAGCCTTTGCGCCTTTAAATAACAGTGTCAGTGTTATTTATACTCTCAGGTCGCCTCTACCTGCTTTTCAAGCCTCATGACTTATAAAGTTGTGCTCATTAAAAATAAAATAAAAAAAAACAAATAAACAAATAACAACCTGGGCTTATGCCAATTGCTGCTTGACACCTACAGTAGAAAAAAACTGTCATATTCAAAAGAGGGGGGAAATGTGGCAAAAGAACATCAATGAACATGATTGTTCACTATATGAAGTTGTCAATTATCACAAACCTCAAATCAACTCGATTCAAATGTGTTGTTATTATTCTAACAATACCAGAGGTGACGTTACAGAAGGTTGTGATGTGTAGTCAGTTTGTTAGTTTTAAGCACTTCGAATATAAAAGTAAACACGAATGGAAACAATGCATTGAATGTGAAGCATTTACATCAAGGCCTTGAGTGATCATCTTCTGTGTTTGTCACAAAAAAAAAAGAGACTTAAAAAGGGTGTCTTGAAGGATAACACGTTCAAGAAGTACTTCGAGGTTGCAAAAGAAGTTTGATGGCAAAACTTTATGCACATTTCTGAATATTTTCTCAGGGGATTTGTTCTTAACTGAAGATATATGTCGTGTTATTCAGTCAAGAAAAGTGTGAAGTCAAAATCGTTTTTGTGGGTGTGTGCCTTTTGGAGCCATTATATCTGTCGTTATGTTTACTGTGTAGTGTATACAGTCTGTCAGTGGGTTTATCATGTTATGGTTAAAACAAAACACAAAAAAAAAAAAAAACATGTTTGTATAGGAAACTGCCATTCTTCGGGTGCAGCTGTGGAGTATTAGGGCGTGTTTGTTTTACCCATGCTGGCATGCCTTCGTTTGTGTGTGTGTGAGCTGCAGCTGGGTTGGGAGTGAACAGTCGGGATCAATCGGCGCCGCTCTTATCGGAAATACACATTCTTTTTATAGTGGAAAAAAAAATCACAACTCATATTTTTTCTGGATTTTATTGTTAAAAAAAATCTTTCTTTTCTTCTAATATTCCAACGTTAATCACTTTGGTGTAAAATAGTAACTTTATTCTTACAATGCACTGATTTTTTTTCTCCTCAAAATTGTTACTTTTGTTCTTGTAATGTAACTTTTCTCATAAAATTGCAACAGAATCTTTCAATTTAATTTTTTTAAATTAATTCACATTCTTTTGAAAACAACTTTATTCCTGCAAATGTATTTTTTTCCCATCTTATATTACAACTTAATTCCTGTAAAATATTCTGTTTAAAAACGTGCACATCTGTAAAATTCTCTCGAAAATTAGGATTTATATACCTCCTACTTGCGATTTAATGGACTTGTCTCGTAAAATTCCACATTTATTCTGAGAATATTTTTTGCTCATTTTATTCTTGGCATAGTAAAATTTTATTCAAATCAAATTACAGTTGACTGGAATATTGCTACATTTTTTCTTTTAAAATCACAAAACCTATTTCACATAACATTTCTATTTTTTCATTGAATTATTTAGCCATTTTTGGCAGTCAAACATTAATATTTTACCTATAATAAATTTGATATTTTCATTATCTTTCATGTACATTTAGTACCTTTAAAAACACATTTTGCAACTTGCTGTCGACTGAAAATGACATCACAAGGGCTCAGGTAACCAATCACAGCTCAGCTTGTGAATGTCACATGACCAAACCTAGAAAACAGGTGAGCTGGGATTGGTTACCTGAGCCCTTGTGATGTCATTTTCAGTCGACAGCAAGTTGCAAAATGTGTTTTTAAAGGTACTAATTGTATGTGAAAAATAATGAAAGTATCAAATTAATTATAGACAAAATATTAACTTTTTATTGCTATAATGGGCTAAATATGTGAAGTATCCCTTTAATATTTTCTTTGTAACATTTTGTCATTATTTTCTTCATTCGGGTAATATTTTCACCTTATTGTCATTTTTTTCTTTTCAGTCTTGTGCAGCAGTCGTGCAGTAGATTGGTTTTTCAGCAGGTTCTGGGGGGCAGCGGGAGTCAGTAACTCCATCAACAGCCAGGTCAGGTGCAGTTTCTCAGAAGTAAAATTGATAGATTGAAGATAAGGTCGGTGTTAGAGACTATCGTCGATAATCTTGTCAGTTCCAGCATCTCGCATTGCACCGCTAAACATATTTGTTCAAGTGATTAGCTGAAACGCAGCAGCAAACTCAGCAAGCTGCCCCAACCGTCCGACTTCACTTCAGGATGTTTATCTACAAGCATCTTTAATGGATCGTGTATGTCCTCATGTTGGGCAGCAGTAACTGCTGAATGGCTTTTAGTCTGTTTTGTCAGTGGAAGTAAATAAAGATAGAGTCAGACTAGGCAAGGCAAGGCAAGGCAAGGCAAGTTTATTTGTATAGCACATTTCATACACAAGGCAACTCAATGTGCTTTACATGAGGAAAGACAACACATAAGCATAAAAAAAAACAATAGTTAACATTCAGAGGAAAAAAATAAATAAATAAAAATAGGTTACAAAATTTACTAAAAAAAAAAAAAAAAAAAAAAAAACATACAATAACAATCTTAAAAGATTATTCAACAAACTTTAAAACATTTAACATAAGGAAGTTTAAAATAATATTTAAAAAAAAAACACTTAATTAAAGCTGTTTAAAAGTCCCTAATCAAAGGTATAAGAAAAAAGCAAAGTTTTTAACCTGGATTTAAAAGCATTTACACTCGGGGCTGACTTCACTTCTGTTGGTAGCCTATTCCATCTGTGTGCAGCATAATAGCTACTAAGTAGTAGGATCTAAGTATTCACTGTATACCATTCAAATCTGAATTTAAAGACATCAATGGCTGAACACCTAAATGACCAAAAATTAGTAGTGGGGATGTAACAGTAACAGCAATATCATATTGCGATATTAAAAGTGCCACAATATATCGTTGTCATGATATTAAAAGCAACACATCTGTTAAAAAAAAAAAAAAGTGAGGTTGATTTCCATCTCTGCAGATCTAGCAACCTCTGGTGGCTAGTTTTTTTTTAAGTGCAGTTTTAATTTTCACAAGGCATGTTTTGGCCCTTCTATGTTTAAAATCCATGCTAATTGTCAGATGAAGGGGAACGTAATATGCTTTTGAACCGAGTCAACATGTGGAGGAACTCAATGTGTGCTTGCATGAGCAAGTAAGTGCCTCAATATTGAATCTTATTAGCGATTGTAGGTTGACATCACTCCCGCGGCAATTTGAAAAGCACACACGGATTATTATTTTTTTTTCACTCACTCACTCACTCACTCACTCACAGAAGCTTACGTGTGTGAATGAGTGAGTGAAGAAAAAAGAAAATCTGTGCGTGCTTTCAAATTGCCGCGGGAGTGACGTCACGCAGCCGACAGGTTCGCCCGGCCCCGTTTGCGACACGCCACCCCCCGCTCTGCGATTGGCTGGAGGGGTGTAAACACTGTCTTTCCACAGAAACGTCCCGCTGTTTACAAAACAAACACAAAATGGCAAAATACAGGCTGGGGGGGGTTAGGATGAAATCACCACCAAAGATTAACATAAACAGATGTGTAGACTGAGAGAAAGTTAGTGTGTACATCCTGTATTTAAAAAGTGCATTTTCCTGAGTGAATCCGGCAGACTGCGCCTTTAATATCCATTGCTGTAATGTACAAAAGCACAATATTGTTTTTTTTTGTTTTTTTTTAGTATGAGCTAATTTTTTTTAACAATATTGTGACGTTTTTTTGTATTGACAACGTCCCCACAATTCCGTGATAATTATCGCATCGTGACCTTCATATTGTGATAATATTGTATCGCAATTTGTGAATATGGTTACATCCCTAATTAGTAGTAAATAGAAGTGAAAAGAAACTAATCACCAAGACCAACAAGGAACATATTTTGTCCTTTTATTTTAATTTGTAATTATCTTACAACATAAAATAAAAAAAATAAAATATATATATATATATATATATATATATATATATATATATATATATATATATATATATATATATATATATATATATATATAATGGAACCCCATCAATCTGATATTAGTAGTGGTTTGATTTGTCCTGCCAGGCAGAGAAAAGTTGGTTTCTTTATCCAGTAGGCGTGGATCATGCTGGGCCATGATACTGTCTAGCTTTTCATCTGAGACACTCTTGATCGGATATCTGCCGCTGTTATCCTTATAACTTCTGGGAGGTTTCTGTGCCCTACTTGCAAGCTCGCTGAAAGCCATTGGATTGTTAACGAGCAATTTATATAAGGAGAAGGAGCCAGATGGGCTGTCACGGAAAGACAAGCCCCTGCATGGCATACACGACTGGCAATTTAAAGTAGAAGAAAACATACCAATGGATTGAAAAAGCTGGACTTGAAAGTAGGAAGCATCATGGCAGCACAGGAACAGGCAGGTCAATGGAGGCCGGGGTCTACCACATCAGACAGGACCCCACGTGCGGGCTGTGCAAAGAAACCCCCGAGACAGTGCAACACATCACAGCAGGATGTTCGATGCTGGCAGGCATGGCACACATGGAGCGGCATAACTAGGTTGCAATAGTGTACCGGAACATCAGTATCAAATCAGAATCAAGATGGGAGACACCACCAAAGGCGGGTGAGAACAACCAGGCCAAAATCCTGTGGGACTTCCAAATCCAAACTCACATACTGGTAGAAAAACATCAGAAGACAACAGTTGTGTTTGATGACATCTGGAAAAAGGAACACGGAAAAGATGGAGAAATACCAAAACCTGAAGGAAGAACTGGAGAAAATGTGGAGGATGGCCGTATATGGCCCACAGGATGAAGACCCCCCCATCGCATCCCATGAGATGTCAGAACTACTTTTTCATCTTGGGATTAGCGTACATGCATGACGCTCATGTGGGATTAGCAGCATGAGAAATTGCTTTGAGCCCCCAGGATGAGAATTAGCGGTGAATTTAATGTCAAACAGGGATTTGGAAACATGTAAGGAGGAAGTTGCGAGCATTTTATTTACGAAACATGCAAAAGGTACTCAGTAGATTCAATTATCAATGCTGTAAACAAGGTAAAAAGGTCGTAGTAAATCAGACACAGCCCTCTGAGAGAGGGGGAAAAAAAATCTAATCTCTTTTAAATCAAGTTCAAAACATCAGCCAGTCCTTGTTTTACCTCCCGGAGCATTGGATGCCTTAAAAAAACACGACTTCTTTCTAGTGGAGGGGCCCAAAAACAACCAACGGGATCCATCCAACTACTCCAATGTTTATTTTACCTCATAAGAGCCAAACTCGCTTTTATGACCATCTTAAGTCAGAAGTTATTCAGAACTAAGAAGGTTGTTTACTCTGAAGAAAATTAGGGAGACATTTGAGAGAAAGAAATTGTGGAGAGAAATTTAACTGATAGAACATGAAAATACATCTGAATATGAAACCGCATTCAAAGCATGTAAAATTTGTTGGATTTTTCATTATATTTAGTTTTGATTCCGGTTTGACTTTTGTTTTTTTTAAATTCAATTTAGAGCTCTCAAACGATATATATTTTTCAAATTTGATTAATCACATTTTAGGATTTTGATTAATCACGATTTATTGCTTAATTAAAAAGTTTTATCAACATTTTTTGCCCATCAAATTTAAAGAGTACCTGTTATATGTTAATTTTTTTCAACATGTAATGTTTTCAAAAAATGTATCCACTGCACATGCTCATCCTCCTCTTTTTTGAATCAGTTAATTACTTGCATAATTTAAAACGGGGGGGAAAAAATGACCCCAATAGTTTGGCATGAACAAATATTCTCAATGTCATATGCAAACATTTATTAAATTCTTTACTTTAATACATGTGGTTATGTTTATTGCTGTGCTACCTTTAACGTAACCATCCGCTGTCAAACTAAAGGATCATCTGTGGTCAAAATTAATAGTGTGTGAATACATGATTAATGTGATAATATTTTGTGATTAATTAATGAGGTCATGTTTTAACTTTGACAGCATTAATTCAATTAGTTTTAATTAATTTTTTAGAGTGGGTTATTAGCTTTTCAAAAATGCCATAATTTTAGTTTAGTTTTAGTATTATTTTTAGCTTTCATGTATACAATATATGTGTGCTGTTAAGTGCAAGATAAAAAAAAAAAAAAAAGAGAAAAAAAAGGTTGCTAAGCCTATTGCATAACAAAGTAAAATACAATTCCCAAACAATTGTTCAACCTTCTTTCTTCTGTATGGCCATTGTGTAATATCCATAATAAATGCATTTAAAACAAACCCCAAAATGAAATTAATTGACAAGGATGAAAATGTTTTCACTATAATTCTAAATAGTTTTAGTTGATTTATTAACATAAATTGTAGTTTCAGTTAATTATCGTTTTGTTTTTTTTTAAAGCCCTTTTTTAAAGCTCTTTTATTAAATTTCATTAGCGAATTTTTCATTTTATTTTAGTTTTAATTATGTCATTAGTTTTTGCTAACTTTAAAAACTTTGGCTCAGAAACAGGGAAAATAATAACTGGAAGTTTGAAGTCGATCAGTCAAGTGGTTCACAGTTTGAATCTGTTCTCCCTTTGCTTGCGCGGGTTTGCTCGAGCGTCCCGTAATGAAGACAAATTCAATAGAAAACAAAAAGAGATACACATCATATTACAGTATAGATCACACAGATACGAATAACGAAAATAACTGCACTCATTTTACATCCGGATGTTTTCGCACGCATCGAGTGTAACACATCTGAAAGATTTTTCGCGTGGATGAACATCTGCGGTGTCTCATCTCAGTTTGACCGTTTTCCGTCATGCATCAGAGATCAGCCGTCCATTTTCTGTACGCTTTGTCATCATTAGGGTTGCGGGTGAGCTGGTGGAACATTACAAATTATTGTTCTTAATTAACTTAAGATATCTGTTTTGATTTTTCTTTTTTTTTTTTAAGAAGCATAATGACACTCTTTTAAATAGAGACTGAAATATGCTTGTGGAAGACACAAAACGCGTCTGTTTGGGTGACAGCTGTGACAATTGCATGCTGCAGTTCTCTGCCAGCATCTGGCAAGAATAGAAGAGCAAAGCTGCCAGCAAGTGACTATGTGACTTCAGCACAGTTATACTGAAGTGAGAAGGCTGGAGAAAACGGGATATAATATGACATGTATGATAAAAAATAACATCTTGAAAGAATAAAATGCAACTTTGAGTACTTCACAATCAGACCCAAACACAAATAGAAAAGAATACATGAATCGCTTAACCTATTGAGACCTTTAAGCTCTTCTTTGGAGAGCATTTTTAATTTTCTCCTCTTTGGTTGGAATTAATTCATAAGCATATGAGAAAAAAAATGTAAAATTGGTCAAATGCGCAACAACAGTCAACATATATCTGAAATAATCACATCACATTCTTCTCTTTGTATAATCTCGTTATTTTCTCAAAAAGAGGATTTGATTTTGAGATTAAAAAAAACTACTTGAATGTGAGGATCCAAGGTCCTGTGAGATTAAAAGCAATAAAATATTATTTAGTAAACGCAAAAGAATGTGTAGCCATGATGATTTCCAAATGGCACCATAACTGGTTTTTGCGCCGTCCTTTTTTGCTTGTGTAAAAAAAAAAAAAAATACATAAAAAATAAATACAACTTGAACACCTTCATGACATCAGTCCAAAATGCTTCGCAAGATAAGTGAGTGAGTAAAATATGAATTTTTTCCTTTTTTTTTTTTTTTTTTTTTTTTACCTTTCACTTTAGCTCTGTTTATGCTCGCGCAACATGTGGGATGAATACATGAAAATGAACATCACCTTATTTAACAAAATGTTATAATTTGTATTTTCATCTATTGAGCTTGACTTTAAAAAATATAGACATATAGAAACAATATTTCTAACTAGCTTCCTGGTCTGAGAAAAAGTACATACAGATCATACATACAGATCTTGCCATGCAGCGGTAAGCTTAGCGTTGAATGGCGCCGTGTGACACCCCCTGTGCCCTTTGACCTCTTATGTCTTCAACATGGGTCACAAATTCCCCATACAAACGCCAAAAATTGAAAAATGTGTGGCCACACATATCACACATACCAGAAGCTAGCACTATTGCTGTAAAATATAACAGAACCTTTAAGAAATTGGTTTAATGTGAATTTAATGTTTATTTTAAATAAAATAACGTTGTTGTTTTTTTAAACTCTTTTATATATATATATATATATATATATATATATATATATTCCCTGGCAAAATTTCCCAGAAAAAGAAAGCAACTGTACAACAAAGAGTGAATCCATTAAAATGATGAATGACTAAACGAGCGCAAAGCTGAAACAAAAGATCTCGAACGTTTCACACCTCGAGAGGCGTGTCGTAATGAGCTCGCCCGTACAAAGTGGTCATCTTGGGCCGGCGTTTGACAAAGCGGCGTGAGATTAATTGGATGTGTCAGTCGCCCGTGTTGCCCCCCCCCCCTTGTGCGCTCAAACGATGACAGTCCATCCATTACATGACAAGATGCTTTCAATCAGCCGTCATTTCCTCAAAGAAACATCTGCTTTGAGGACCGGCAGACTCAGCAGGCTTCTTGAAGAGAGACGCTCAGAGTGGATTTTTACAATTGCCGGTAGTGTGGCCAAGCTGCAGGTGCGTCATTGGAGGATATGAGCTCATCAACTTTGTGTTCGATTTTTAAAGGTGGTATGCCAAAAATGTTTGATAAAAATGATGATGATGATGATTATCATTATTATTATTATTATTATTATTACCAGTAGTTGTATTAGTAGGAGTAGTAGTTAGTTACTTCACTTTTTTTTTTTTTTTTTTTTTTTTTTCCAGACCGATTCTAGTACTAGTTTCAACTTCTGAGTACTCACCAATACCAGGTACAGATACCACTTCCTACCACACAGCATTTTTGATACATATAAATACATTAACATAATGACAGATTATTGTAAACAAGGATCTAATGATTACATTATTTTAATATAGAGTTCAATAAAATAAATCAGAGCCGTACTGCAACACAATATTTTATTTTTATTTTTTACAAAATATGTGAACATATAAGTAAATAAAAAAAAAATTAAAAAAAAGCAATAGGTGGGTAAACTGGCTATGTTGCCTGTACTGCATTCAACAGAAAAAATATACAGTACCTTATTAATAGACTAAATGATAATCACATTCTCTTATACTCTGTTGATGAAATCAGGTAAATTTGTAAGCTAAATATATGCAGGAAATATCGTAATGTAGAAAGGAATCATAGCACCCAAATTGGTTGATAAAATACATTTATTATATGCATTTTGGTAGCAACACACCAACAAGTAACAACACTCGAAGCATGAGCAAAAACCTTATAAACATATACTAAGCTGTATCTGTGGCTGGTATTAGTTGCCTTCCTGAGTACTCAATACATTGAAATAAGGCCAGTATCGGCTGGATACCGGCCTGGTATCGGTACTTGCCCTTCCCAAATTATTCTCTTGTTGTTATCATTCAAATTCAATACGTCTGCCATTGACAGAAAGATTGAAGAAAACAGAAAAGGCATGAAAATTAAAATTAAACAGAGGCTGTACCATGAACAAAAGTGCGTTGAAACCGTTGTAATGACTGAATAAACAAACAGAGGGGACGCATATTTATGGAATGACTTTGACAAGCCGTAATCTCCCCGTGAAGAGTGAGCTGATGTGCACATTCAGTCCATTATTTAAATGCATATGATTATACACGCACCCACAACAAATAGCTCACATGAGGTCCAAGTATAAGAGCAGCAGGATTAACATACTTAGACGCAACTTTATTATAGTTATAGTTATACATTAAATTGCTTTTTCTTTTTCTTTTTTTTTTCTTTTCTTTTTCTTTTTTTTTTTTAAATGCTGTTACTGAATATTGTCATCCAGGACAGATGAACCAGGACATTTGCATGATGTCATCAAATTATCTATCTAGCTAGCTAGCTTGCTATGCTATGCTATGCTATGCTATGCTATACTATGCTATGCTATGCTATGCTATGCTAATTTCACTTGTAATAAATGGTTGTGTTTCTTGAGAGGCTGGAACAGATTAATGGTATTTCAATTGAGTTCAGATCACATCCAATCTCTCATGATCCATTTAAAAAAATAAAAAAAATAAAAAAATACCGAGACACACAGTACTGAGTCGAGTGTGTGTGTGTTTCTAATCGAGCGCATGTGTCTCGCTCGTGTGTGTTTACACCTGCGCATAAATCTGCTAACCAAGCGGCGTGGAGCGCGAGGTCATCTATCCGGACCGTTTAAAGAAATGATGACACTGCGGCGTCTTAACGCGATTACGACTCCGCTCGTTGACCATTTGGAAATGTATTAGCTGACGCCACGGGACGCCACGCTTTTCAGATGTACTGAGCCGCGCTTCGCGTGCACCCAGCAGCTCAACTTAACCTCAGTTTAAAGGTCAAACGTGAGCCGCTGTCGAAGGAACGCTGTCTGGTTCTTCCTGCTAGTTAGCATGGTTTTGCTAGCAAGCCAAAAAAAAAAGACTGGATTGGAACAATTTCACAATAAAAGATCTCAATCAGAAGATTAGAAGCAAAAACAATAAATCTACTGTTTTGAAATTGAGATTAGTTGGCTATGTCAGATCAAGAAACATATTGATTTTGAAACATTCCATCCCAGGTTTCGCTAGTGGCATTTAAAGGTCAAATGAATACATATTTCCTTTCTTGTGCTCTGCCACTTACAAGTCTCAAACGATTAATTGTTTTCTTCATAATTTCAAACACGCCATTGATTTTAAAGCTGCTTGAGGAAGCTGGGTTCAAAGCTCATATTGTTTTGTTTTGATTTTTGGCACCACATGCAAATTTCAACAGATTTTCTTCACTGCAGTTTTCCATAAACAAAATAATTACCGACTACTCTTTCTGTTTTTAAGTCAACAGAATGTGATGGATGAGGAGATGTACAACAGCATATGTGCGTGTCTCTGCAACATGGACAGCAGATGTGCTTCATTCACGCTAACACAAAACAGGCTCAACTCGTCCCAAAGGCTTTTTATTGTGGAGGTTCCTTCGGACTTTTTGGAGTCCAGTTCTCATCTACTCGTGTGCTTCCAGTCTGTTGCTCGCATAGTTCATGCTCCCGTTCACTTCTCTCATGACTGACTCAAGCCAACGATCCTCTCAACCATCAAATCCCAATTCGCAGGTTTGTTTACGGCAGTCGTCCGACTGAGCGCCTCACTCGCGGCCTCCATCTGTTTCCCTCTCCTCTGTCTGAGCAAGTGCGTTTGTGTCGTTGATGCTGAATTGATATTCTGCCGTTTTGGAGTTTGAAACACTGGAATGTCGTAAAAAAAAAAAGAGCATGTCAGAAACTAAAATTGAGAAATATAATTATTTGGGCAAAGCTGAGAATACAAATGATCCTTGGAAAATGATTTCAGCTCAGTAAGCGGCAATAATATTAGCTACTCTTTGCGGGGGATAAAGAATATGCCTGTTAGTGTTGTTATAGTATTTGTAGGCATTTGTTTGTTGTGTTGAAGTATCCGTTGCTGAAAGGTTTGCAACACCACAATAATGCTATTTAAAATAGCCCGCCTAGTTATCTTTTTTTTTTTTTTTTTTTTTTTTTTTTTTTAAGTTTGAGTTATAGTTGTGTATTCAACTGGGAGTGGCAATAAATAGCCTCGTTTTTGATGATTGGTCACTGTTTTCCACAATGCTAATGTGAAGTGAATGGAGATCACTGCCACCATAGGTCACAGAAAAAAAAGGGCAGCATGGCCCATTTCTCCAAAATCTCACAATTTATGTCACCCATATCGCAAGGCAGCACTGCACCGAAAATTACATATTCTATTTAAATCTATATGCTTAATGTAAATTTTACACTAAAAGTATAAATGTTAACAAAAAAAAAAAAAAAAAAGGAGACACCATTGCTTCTTTTTTTGTAGTTTTTTTTTTTTACTTTGGGTGCAATTCCACTGTCAGCCACTAGATGAAGACATGTATTGTTCGTTATAGTATAAATTTTGAAAAAAAAGAAGAAGAAGAAGAAGAAGGAAAAAAAAGCCCAATCGGATTTTGCTGAAGACAATCCTCTATAATCCTGCTTTTTATGCCTACAGAAATTGACGACTGTGGATTCATTTTGTAATGTACATCTTAGAGCATGATTATTGATGCATATTATGACAGGGGGTTATGTATACAATAGACACTATTTCCTTTGGGAACAATCTAGGTTGACCAGCATCAGACCCTAGACATTTTTTCTGTACACGTTTTCCATTGGAGAAAATAATCATCTCATGTCAAACAATTGAGAAGACAATACATTTTATTTGACAGTGTCCTTTTGCTCGCCACATTATCAGCAGAAACAAGAGCAAGGGGTCCATCGTGTCAAGGTTCGGCCCCAGGCAAGGCCCCCCCCCCCCCCCCCCCCAATGAACCGAGCTCAGCATTTTACCCAGACAAAAGCCTTGTTTCGACAGACGATGCAAAGGTGGCACTTTCCTGTGCCGCCTACTTTTTTTTGTTCCTTTTTAAAGGAGATAACATGAAAGACAAACGAGCCCAAGGACAAAGCTCACTTGCAGGTTACGGTGGAAATGTCAAGCTGTGCAGAAAATACTTTGACTTTCATAGAAAATACTCCGAAAAGGATATCCAATTGTTTCCTCCAAAGATGAAGCGTGTAGAAGAAAAGGCTCATTGATTTGTAAGCAAAGACAAGCCAAAGGCCAACACAAGCACTCCCACAAATTAAAGCTACTTTTAGTTCTCTTTAAAATAAAATCAGCAAGCAAAGTTTGTAGTGTGTTTTAAACCGGTAAACACTTGTCTTTATTTGTTCCAATCAAGATGCTTGATTGATTCTCGGAACCCTTTATCAGAGTTGATGGACCTGTCGCTGCGGCATCTTTAACTAACGGAGGCTCATTAAGGACACAAAGTGAGCATTCCTTGCCTGACCTCTGTTTCAGATTCATCCTGCAATTACCTTCATCAGACCTGCAGGGGGTCCCTGATCGATATTGTGGCCTGGAAACCAGATGGTGAGGGCGTTGCATTACAAAGGCCGGGAAGACTTGATGTTGTTGCTAAACTAAAAGCTATGACATAGCAATCAATGCCGTATCTAAGGCCAATAAAGCCCACTTCAAATAAAAAAAATAAAAAAATAAATCAAATAAAATAAGCAACACTCTTGCATTTTCATGGGGTCACTGAGTCAATTGACCAAACACAATCTGGATGTTGGTGCACCGTCTGTGTCGCAGATGACTCCCAACTGTTACGGTCATGTGGAACAAATGTGCTGCCCATGTGGCTTGTGATTATTGTCCAGGTCAGGTAGCAGAATCTCAGCATGGGACTTATGAAAGAGTCTTCCTTCTGTGAGGACATATATACTGAGGCTTTACAGTTCACAACTCAAAGTAAAAATGCACAAATGCCAGTAGCAATTAAAGCAACAACAACAACAAAGATATCAAAAATTGTTTACAGTAACGGTATGTTTTTATAAAGCACAATATTATGGAGTTGTATTATTAATAATATTAAAAACACATTGAATTTCATCTGCAGTATATTATGAACACAGAAAAATGTACTGGGCAAAGAACAGAACCTTGAGGGCCTCCTCAAGTGGGTGCTATTGAAATGAATATGAATTCTCCAAGTTGCTGCAATGAGACTCAAAGCTGAAACTTGTACAAGCACAGATGAGATGTTTGCCTTCCTTTTTTGTTGGTTATTTGTCTATTATTGGCTTGACACTTAAGCATAAAAAAAAAAAAAAGACATCAACAACTTGATTGCTGCTGGCGCATTTCCGCTTCTCTAAAACGCACGTTTTATGCTCAATGAACAATCCTCCAATCTATTCAGAACGCACTTGGTGCTCCTCCTTTTGTAGATGAAGTGTTCAAACGTGACTGAGCCGACGCTCGCGCCGAGCTCAGGAAACAATTGTTTCGTAGCCTGTGAAAATCAATTAGCTCGATCACACGAGATGACTTTCGCAGTCGAGGCCCTCGAAAAAAAGCTCATCAGAGCGCGCGCTTCCTCCCTCCATCGAGTCGCTGCCGTTATTTGTACAGGGAGTCGATTTTGTCGCAGAAAATAGATTCGTCACTTTCTTTTGACTTGACAAGCCAATAGTCCATATTAGGTATTGCTTATTTTGATTACTGTGATTTAGAATTCATTTTATGTTGTATTAATCGAAATGCTCATGTGAGGGCAGTTTTGAGGACATGGGATGTTTAAAAACAGCAAACTGGGTAATGATGAATTACACTCGGACTCGTGCTCCCATCTTGTTTACATTTGCTTCTAACCAAACGGGTATTCTATGACATGAATCTTAAAATCGGCTATTCATCTTCATGATTGCACAACAGATACAAGAAGGCAGCGTTCATTTTCAGAACCAAAACCAATAACTAAATGTTAAAAAAAAAAAAAAAGAATGAATAAATACATATTGTGTTCTCAAACTTAACAAATAGTACAAATGACCAATTATATATTTAAAAAAACCATTAATAATTAATAATTATTTTGGTAATAATTGAACACATGATTATTCAAACAATCATTTAATGTTTTGGAACGAAACAAGAAAATCAGCTGCGATAGGCTCCAGCACCCCTGTGACCCTTGTAAGGGATACGTGGTTCAGAAAATGGATGGATGGATGGAAACAAGAAAATGTTTAAATGTAAAAAATATGACAAAAAATGATTTGAAACACTATAATTCACTTACATTAATTTAATGAATAATGATAATAATAAATAACAATAATAATAATAATAATAATAATAATAATACATTTTAAATTAGATTAAACAGTATAATTAATTACAATTAATAAACAAAACATATTTTTTTTTTTAAGTGCAAATGTACAATTTCAAGTATGGTTTTCTTGTATAAACAAACATAGTCCAATGGACTTTACTTGCTATACACTTAAGAGTTGCTTTAGAATTGTTACATCATTTAAATAACAAAAGAAAATACCTTTCCATATCGTACCACTTTATTTATATAGCATTTCTAAAAGACAACAGATGTTGACACCACATGCTGTGCAAAAATCCAACATTATATATACAAACGTTTATCTATAGGGTGCAAATTTTCAACTCAAGTATGCTCATGTGCATGCCTCAAAACGACCAAAAGTTAGTATTAATACTTAGCATTTTTTTACGATTATGACAATTTTGTAATCGTGCAGTGTCATAATCAAAATTGTAATTGAATTTCCATTATTTGCACAGCCCAAAAATGTCCATCCATTTTCTTTACTCTTTGTCCAAAGATGACTTGACTTGACTTTATTGACTCATATGGGCCCCGGGTGAACTGGAGCCTGTCTCAGGTGACTTTCAGCAGGGGGGGGTTCACCCTGGACTGGTTACCAGTGTATAGTATAGACCAATAAATGTTTACACTCACATTAATTTTGTATGACTGGTAAATCAAGAACCCTAATGATTTTGTAGGAGTACCTCGTCTTGTCGCAACAGCCAACACGAACAAGAACTTTAGTCATATTGAACAATATTTGCTACAAGCGGTTGCAATTGGGTCTGTTGATGTTTTAGCACGTCTTTTTAGCCGTATCTCTCTGGAGGCGGCCTGTTATGCTTCCTGTCACCAGCAAGACAGATGAATTATTTGTGGCTTGGTATCCATTAGCAGGGGTTGACCAACAGGACGGGGCAATGAAAGTTCATCCGAGCGGTGCAAAAGATACACTCAGGTGCACGGTATGCTCTTATCTGACAGTGATTTCATTTGTCGACCAATTGTACTAAATGAGGGTGAGCAGCAACGCTGTTGGAATGTTACCAGAATGTGTTTAAACCATATTTCAATCTCACCTTACAGTTCAATTAATCTGATCGTTGTACAGTATAGAAAATGAATGTTGGCATCAAACAAAGGCTTTCAATCATTGAAAAAGTGACATTTTTAGAGCCTTTTAACAATACAATTAATGATGTACCATACCAAACTTCTCACCATCTTGTGTGTACTTCCTGTCAGTTTGTTGTAAATGCTGCAAGTCACGCCACTGGCAAAGTCGCACAAACTTCCCTGTCCGTTAAATCTTTTAACCCCACGCCGAGCTCAGTGTGGGCTCTGGGAATTGAACGAACTGACTTCACATGCCATTAAGCGGAGCAGGCGAGAGACAAAGCCGTCGCCTAGCTTCCGCTAATGCGACGTGCTTGCAGTCAAACTGGGTTCCCAATTTGCAAGCGTAAAGGACACACCGTCACACACGGGATTGATTCCACAGCGGTTCACTTCCTTTGGATGACAATTGAATGCTACTAAATCTGATTTACACACAGTTTGTTTCTAAAATCATTGTTTGAAGATAAATGCTGAAAGACTGTGAGAACAATTTAGTGTTGAATTGTTGAGATATATTTGTGATTCCTTTTCGCCATTTCAGTTATTTGGAATTTTTGGGTATGGCTAAAACCAAACCTAAGTACAAACTTTTGCTCTTCCGCTTTATATTAATACTGAGTGCCGTCATTCTAGAAGAGCTAGCTGTCCAGTCAAACGTGCTAGCTTGCTAGCCCATTAGCCTGCTAGCTCGCTCTGGACCGCTATATGTGGGCGCACAAATGACACAAAATGGAGTGACTTATTGGACGACGTCGATACCGGTCCGTGGACTAGCTCGCTAGATAGCTAGTATGACGTTAGCCGGCGTCGTGGCTCATACTTGATTTTTTTATTTAATTTTTTTTGTAGTCATTCACATTTTTCAGGTTTATAAACAATACTCTTCTCTGTGCTGTATTAAATTTACAGTAAGTTTATAGTAAATTATTTATCAATTTATTTATTTATTTATTTATTTATCCATTACGGTCTACTTGCAACCCACCAAGCCCAGCAAAAGGATTTGTGGTGAACAACAAGAAGCTTGATAAAAGTAGTTTTAGCTGTAGTATTGAGTTTTTACAGTTTACCTCAAATTTATTTTATTATTATTATTATTATTATTATTATTATTATTATAATTTATTTTTTTATCAAAGACGGAAAGTAGATCCAAGGCTACATTTAGTGAGAAAGCACAACGCGAGTTGTATATTTTAGGAAACTGCAAATAGTGAACTCCCCTGCTTGTTTAGGTAATACTATTACCATGACAATAACATTCAAATACTATTATGGGACAAAACCAAAATGTGTTTATCCACAGCACAACTCCATACAAGCCCACTCTCCAAATTGTTTGTAATCCACAAAAGTAGAAAGAAAATAATGCTAATATGCTCTCGGATCTCTGCAAATACCTGACCTTTCTTCACAGAGAAATGCCATAATTTTATATGTAAATTAATCATGACTTTTTAAGCCCAGTTTTGATGTTCTTGTCTATTTTTAAGAGTTGCAGTTTTCCAGTTTTCAGCTTCTTTAATTACAGCCACATTACATGAAAGATGCCCCACTTCCCGCCCACTCTTCTGCAGAATCGTTCAGCATCACATTATTCCTTTGGGTATTAACATACTACACCAAGTGTGAACAGGATCAAACTATTTAAATGTTTGTTGTTGTTTTTTTGTAATCACTGCTATTATTTCTTTATGGGTCTGCATGGTCTACTCACACTGAGATGCATTACATTCCATTTACTTTCACTGCGCTCCATTACAGCTTTGTAAACAGCATCCTGCCTCATAAATAACTTCGATGCGACTATTACACTTTCGCAAGTTGAAAACAAGCCGCAGTTTTGCTAAAACAATCTTCTCATTGTGAGTTGGCGGTGAAATAAGGAAGCAGAAAATGATTAAAAGTGAGCAAATCTATTGAGGCTTTTTCAGGAAGCAATGCATACCAGTATTAAGCTTGTTAATATTTCAGCTTTTGCCTTATAATATGAATTCAGCTTTGTTCATACAGCGCCTTTCATACGTAAGGTAACCTCTATGATAAAGAAAAAAAATGCAGCATTCAAAGGCATTTGCAAACAAAGACTTTTAAAAGCAAATGAGGGACTTAACATTTTAAGACATCTAAGTTCATTTGTGACTATGGCTCTCCGTGCCCACGTGCCAGGGCATGTCAGCATCTTTTTTTCTCACTGCACAAGGCAATAAATAAATAAATCAACCAAGCGATGCCTCGTGACTCTAAAAAGTTGTAACTTGGGGCACTCGTCAAGATAGTCCTGTACTAAACTAAAAACACAAAATTATAATACTAAACTATGAAAATGTAACCAAATGGACACAATCACAATCCGAAAATACACTCGTTTTCTTTCCGAAACATTAATTTCCTAAAAAAAAAATATATATATATTCAAATCATTACAAGTCATTTTAGCACCTCATAAAAAGTGTAAACAGATGATGAATGACACACATTCATCTTGTTCATCATTGTCTCTGTGACAAACGTGAACTTTTGTGGCATGCACATAAAAAGTAAAAAATAAAAAAATGAAAAAAAAATAGTGGCATTGGAGCATCTATTCAGCCCCGAGAAAATGGATGAATCGTCTCCTTTGGGGAGACGCTGAATGGCCACAGTAGCACAATGTTTGTCTGGGATAAAGAGGAAGCAATTTCATGTACACTCACTGAATCTCGACTAAATGACATTTCGAGCCAGCGTGACTATTCAAGAGCACACTTTAGATAGTCTGACCATTCAACCTGATATAATTATGGGCTATTATATGGGAGCGAAACAATGGAAGACTGATGGTTGTGGAGTGGGTGAGGAAAGCGCGAACGGAGAGGCAACTTTTTTCTTTTTTTTTCTTTTTTTTTTTTTTTAACTTTGGCTGCATTGTTATTCTCTTGGTCTTACTGAAATAACGACAATGGAGGAGGAAAAAAAAAAACATATTTTCAAAGCATTTTAAAACTCAGATACAATGGAGTCTCTTATACTTTCTATATGGGTTACCAATACTGTACATCAGCACCCTCACTCGTTAAAAGGCTTCTATACGACGCCTGTCTATTTTTTTTTATTATTATTATTATTTTTCAGAAAACACAACCTATGAACTCTCCCTTTGAGCTCCCTGTTCAACTTTGGAGAAAGTTTGTGTAAAGACAAATTGACCAAAGTCAGACTTCCTTGTCTAAAAGTGTAGAGCAGAATAGCAAATTTATGAAAAAAAATACAAAACACTTTACATTCAAGTCACAACTTCAGCAAGTGTGAACACAAGATTGCATTACTTCATCCACATGATGAGACGAAGCGGACATGGCTGTCAAGTACTTAACTTCTTAAAGTCTTCTGCTGTTTTCCCTTGCTTGTTTGTTTTTTCTCACATCTGGCATTTTTCGTGAGAAGAAAGTGACTCTGACCTTGACAACATTTAAACATGTGATGTGTTTATAAAACGGAAGGCTGTTTACATTCAAAGTCTTCCCTCTCGTAAACAAAATCACACAGACAAAGAATATCACAAGTCAATTTAACATTCAAAGAGTGCATTCTTGACTGCTGTTTGTTTAGTTTGAGGTATGCTTCAAAACTGCATGAGCATCATAGTTTGTGAATCACAGGAAGGTGCAATGGATGAAAATGCATTTTGGGGGGTTTGCAGAGCTTTTATAGTTTACTTAACCGATAAGAAGGCCAATAGTCATCAGTTGGTAAAAACAGATGAACATTGACAAAATAGTTGGTATTTAATAATGAATGTCTTACATTAATGTTTACATTTTCTCGAGCTGGACTTCTTAGAATCATAACTGACAAGTCTTTATTCATGTAGCAATCCATTTCAGCCTGTGAGAATCCTGAAGAAAGCCACTTGAAGAGTTCTTCACAGAAGTCACAACTACATGTAGCTGTGCACATTGTCATTTTAATATACTGTATATATGGCTAACCTTGCCAACATCATAAACCACCCACAAGCCCTTTTAAAGTCTGGTGAAAGCACACATGCCTCATGGTCTTGGATTATTTGTCCTTGTACTATTTCATTATGACAAATGTCACACACTGTCTGACACTAGCAAAAGAGGCAGGGTTATATTTCTAACAGTGGTGGGCATGAGTTTTGGACCTTATCTTCCCTATTATCAGCATTCAGATAAAAAAAGCGCAGTAAAAAGTCTGCCATTCTAAGTTGCGGTAAACACTGTTCTACTCCAGTCCACTAGCAGGCAGTAGTGACTATTAAAGACGGTTGCTAGCTAGATTTTCCGTTATATTTAAAAGCAGTGCCCATTTTTAAATCAAAGTTTACATTGAGTGTTTTGTCATGGTTAAATTATATACAGTTTAACACTTGAATGACAGGAAGTTAGCAATGTAGTTAAAATGTTGCATAAAGTGGAAGTTTGTTTTGAAATAGCTCGCAAGATTTGAACATAGCCTCACTGACATGCATGATTCTCAAATGTGGCCATTCATGTTGGCATGCGATAATGAATGTGCATAGATATGATAGACACAGAGATCATTTATCTAGCGTCAACAAAATAGAGCACTAGCAAGCTAGCATTAGCAGTGTAAACATGCCAACGTCAGCCATGGCTGCGAGCATAACTTATTCAAAATGGAGTGTTACTGTCACGTTAAATGTTATCAGTTTGACAATTGTATTTTTCTTGCAATGTACACAGGTATTAAACCTAACCACAGAGCAGAAATGCTGCTAACTCTATGTCACTTGTGAACAGCTACCATTTGCTCTGACAAAAAAAAAAAAAAAAGTTTTGTTTTGTTTTTTTAAATACGCCTTTCAAAACATTGCCTGTGGACATAATAAAGGGTTTATAGCGACAGCAGTCTGATTCTGAAACAGAAATGTTGACGAACCAGAACCCAACCAACATCCTGGAACAAATTGTTTCCCTGAATTTTCAGCCATCTCAGGTTTCCTGATGTTACATACCGGTACTTAGTGAGTCGTCAGTCTTTATCAACTGATTCTATTTTATTGTTTGGAGCACATAGTGCGGTGTTTCATAAACAGTATCTAGAGAGACAATTAAAGAATGTTGAAGTATGCAGCTGCTATTGTGGCGAGTCCTTCACCAATGGAGAATCAGTGACCTCCATATGATGAGTTCAACACAGCTTATCGATTCTTGACATCCTGCAGCCTTTGTGTTATCTACTGTTTCAGAGACTGTGAGCTAAACTTTGCTGGCAAGGTGAGTGTATTTTGTTTTTCCTTTCAAAAGTCGCAAACAGATTCTATTGTTTTTGTGTGTCTGTATGTTTTGTCTCATTTGTGAGGTAGTTTGTTCTTACTTCAGGTGTGTTTTTTTTTTCCGTCTTGTGTGTTCGTGTGGGTTCAGTTTGTCCTTGTGAGCATAACGTTCTTCTCTTCTATAATGTCTGCTGCTTGTCTGCCTCTGTATTTATCTACCCGTGGCCTGTTTTTGTCAGTTTTAAATAAAATTTATATATGAACAGAAGTTGACACCAACATCCACTCAAACAATACCACAAAAGTGTGTTTTTGTTGACACTTCTTCCAGTTATTTTGACATCCTGCTTTGTTATATTGGTTCATTAGTCACAATGTAAACATACCTTTCGCGGTCATCTGTATTGTCAAGGCTACAGCTGAAGGAGACCATCAATACATTGCTAATTAAAACTATTTAGCATCTGTTTCTGCTCTGAGGAGCTGAGCCGTAGTCATCCCTTTTCCTCCTCATCATTGATTTAAGTTTGTCTTCTAATTTGTCAGCCTCTGTAAATAAGTTTATGGTGTGACCATCCATTTAGCAGCATGAATCATTGCCAAGGGCTTTTAAGTCATGTTTGGCCTTTTTTTTTTTTTCTTTTTCTTTGAATTTAGAACAAAAACTATAGATATTAGCACAAGAGCGCAAGATGGTGGCAGCTTCCTCACACACAAGCAGCAGTTTGGCAGCTGTAGTGACCAATTCTTCTTCTTCAAAAAAAAAAAAAAAAAAAGAGGCCAACTGCTTGCTTTCAGCTGTTTATTACCGCTCCTATTTTACTGTCAACCGAAACATATTTGAAACATTACCTATTTTGTATGTGCAACAACTGCATAACGGCTTATACAGAAGTCGGCTAGGAAATACTATAGATGGGCTGATGGAACTAGCATTGATAAACTTTTGAGCAACAGATATTCAAACACAAACATTTAAACAGACAATATAATATAACATTACTCACGCGCATACAATTTTTTAATAACATACACTATCACCCTCAACTCTCGAAAAAAGCTACATTGAAAATGAATCATTGGAAGTAATAATATCATACATACTGTAAAGTATGATGAAAGAGAAATGGAAGTAGGATTTTGGTATTTGGGAGGAAATGGCAGGAAAAGTCGTCGGAGATGGAAGAGGCACTTCACTTAAGGCTGACTGACTCACAAGGACATTGCTCTTAACCGCAACAAATATTTTCATCAGAACTCTGTGTGCTCTACTTATGTTACACACACGTACTTGCAGAAGTTTACTTTGTACACAAACACACTGTTGGATGAGTCGACAAAAGAAAATGTCTTCCTTCCAGAGAGAAATAATAAAACGTTGCAGAACGGTTTTGCTTTCTTGCAAGTACGCGGAAACCACATTGTATCATGTTATTTGATAATGATTTTATAAAGCTTAACTAGATTTAATTTAGTTAAATACAAACTAAAATTAATAAATCAACATAAATCATAATTTCTGAATGGGCCCTGGCCACTTTTTACAGGCAAAGTTGGGCCCCAAGGTAAAGAAAGTGAAGAATCCTTGCTTTAGTTAACCTAGCTAGCTGGTTGCTAGTTGCTAGCTTAACAATGTTTGATAAATCTGTCTTATTAAGTGTAAAGTGTCTTATCACCCTACACTTGTACACTTCTATTGTAATTTAGATTTAAAGTGTCTTATCTCTCTACACATGTCCAATATTTTCTATTCAGTCAAGCGCATGGACGAGGCTACTGTAACTGATGTAGCGTGCAGTAAAGTACATCCATCGCATTGGCCTGATGACGCCACCTTAATTAAAACATGTCTCTTCCGAGCTACCGCAAAAGCAAACACCCGACATACTGGAACATCCCACCAATAAAAAAAAGAAAAAAAAAAAAGTATGAAAGCATCCCAAGAGTATGAAGGCCTCATCCTTGGCAAAAGAAGAGGCCATTATTATTCAGTCGTAGCAAACAAGCGAATCCCTTCAGAGGCGCGCAAAGTGGATTCACTGTCAAGGTTCAGCGGTGACAACAAGACTAATTACTCCATAATAGGAGCCATCCCTCCCTTTCAAACCTGCGACAGGAGGCTCACGTCGCAGCAAAATTGTCTGGATGATTACAACGCCATCCGCCGTACATGCAAATGAAGCACTTTCATCAAAACACAGCTCTATTGTTTATTTATATATTTATGTTTTAATCACGCCCCTGGTACCGAGAGAGTAATGACCCCTCCCCCTCCTCGGATTGTTTTTGTCTACTCACGCTTTGTTTTCTTGAAGTGGCGTTAAATAATAAATGATGTCGCTTCTGATGCTTGTCAGTTTTCTGTTCAGCAGAGCAGGATTGGGGAATTATCCCTTTAACAGAACGTGCTATATTTGTGTACACGCAGCAACATCTGGATGGTGGAAGATTTTGAAGCCCCTGAAGAATCATGTTGGGTTGACACACACTCAGGTGGACATCCTAATTTGAAAACCTATCCCTAATTTGAGACGCGCTCTGGTTTAAAGCACTATTTTGAAACCGTAACCCCAGTTTAAAATGTTACTTTGAAATCCTAACCCTAGTTTGAAAAACTCTAATCTGAAACCCTATTCATAGTCTAAAACCCGACTTTGAAGTCATAACCTGAGTTCGAAAAAAACGCCCTAAAAAAAAACACCCTAGTTTAAAGCCCTACTTTGAAACTCTAATCCTAGTTTAAAAACCCTACTTTGAAATTTTGAACCAAGTTTGAAACGCTACACTGAAACCCTAAACCTGGCTTAAAACCATACTTTGAAACTCTAACTCTAGCTTAAAACTTTAAAATCCTGACCCTAGTTTAAAGCGCTCTTTTTGAAACCCTAACCCGGGTTTAAAACCTTAATTTCTACTCTAAAACCTGAGGTCACACATTCTGAATAACATCCATAATTCAAAACCCTAACAACCGTCTTAAATTGTGACTCTACTTTGAAACCCAAACAGTAGTTTTATTTTTAAAGTCTTTGAGCCCTGGTCTGCACCACTTTTACACCTGTTGTTAATTGCGTTGCAATTTGAGTTGATCACACGCAGTACAAACCGTTTATGCAATTTGATAGATTGAACACGCAATTTAGCACCTGCTTCTTGGTAAATCAGGCCCAAAGTGTTCCACAACATTAGCCTAGCATAGCATATGAAATAATCCTGTTGGGCCAACACAGTTATCTCTTCACACATTCATTGCACAGCTTTCAATCGTAATTAAATTAACGGTTATGACACCTTTAAAACGTGACATGGCGACATTTGTCATGAAGTGCGGCCTGACATTTGCGAGCAGGTAGACGGCGCTCAAGCCCGCCCGCCAACAACAAGAAGGAGGCGCGTGACGGCCAGCGAGGCGGAGAAACGTGCCGGTAGGTGATTGATAAGCGGTGCCAGCGCGAGAGGTCGGAGCCATGCCTCAAAAAAATGGCTGCCATTGATTCTCGTTGCCCTTTAAACAAACAAAAGCGACAGTGTGGTGCAAAAAGTCTCCGCCACGTTGTTGTAGGCTCGGACCTGACACCTTAATCCGCCACATGCGGCTCCATGTGACGCGACGCCTGCAGTGCTTCTCACCGGCATACTTAAGTCTAGCTAGAAGCGTGCCGCTATTTTTAGTTTAAATTTTTTTTTTCATGTGCCTCTATTCGCTGAGTGCCTTTCTCCTGATAGCTCTGAAATCTGCCCCCCCCCCCCCCCCCCCCCCCCCCCCCCCCCGCTATGGCTTCTGTTTAGAGGCTGTCATTAATAACCAAGCATTCCGAGCAACCTCTTGTGTCCCACAACATCTTATAGCGCAACATCCAACACCCAGCAGGAGGCGATGGAAAAAACAAGCAGAATAATAAAGTCTTTAGGAGGCTCTCGCTGGTGTAACGAGGCAAATGAGGCCCGTCATTTATCATCGGAATGGAAAGTGAGTGGATTGTGTAAATAAAAAGAGGGTTCTCCAAGTGGGCATGAAGCTATACTGTATATATATATATATATATATATATATATATATATGCAGAGAGAGAGAGAGAGAGAGAGAGAGAGAGAGGTGTAATTGAGCCGTCCATCTGAGCATCATGTGGAAAATAAAGGCCCGCTCCCAGCGGGACTTCTGTCGTCATGATGTAAGAGCGGCGAGCGTACGGCGGGCGGAAAGGTCAGCGGCGAGGGGCTCATAAATCGTTGTGACACGCACACGCGGAAAGCACATGTTTCTAATCAGCTCGGGTTCAAATAATATTATGGTTGAAGGAATCACCGGCGGAGTCATTAACCGTTATCAAAGCTTATAACGTTGGTGTGAGGATACTCTTGGGGGGAATTAGGGCTTAAAAGCCACTGGGAACTTGAGGCAAAAAGAACTAATGTAACGCTATGGGTGAGCAGTTCGGACAGGTGGAATGATTTCTCATTTTATGCTCAAATCGGCTTGTGTTTTGAGCAGCTTGACCATAAAAAAAATATCAAATACTATACTGGAATGGTACTCATTGAAGCGCAGAGTAGACCTCCATCATGACATGAATAGAAATGATGACGAAAACTGAGGTTGAGGTTGCACTGACAGAAATACCTTAAAAGATGTTTTCGATTTTCCTTAAAAAAAAAAAAAAAAAAGTCCAGTGAAACCTGTCAACTAGGTTTCTGTCGTAACCCCCTGTACAGAGAAGCTTGCAAATCAGCTCATTGGCTTAGTAGCACCTGAAATGTTTGGGTTCTCATTGAGTAATTTAGCAGAGCATATTAGCAAGCCTGCTAGCTGACAATAGCACTAAAATGTGCTATCCATTTCACCATTAAGAAAGCGCATCTGCTCCATTAATTCGGGTAACCGAAAAGTAAACTAATTAGCCAGCTCACACACATTCCAAGTTCACATTGGAATGAATGAACAAAATGCCTTAAAGAACTTCTCTTGTGTAGGCATTTAAAATACAAGCATTAGCAGTTTCAATCTTTTCTTTTCAGGAAAGTGCCGCATCAACAGTTTGCCTTCTTTTTAGGGCATGAACATTGCAGAGTACAATAGTAACAGTTTAACCAGTATGAATTATTTTGGTATAAAAACATGAAAACGGCTAGCTATGATGTCTGCTAGCTAGCTAGCCAATGCTGTGGTACTTTCTTTCCCTAGCCTAATATATTCAGCGTGGGAACTCAGATAGTCATCCCCACCATATAACATAATTGCCTCTGCATTTGGTTATTTTAATTCTTAATAGAAATTCGAAAAAAAAAAAAAAATTGTGGTTTGAACTGAAATCATGGCTTTGGGGCCCCAGGAAATGACCTAGTGAGTCGGATCTGGCCTGTGGGCCTTGAGTTTGACTCCTACCATTTAGTCTCCAATGAACTCAACAACAATTCTTCCATGTTATACAAGTAAAAATAGACTGTATATTATACCTTCAAGGCGAAGTCACCACCCCCCAATTCTTGACAATAATGTTATATGTGACATCACTAGACTAAACATGACATTCTTGTTAATATTACATTTGTGGAATATGAGTTAAGCAACAAAATCCAGCCGGTTTTATCCATCTCTGGGGGCGGCAATTTTGTCACTTGCTGTCGACTGAAGATGACATCACAGTTGCTCAGGCTCTGGCCACGACCAATCACAGCTCACCTCTTTTCTGAAGCTGAGCTGTGATTGGTTGCTACCTGAGACCTGAGCAACTATGATGTCATCTTCAGTCGACAGCAAGTGGCAAAATGACCGCCCCCTGAGATGGATAAAACCGGCTGGATTTTGTTGCTTAACTCATATTCCACAAATGTAATATGAATCAGAATGTCATGCTTAGACTAGTGAGGTCACATATAACATATTATTGTCAAGAAATTTTTAACGTTGACTTCCACTAAATAAAACAAAATTAACACAAAAATGACTAACCCTTTTGAGATGCCTGACCGCCATATTTATAAATATAGCAGAAATAGTTTTCAAATTTGAAGACTTCCCCATTCGGATTCCAAACTCCAAAATGTGCCTCGCTTCCTGCACGCTGCGCCACAAGCGATTGTTCCGGCCCACGTCTCACTGAAGATTGTTTGCAGAGCCACGCTGAGCCCATGACACTTATTTCCACAGTTGGCTCCAATAATTGGGAGCAGCTCACTGGACTATAAAAGCAAATAAATCCTGCAGTGCCAGGCGGGATACAGCATTGTTTGTCCTATTTTCAAACATGTTCAGTCGTGACTCTTAGTAATCCGGAGTAAGGGGATGGTCCAAACGGTGCAGTATTTTATATTTAATTTATTTATATGGCGCCAGTTTACAAGAGAACTTCAGGCAAGGAAAAAAATCCCTTGAAAGCACTGGTCTCAAACGCCGGTTGAATCCAGGCTTGTGTTGAGTCAGAGTAGAGGGTCAAAGGTTAAATAGAGAGTGAAAACAGGTCAGAGACTTGGAATGGACAAACAGTAAATGGTTGGTGGGTTTCAATTTTAGTTAAATAAAAAAAAAAGGGGGAAAGGAAAATAAATAAATTATAAAATCACATTCAACAAAGAGTACAAAGTGTACTTTAGTTTTTCTTGTTATTGTTCCTTTGCCACTTGAAAAGGTTATTCAAAAGCACTTCCTGCGTCAGTTCATTTTGAGGGTTAATTGTGATAGCGCTGACAGCCTTTATGTTTTTTTTTGCTCTTTCCAAGTTCACATTGCTACTCGCAGAGTCTACCCTCGCGCGAAGCGTGTGCTGCCGAGTGGCTGGCCATTAATCACAGCGGGAACTTGGACTATTAATCAACCTCAAAATGTCCCACCTGGCTCTAAACGTTTTCATTTTAGATGTGTGACCACCAATATAATTTCTGCATTTAATAACGGCGGCCTTTTGTGGCGGCGCTGACTGAAGTGTGTTATTATTCTGCCACTCAGGCAAAAATGACGCCGAAACGCGGTTTCAAGGGCGACGACGTTCGTCAGCAAGCCTCAAAGAACATGAATTCATATGCACATACTCAAATGTCAAAGTGAGCTCCAGTTATTATGTGTCACACCGGATGCATATTTGATGCTTGCTGTAACGAGGTTCCTGGAGTGCACATTGACGGCATGTAAGTGTAGTTGAACTTTCCAAGTGTAAAAAATAAAATGTGATTTAAAAGGGAAGTCAACCCAATAATTTTCATTATTTCATTTCATTAGCCCAACCAATCTATATTGGTATTCTGATTAATATTGCATTTGTAGAATATTTAATATCCACACTTTATCCATCTCAGGGGGCGGCCATTTTGCCACTTGCTGTCGACTGAGAATTACATCACAATTGCTCCAGGGCTCAAGTAACGACCAATCACAGCTCAGCTTGCGAACATCACATGACCAAACCCAGAAAACAGGTGAGCCATGATTGGTAATTACCTGAGCCCTGAGCAGCTGTGATGTTCACAAACAATTTTCTACATTTTTATATTTTTCTTGATCAGGTTGCCATTATAGAAACCATCAATATGTTAAAACAACAACAACAGCTACATAACAGCATGCATTTGTGCCATGTACATCATCTAGAGCGGTTGAAAATCAATAAGTCAAAGTCGGCAGATAGCCCCCTGTAGGATCCTAAAGCAGGCTCGACACGCAAGTAGAATGAAGCGCAATTTAATGAACCTAGCTAGCACGTGGAATGGGAACAAATCAGATGCCAAAAACCAGAAAACAGCAATGACAAAAGGTCGATATGGGGTGTAAACAATGCAATAAATAAAAGATGGTGGAAGCAGCCACAGCGGAACAGAAACACATAAGCACTATAAAATCTAAGTATAGAAACTACACAATAAGCGAATAAAAAAATAAATAATAAAATCGAAGTTAGTTCGAATACGGAAACAATGTTTTCATGTGTGCAGGTGGGTTTTGCTTGTTGTTGGCTACAAAGTTTTGCTTTGACCAACCAAAATAATGACATCATCAAAGGCCAGTTCTGATTCCGAAGACCTCGGGCAGATTATGACATGGAAGCACAAAGAGCTATTCTTTGTACAATTGACTTTACATAACCCAAATGAATGAGTGCTGTAGTTCCTGACCTGCTCCAATATTACGTGACTTAAAATGACTTCTGTTGTGGACTGCTACTATATCAATAAACTTGACTTGACTTGACTTGACTTGACATAGGCTGAAATCAAATTGGATGAAAAAATGACTCATACTGGAACTGTGTTTGTCTCCAGTTCACCTGTAACTCAAATGAGGACGAGTGCGACAGAAAATGGATTGATAATAGATTTAAAATGGGGCTGGAAATTATTACAATAGTCATGCTTGCTGAGTGACATTTAAAGGTCATTATTTTTATTATTATTATTATTTTTTACGATAGTTTAGTCATGTAAGTGCAAAATGGGAGGAATACATGTTTTTTCCAGCACAATTAAATCATGCTTATGTCGCCTTAAAATGTATGTAATCATGTGTGACATTTATTAAATGGAATGGTTTTTTTTATTCTTGGTAAAATGTTTTAAAGAATTGCCGTCATTCCCGCTCTGCTGCCGAGGCAGCCACCAAATGAAATTGAACACTTCATCTGAATTCACACATGGAAAGGCCTTTTTAGCACAATGGTAATCAAAGACATTTGGCAAATGCGAGCGGTAATTGGTGGAGGGAGACGGCGGTTAAGAGCAATGGTGGCAACTTTTAAGATGAAATGGAGGTCGAATGAACAAAATTGAGATTCATGGGTGAATATTTAAACAACATAACTGGTGTTCCAATTTCAAACATAATGTCAGCATCTCCCGTTATTTGACATATGAAAATTGATTGCATTTATCGCCAAAGAGTGAGGGTGCCATGACTAGGGTCATGCAAGGGTTATGCTTTCTCTCATGACAAGGGTCATGCAAGGGTTATGCTTACTGTCATGACTAGGGTCATGCAAGGGTTATGCTTTCTGTCATGACAAGGGTCATGCAAGGGTTATGTTTACTGCCATGACTAGGGTCATGCAAGGGTTATGTTTGGGTTATGACCATGAGGTCAAATGTCTGTTTTGAACTGATGTAACCAGCATCTAATTTCAACTGGTAAGACGCTATGTGATGTCAGAAGCTATGTGATGTCAAGAATCCTTAATCTCTTTATCCGGTCAACAACCAATCAGATAATTCCATGTCAGTCCTGTTACCCACAAATCTAGCCACAACCAACAGATCGATTTGCTGTCTATATAAGCCTGTCTAATAAGTGTGTGCTTTTGTTGGATTATTATCTCTGTTCCTCTGTGCACCTCCACAGCCCAAGTTAGCTTAGCGTCTCAAGATTCTCGATACATTCTCGTTGTTTCTCATCTAGTCAAGTTTGTTCTACGCCTCTCGATGTTATGCGAATAAAGAGTTAAAATCTTATTCGTGTCTGCGTTTTTGGGATCCAATCTCAGAACATTACAGATGCTCGGTCCATCTTGTGTTAGCCAACAGAATCAAGAGGATTTTTTGCGTTCACAGGGGCGGAAAAAGTTTGATTTTTTTTTTAGAAGGACAGTAGCTCTATTTTATGTTCTGACTACTTGGTGCCGCTGGACTCTTGCAACTGTCAACACAGTCGCAGCCTACTGCTGTACCGCAGGCGTTCCCGCTCGCTAAAACAATGATTCAAGGTTGCAGTGATGGATGAGCGTGTCTGCTGTGATAGCAGAAGGTCATGTGTGCCGGCCCCCGGCTCGCCTTCCGCTATCTAGCACGCAGCAGGGCCGCGATGTTGGCACGCCACCACGCTGCAACGCGGAGCCCCACCAACCCCCCCCTTTCCTGACGATGTCATTGTTTAATGCATGCAGCTTGAGGAGACGTTCAAAAGCAGCTTATTGTGGCACATTTTTTTTTAGGTGCTGGATGAAAGTGACTGAGAAAGATCAACATTAACACAGGGGTGTTTATCATGCTTTTTGGGGGGTGAGGTAAAACTACAGTCATTTGTTTTCAGCATGTTCATGCAAAGTTAACCCTAAACTTAACGGATATTTAAATACAAACTATATAATACTGTATAATGTAACAAGTTATACTATAATATTTATACGCCTCAAAGAATCTTCTTCTAGATCAGGGGTTTCAAACATAAGGCCCGCGGGCCGGATCAGGCCCGCAAAGGAGTTTAAACCGGCTTGCGTGGATGATTTTGTAAAGTTATAAAAAACAAACTAAAAAGTGTAATGTCGGATTAATTAATCAGCTGGCCACAATTAAAATATATAAAATTTGTAATTTCACAAGCAGTCCTCAGATGAGCAATGCAAACTTGTACGGGGGAATCGTCCTGGATGTCATTATTTTACATACAACTTAAAGTTATGGTTTGTTTTATTATTATTATTTTTATCATTATTATTATTATTTTATTGTTTTATTTTTTTATTTTTTTAAATCACAGACCGACAAACGTGTTAAATACGACACAAATTCAATTACTGGTAATAGAAAACACATACGGAATGTTTTTCAAGATTTTGGGGGGTTTATTTATTTATTTATTTGTTAAATATCTATTTTTTCCAATGCATTTTAATGGCCATTAATTATATGCGACCCTGTCATTAGATTTTGGGCCACCCAAAATAAACAACCATTAACACTTACGTTTACACAAATGCACAATTTTAGAGTCTTGGGATGCATGTTTTTAGAATGGAGGAATCAGAGGGAGAACATATAGAAATATTTATTTATTTATTTATTTATTTATTTATTTATTTATTTATTTATTTATTTTTTAAGTGCAATTTGCCATCTGACCGTTTACATAACCTTAATGTGTCCGCTATAGTAAACTTCAATTGGAGGGTGTAAGATGTCAGGAACCAGTTGCAACACAAGAGGAATAAATAGCTCGGTTCCAAATGAATAAGTGATAGTGTGTGTGAATTAATGATCGCACACTTCTGTCTTTCCAATTCCCAGTTTGCTGACTAAAGTAAGCTATCATGCAACAGAATTTGCCCCTCGTGCTGAGCAGCTGCAGTGAAGTTTACTCCCAGTTTCCCCCCCCCCCCCCCCTAACTGATCATTCCTCCTCCTGCGTGATGAACCCTTCCCCGTCGCAGCTTTCCACCATAAACAAGCGCAAGAATAAAAAATAAAAAAATAAAAAAATAATAATAATAATATATTTTTTTTAAATAAATAAATAAAAATAATAATAAAAAAAATAAAATAAAATAAATAAATAAATAAATAAATAAACAAGCGCAAGATCAATTACTACGCGATAGCCTCTTGTCTGTGTCCTCTGGAGGCCTTATCGAGGAATTGTTACGTCCCCATCGCTATGGAATCTTCCCGGAGATGGGAAACAAAGCAGAAAACTATCCACATGCCAAGGTGCAAATAGCTCTCACCTATCTTTCAGCGGCGACAATAAGAGAGGGAGAAAGTAAGCAGAATGGCCACTGATGGAGCGTATCCTGACGCCGCATCTCGCAGGCTGCACTTGAAGGCCACGGCAGCCTTAAAAAGCGCTGATAAGCATCAGGCGCAAAAAAAAAAATAGAGGAGGATGCTCGTAAAGTGGTGAAAGTTTGCTCGCTTAAGTCAGTGACCACCGTCTGCAAAGTGCTTCGATGTTACAGTAAATAAAGCACTCAACATCACGACAGCTGCGTGTCGTGATGGGCCAGATGTCTGCAGCGTAGGACATTTGTTTGTTGAAGTTGTATAAAAAGAAGAGCATTCAGTATAGCGCAAACCTCTGCCAAGGCCAAACAATTATGCTCGAATTCTCCCTCCTACTAATACCGAGAAACAGAGGAAGAAGTAATCAAGTAAGCAAAAAACAGATGCTTTAAATTCAAATGATTTATCTTCAGTAACTATTCCACTCCAGTCCTATAGATGGCGATGATGCATTATAAAAGACTAGCTAACTGTCAAGTCTAGATGGCAGTTGATATGATGTCATATTCACAAACATAATCAGCTGTTTTGATCTAATTAAATTCAAAATTTCACATATGCCAGGTTATAGGTTGCTTTTTGACCTTGTGCAAAGTTCATATGTCACTTGTTCAAAAAGTCAAAAATGTAATTACACTAAACCACATCGAGTCATATGTCATATTAAAGGCTTTTATGAACACATTCGAGATCTGTAATTACTTTGTCAATATGTCTTTAAATGATGATGCACTGAACAAAAAACATGTTTTTGAAAATCACATATTCTGGTATCTGCGATTGGCTGGCAACCAGTCCAGGGTGTACCCCGCCTACAGCCCAGAGCCAGCTGAGATAGGCTCCAGCACCCCCCGCGACCCTTGTGAGGAATAAGCGGTCAAGAAAATGGATGGATGGATGGATGGATGGATGGATGGATGGATGGATGGATATTCTGGTATAACAAGGTTGAAAATCAACTTGTAAAAAACTACATCATGTGACACCTCATATAAAAGCCCTAAATTAACTCTTTTCAAATCCATAGTCAGTTTGTCCTTTTACGGTAAGAAAATAAAGAAAAGTTTTTAAAAGATACAAAAAGTTACCAAGTAACAATGTTGAAAATCAACACGGAACAAATTATTCAAGTGACACCTCATATTAAAGCTCTTGATATACACTTTCCTCATATGTAGTTATTTTGACAAATATTTCCTCATATGATGACAAAATGACCTAAACAAATGTTTTTGTAGATCACGAAAAAAAATGTGTTCAGGATTCAAACATTCATAAATTGTAAATAGGCAAGCAATTTGGTAGTTTTTGGTGACGATTGAACAGATGCTCGTCTTAACACATACATGACATGTCAAGTGGCTTGTTACAACTCAAATTCATGCCAAAACTTGTTTAATTTGTTCACCAAATGTGCATGAAGAGATGAATACAAAATAAGGAATTTGCATAACTTGCGTTGTCAGATATGTAGAAAGCATTGTGGGATTGTCGCAGCTTTGAAACCATCTTACTGTAAAATCTTTTCAGCCAGTATTGCGTATACCTGCCTTATCAGATCACTGATGTCTGGAGCCCATCTAGTATTCATGTGCGGAATAGAATGTTGTGTAGGTGTGTAGCGAGAGCAAAAAAGTGTGGCCTTTTCAAGCCGATTGTGTGATTATGCACAGTGCAGCAACACAATGCAATGTGACGAAGAGGCCCCGTCACGGTGATGCACAGCGAATTTCATGAATCACATTTATTCATTCCCTAAAAACCATCCCCGCTGCTTCGAGATTATATCAGCCACCGTAGAATGCCTACCTAAAAATAAAAACACATTATTAGGATTAAATCAGGATGAGATTGTGCCGTAGAGGAGTGATTCACAAAGTGTCGTGTGTAACACGAGTGGTAACATCGAATACTAGTAGTTGTGTAGTTGTGTTGAGCAGATGATCTTTCATTTCCGATTGTATGCGAGGTCGTGAAGGTCACAGCCAGGGTATGATTTGTGATTGGACGAGGGAATCGGGGGCGGGAAGAAAAGAAGCAAGGATGTGAAATAATCAAGGTCTGACTATTGAATACCTCAATAATATTAAATACTTATTGTGAATAACATCACAGCCTTTTTTTTTATTATTTTGGTCATGATGGTGGTACTTGGGAAACTATTTTTATGTTCTGTTTTCTTTTTGGTGGTATTTGGTGTAAAAATTTTGAGAAGCACCTAATAAGCTATTTCAATTGTTTTACTTTTGCTTGCTAGTTTACGGAAGCGTGGAACTGCCAATGTGGAGTAATCAGTTTTGACTGGAATATTTTATATGGACATAGTGCAAACTCATTCAAACTATGGCATGTTGTTTGAACATATTGATAAATCATTAAAACGTCTTGATTAAGTCATTTGAACGTATTGTTAAAGTCGTTTTGTTAAATAAACAAAAGCGATGATGATGATGATGATGATGATGATGATGATGATGATATGTTGTCTCAGGAAGGCTGCCTCATGCTGAGCAATACTGAACTCTCAAGTAATAATAATAATCATCATCATCATCATCATCATCATCATCATCATCATCATCAATAATAATAGTATTTTTATTTATTTTTTTAAGAACGTTATGGTAAAGTTGTTTGAACATATTGGTAAAATGTAGGCCAAATGCTAAAAACATTTTCCCCCATAATGCCATGGGAGTGATGCTACAGTTGTGCTAGCATTTAGCTTACGTTTTTAGCATTTAGCTTACGTTTTATCATACGTTTATGTTCAAACAACTTCAGCAAGATGTTCGAAGTACTTTACCAGTACTTTCAAACAACTTCGGAATACGTTTGAACAACTTTATCAAGCTGTCCAAATGACTTCACTAACTTCACTAACACATTAGCATGACATAACCCAGTCAAAACTGTTTACTCCACATTGGCAGTTCCACACTTCTGAACTGGTTTTATTGTTTGTTTTTTACTTTGTGTTGATAAATACAAGGACTTCAAATACGTTTATTGTTCGTAAGAGTGCTTCATGTTTTCTGTAACACAGGTCGTAATTGTCAAAAGTGATGGAAAATTTAGAGAAATGGTTTTCTTTCTTTTTTTTTAACAACAAACAGCACCTCTAAAAATATTTACTAAATTACTAAAATTGATTATCAGCATATTTTGATAAGTCAGCCATCTTTGTTTTTATTCAAACTCAATTTGGTCCTTTGAAATGTAGGGGGAAATCGCAGAGAGTTTGTAGATTAGGCTACATGACCTACATGTGTTTCCATCCATTTGTACCGTAATCTGTTTAGTCCTCTCATAATGATGAGTGGATTCTTCTCTTCCTGCTGAGGTATAGAAACGAGTCCTTTGGCCCCCTCTGGTGGTCAAACGCACACATTTCATTTCGGGCTCCTGATGATTACAATGTCAAGTTTTTATGTGAAAGATCAATGGCAGGATGCCCGAGAAGATGTTTTGCTGAGGAATGTAAAAAGTCTTCTTTTTGGCTGTTTTTCTCCTTACCATTCAATAACTAACCTCCTAATTTTAACGAGTAGACTGTTTGAGGCCATCGCCATGAACTGTGTCTGTTTTGAACTGAAAAATTGGCTTTCCAAAAGATTACAAGTTCGCTCTATTTACTGCTATAGAAAAAATAACAACCTGTTTGACCACGTCGTGTTTTTGCTTGCCTGAAGTCTGGCTTATTCACCCCAATTTGCAGTGCCAGCAAAGGCTTTGCCAGAGAAAATATTCACTCAGCCGTGCTTTTGCAATGCACTCTGCTTTGAAAAGAGATTTCAGTTCAATTCAATTAGAAGAATAGTTCAAGAAACACAAATATCAATATGAAAAAAAATATTGACAGAATTTACAGACCTAAGGTCCAAAATGATGAAAGTCGTTGGAGTAGTGCCTCACTATTCTGAAAGTGAGGTTCAAATCTCAGCTCAGTGTTTATTATTCTCCACACACTCCGGGTTCCTCCTACATTCTAAAAACATGCATGTTGGCTTTATTAAAGACTCTAAATTGTCCATAGATGTGAATGCTTATTATGCTTAATGCTTAATAAGGGCAAGCACTATCGAAAATGTGCCGCTCCAAGACAGTGAGGTCAGCGGTGTTCCTCGCCACATGATTTATCTCAACTGAGGTCTTAAAACATGTGTGTGGTCCTCTCCTGTTGTCGTTGCTGAAGACACGCTGCATCGAAAAAGTGATCCCGAGCCAGTTCATTTTATTGTTTGGCTGCCAAGTGCCGCAGCCAAGTTTTACTTCAGTAAAAATCACTCGTTACTTTGACATCATTCACCAGAGAATATTTTGGCACTGAAAGTGCATTTTAGTTGAAGTAACACTTGAAGTCTTTCAATGGCTTTTTGCCACTTTTACTTAAACATTTTGAGTCAACTTTGAATCATGTAGTTTGTTTTCAATTCTTTAGTGTACAATTTAGTATCTAACTTTTGTGTACAATATATTTACATTCATTGTGTATCTATCAAGTACATTTTGAGTGTTCCTATATTTTAGCACAGTGTTGTTGTTGATGTTCAAATTGTTTGTAACACACTAATACACTATAAATTACACTAATATACTATAAATTGATGGATAAAAAAAATAAAACCTCAGTAGTTTAATGTTAGTCTTTATAATGGTTTTCAGAGACAGTTTTCAGTGGAAAATGTTGATGTTCCACTAATTTCCATAATCAAGAATTCTGTTTTTGTTATTATTTCCTAAATGTGGTTAACGGTACTACTTTTAATCATTTTATATTATTATTTTTTAATTCATTTATCATTAAATATCTCATTACTTGATTCATTGAGAATAACAAAATACAAATATATTAGTAGTCAGCTTAAACATTTAACATATATTTTTAATTTCATTAAATAATTGTTTGATCAATTATGAAGTACACCAAATTTAAATGAATGTGGACATTATTTCATTCAAATAAACTTGTATTTGTTATGTTAGCAATTTTTCTCAACATTGGTTAAAAATATGTTTGTATATATATATATATATATATATATATATATATATATATATATATATATATATATATATATATATATATATAATTGAATAATCTATTTGATAATTTATTGCAAATTATATCATTGTTATTGTTATAGTACAATAAAAAAAAAGTGAGTGTACATTTGAAACAATAATTTTATTAAATTAGTTAAACTTTTTTAAATTTACATAATTAGGGGTGAGGTTATATTAGGGTTGATGTCATTTCGTCATACAGTAAGCCTCAGATACAGTTCAACTATGCCCCCTAGTGGCTGTGACTTGCACATAGCAGAACGTCAGCGTAATTGGTGTGGTGGATGGTATGCTTTCATTATGCGTTATTATTAATTCCAATACTTAAGAACCAATTTAAAACATTGTTCTGATATGTTATACTTGCTTCTCCTGAATCATGCCGATGAAATGATATTCACTTTCTTCCATCCATGTAATGTAATCCACATGCATGCGACTCAACAAAGTCTTCAATCTAATGAATTGAATGAAGCTTGTCCAGAGGGCAGATGAAACCAGGGTTAACTTTTATAAGGATAAATAACGTTTTGTTTTTGTTTTTTTAAGTATAGATTGACACATCGGTATTGTCCGTCTTGAGATCCAAAGTTCTCTGACTCACAGCACTTCTGAATCAGAAGCTTCAACGTCTCATTTGCGCGTTTTATCACTCCGCTGGTGACTCTCCATCCACAGCCAGCTGCGTGTGTGTCTCTATAAAGTGTGTGTGTGGTATTCGGTGGGTGGTATTCCGACAGAGTTCACGGATCAAGTGCGATGACTCCTGTCCGCTGCGTTATGTTCCAACACTTAAACGTCTGTGAGAGAAACATCTGCTCTCGTCCTCTTCGGTCGGGCCTCCTCGACGTGAGCCTCTTTATGCTAAATTAACTCCACTGCACCCTCCAGTCCGCACCGACAGGAATGTGAAAAGAGTCGGCAGGAGATTTCGAATGAAACGGGTCAGTGACGTAACAGAGCTGCGCCAATATGCATTTTCCAGTCGTTTTGTCAGTTCAGGCCACAGCAGCTTGCTTGCAGCTGAAACATCTTCACCTACTAGTCAGACTCATTCCAAATCAAATGTGTTTTAAAGTTACGTTTTTTAAGTATTAAGTTTTATTAAATAATGTTCGATGCCATTTTTTTTTTTTTTTTTTTTTTAATACACCGATACCGATTTGAGTATGCAAATCTTCAGTACGCCAAGTGTCGATACCATTGGTCCTAAAATTTCCCAAAAAATAATGACAGATAATTTTAATTTTAAAAATATAATTTTAAAAATGACCTATATATCCCAAATTCCAATTATTGCAAATTTCCTTAAAGAGATACTTCACTTATTTAGCCCATTATAGCAATAAAAAAAATTATATTTCGTCTATAATTAATTTGATACTTTTGTTATTTTTCACATACAATTAGTACCTTTAAAAACACATTTTGCAACTTGTGTCGACTGAAAATGACATCACAAGGGCTCAGGTAACCAATCACAGCTCACCTGTTGTCTAGGTTTGGTCATGTGACATTCACAAGTTGAGCTGTGATTGGTTACCTGAGCCCTTGTGATGTCATTTTCAGTCGACAGCAAGTTGCAATATGTAATTGTACATGAAAAATAATGAAAATATCACATTTATTATAGGCAAAATATTAATGTTTGACTGCCAAAAATGGTTAAATAAGTAAATTACTTTAAAAATGCATGAAATGAATAGCAATTTTTTTTCCAATTTTTGTTCTTAAAAGTCATTTTTTATAGAGCATACAATAAAATGTGAAAAAAAAAAAAAATAGATAAATAAAATGAAACAAATAATCCAGTGGCCAGGGGAAAAAAAGGCCCAATCAAAATATGTGGTTGTACAACTTTTTAAGGAATACAGTGAAGTTCAAATAATTAAATTTAGTACAATAGTGCTTCAAGTAATTTAGTACTATCTACCATGTTAAATAAGAATTACTCAAGCTGTTTAGTGTGCGATGTTTAATTATTGCATTGTTTTGAAATCTATGCTTTTAATTTGGAAGGCTGCCCTGCATTTCTGTTTCCTGTTTTGCGTTCTCTGTTCGTCATTCATCTCATTGCATAGTATACTATATTATACAAAGATATGTCCACACTACAGAGCTAATTAAATTGTTGAGTAAAACTAAACATGTACTCTCTTACCGGAGCCCTCTGTGGCAAAAAAAAACAAAAAAAAAACGCAATATAACCATTTCAGCCTTTACTTTGTGAGCGAAAAACTATTACAAGCGCGGCAGCCGATACCAGCATCGATACCATGAAATAAGGCTTGATATCGTCCCAATACCAAATACCTGGTCTCGGTACTTGACCATCTTAGTTTTAAGTTCAACATTTTGAACAGCTGCGGGAGACAATTTAAAGATTTAAAAACAAATAAAATCATCTTTAAATGAATTTGAAATGTACAGGGAGCAAGTGAAGCTCTTAAGAAAACATCAGGGGCCCCAACGTTGAACCCTGCGGAACACCATACGACAGTAAGCCAGAGCGAGACCCAACCGTTTTACCTTGCAGCTAAGCAAATGAAAACAAAATGTCCGCCATGTCGCTACATGCTCAAAAGTCAATCTTAGAGTTTTTTTGTGACTTTGAAAGTTCCCAAACGGTCACGATCGACTTCCCCGCGCTGTATTTCTATCGGTACGTGCCCACCGATCACGTAGTGCCCGTAAATCAAAGCGTTTTGTCTGCGTTTGGTGCCGAAACCTCCTGGCTGGCCCGCAGCTGCCAGAGCGGCCTACTTAAACACTTATTTATGCTCCCCGCCTGGCTGCACTCTTCTCCCAGCACGGACCATTAATCTGGGAGGAGCTGACTCATGGGGGCGCATTATACCTCACAGCACTTTATCACCGCTGGAATTACGGAAAGAGAGGCTAAAGTTCCTTTAAACATCCTTTTTTTTAATTTTTTTTAATGTGCACACTGATTTTAGGTGAAAGTCGTGCAGGTACTTTACATGTCATCTGATTGGTCTTTTTTTACTTGATTTATGTTTATCAAACAAAAAAAATAACTGCATGAATCAGTTTTAATTAACACGCATAATTTCCCCATTGTGAGACCAATAAAGCTTTCTTCTGTTCAATGAAGTGTAAGTCAGCATTTCATCACAGAATTTTGTAGCCATTACCCCCCCCTAACATTTTTTTTAGACGCAAGCTGGGTGAGCTACAAAAGACGCATAATAGTCTGGAAAAAATAAAATAAACAAAAGGTGAACACTCACCAGTAATCACACAAGTCATCCCCTTCGATGTGGCCTTTTTATCGCTGAGTGTTCAACCACATCTTTCCACCCTTGCTTTATTTATTGACACACTTTAATATTTTGTGGCTCTCCGAGCTTTCTGGGAAAACCGACTTGCTTAAGTGATTTGCGTGTGGTCCACAGTTGAGGAAACTGTTGGAAAACAATCGTCAAGGGGGAAGGTCCCTGTCACCCGCGCATTGCACACGTCTCGCTACGGACCTGCAGGTGGCGTCCTTCGCGTTGTGATTGTCGGAGAGGAGGCGCGAGGTCATCTGTGGCGTCTTCGTCATTACGATGGGATCGAAGCAAGTGTGCGTGTATATGTATCATGTGCACAGGTGTGTTTTGAGTAGGAGACACGCTCTACATGCTAAGCACCACTCAAAGGTGGACATTTATCAAGCCGGGACGTGGAATTGTCGTGCTTTGCTTGTGTGAAAAATGACGTTGATGTGTTAATGCGGGTCCCATATATTTAGTGACTTTGTGCTGTGAGAGATGTGAGTTTAATTGCGCATGTCTGACAAGACTGAGAGGGAGCAAGTTCTCAATAGAAAGGGGAAAATGCCCATTCAAAAAAAAAAAAGTTTTAACAATAATAAGTTATATGCAGACCCAATAGTCTAAATATGGTATTCTGCTTCATATTTTGTTAGTGGAATATGAGTTAAAAAGCGTTGTTATCCATCTCGGGGCAGCCATTTTGCCACTTGATGTCGACTGAAGATGACATCACAGGTACTCGGTAACAACCAATCACAACACAGCTTCAGAAAACATTCAAGCTGTGATTGGTTGTTTCCTGAGCCCTGAACAACTGTGATGTCATCTTTAGTTGACAGCAAGCGGCAAAATGGCCGCCCCATAAGATAGATAAGAATTAAATAAAAATTTTGCTTCGTAAAGCATATTCCACAAATGTAATATTAATCAGAATGCCATGTTTAGACTAGTGAGGTCACATATTGAACAACATATTGTTCACAAGAAATGTTTAAGATTGAATTCCACTTGAAAACACAAATGTCAAACTCAAGGCACACGGGCCAGATCCAGCCCTCTGTATAATTTAATGCGGCCCGTAAAACTTGAAAGTAGGCATAAAAATTAAATTGGGACAGATTTATGTTTAATTTTGAAAAAAAAAAAAAATATTCATATTCTTAAAGGGGACGTCAACCTTAAACATTTCTTGACAGTAATATGTTATGTGTGACCTTACTAGTCTAAACATGACATTCTGATTAATATAACATTTTTGGAATATGAGTTATGAATTTTTTATTTTAATCGATGTCAGGGGGCGGCCATTTTGCCACTTGTTGTTGACTGAAGATGACATCACAGTTGCTCAGGGCTCAGGCAACAACCAATCACAGCTCACCTATTTTCTGAAGCTAATCTGTGATTGGTTGTCACTTTGATATTATTTTCACATGACAAAAAGTGGCAAAATGACCGCCTTCTGATATTGATATTGATTGCATCAAAAATATTTTTGTCAGGAAAAATTTGGGGGTTGACTTCCCATTCAAGTTTGCGCCGCCATTTGTTGCTTAGCGTAATTCAGAACACCCCATAGGCAACATAGACCTCTTGAAGAAGGAGAAAATACAATTTGATTATCCTGCATGTCTTTTGGCTTATAAAAAAATAAAATAAAATAAAAAAAGAGCAAGAGACAGAAGGAGACAAAAGTCAGCCGAGACAGTAGACACGGCGATAAAGTGATAAAATAGAGCAGCTGCCTGGCAGCTTGTTTGTACAGCTGAAAACAGGCTGAAGAAGGCCAGGCTGCTTCTCTCACTGCTCATCACGCTGCGCTGCACTCCACACATAAACAAGCTCAACCACGTCATGGAGAGCACCACCAGAAGCTACAAATACATGACTACAAATGTATGTGGCCTTTACTTCAACTAGTTCACTTTTTTTTTTTTTTTTTAAGCAGCGATGATAATCACATTCAATCTGCTGACATTTGGCAGCGGAGCCTCACGTCACGTTGAAATGTGATCACGTGTTCATATGTTGAGCGGGTGGTTTCATGGACAGGTCTGTGCATGCTCATATTGCATTGCGCCAAATGACGTATTTCATACAATCATTCTGTCATACGTTACAATGCAAATAACATATGCACTGTCAGGTTAAAAGTTCAGAGTGAAAAGGACGACGGTGTAGTACAAAGTACAAAGTACAATATGGAAATGGCTGGTTGAAAATTTAAAAGTGATTAAAATAAAATATTTGAAATTGAACTTTGACGGATTTTTATCAGCACAGTTGTAGCCTGGCTCTGGTAACCATGGTAACTGCACTTGTCACTTTGAAAACAAAAACAAAAAAAACAAGTGATTTGTAAAAGTTCTTAATCATTCACTGCCACTGACGGCTACAGACGTCAAAGATCCATTTTTAACTACAGCTAATACCGATACAGTGCCTTGCAAAAGTGTTAGCCCCCTTGAACTTTTTGACCTTCTGCCACATTTCAGGCTTCAGACGTAAAGATATAAGATTGGATTTTATTATGGTAAAAAATATCCCTTCATTAACTTTGCATTTTTAAAAGTGCTTTAGAAATCAGTTTTTGGGTTATTGAAATCTCCTATCCTACTGTAATTGTCTTGGTATATATATATATATATATATATATATATATATATATATATATATATATATATACATACATATATATATTTGTTTAAATCTCTTTGCTGCTTCTTTTTAAATAAGCCGAAGAGCAAAAAAAATAAAAAAAAAATCTGGTTAAACGTTCGATGTTCACTAAGCTGAGGTCGGAAAAAATCTTGTGTGACGGTTGGGACCAACTTTTTGTTCACATATTTTTATTTTATTTTTTTAAGCACAATAAGCACAATAAGCCAGCCTCTAAAAGGTTGTAAGAGAAAAAGAAAAGTTTGACCGTTTAAGCACTAGGTAGAGCAAACCTGACAGTCAAGTTGACATAGCCAATTCCTTACGTACTCTACTGCGGTGACAACAATTAAGAGTTGTGCAACCACAAAGTTTTTCTTTATCCAAATATTGCCTCGTTGGTATGACTCCATCCTTAAAACATACTGAGAAGAAACAAAACACTAATGAATGACAGCAAGCCTCCAGAGGCGTCTTTACATTCCTTCATGAAGATTCCCAGCCATCCCCGCTTTTGTACAGCTTTAGGGATCATGCCATGCCCGAAAAGCCCTCTGACACACACTGGGGAAAGAGCGGCCTTCCCAAAAGTCACCGCTGTGGGGGCGAGCGCGGGTCTGCCGAGTGGAAACGTCCAAGCTTGCGGCTCAGGGTTCTCAGTCTAGTCAAGTAAAAGCACCTGAGAAAATAAAAGGGCAGTTAAATATAGATGTAAAGTACCTCCCTCTCTGCCCAGTCCAAGCGAATTAAAGAAGTCGGTCAGTAAAAATGACACTTGGGCTTTGATTTAACACCAAACCCTTCATAATAATGCTCATAAGAGTGATGGATTCTCTCATTAATTAGTTTGGGCACTTTAAGAGGCGCTGCTGTGATTGGCTGTGTGACAACGGGTGGACAAGAACACTGGGCTTCTTTGAGACGCTTCAAGAGGAAGTGGGCAAAACCTGGAGAGCGGGAAAAGAAACATTTGACGTCCGAAATGTATTTATCTTTTTAACTAAATTAAGTACTGACATGACACCGAAAACTGTGCCAAGTTACAGCAAATAAATTTATTGGGACACAATTCTCAATCTAACATACAAACAATGAACTGTGTTCCAATTTATTTTGTAGTTCTGATAATTGTGACAATTTCGGAAAGCTAGCTAATGAAAACATCTGTCTGGACTTTATGCTAAGATAACTAGCATGCTAAGCTAACTACCACCTAGCTAAATGACAACTTGAAATATTATTTGACAAATAGAGGTTATAAATGTCTGTATTTAACACTTTTTAACAAACTACATTCATGGAAATTAATCAGTCACATCTCCACTGTGGTCAAACACCTGCTAACTGATTTAAATCCACTCTAGCTTTTTTAGTTTTTTTTTTTTTTTCTGCCATCTGTCCACTGAGAACCACAGCAAAGTCCTTGCGTGCTAATGACAGGGCTCGCCGGCTTCCACAGTGCCCATCTCGGCCTCTGTGACACATTCATTGCTTCTTAACTTCACAAGCACGCATCACAAAGCAAAACACTCAGCGAAAATTCCATCCATCGTGCCAGTGCAGTCATTTGGAATAATCACATCCAGAAATTGGATTTTGCTCATGATGAAGCACAAACTAAACTGGTGACTTTTCTCTAAGTCTTGGGTTATTTGGAACCACTTTAACCCCTTCAGACCTGTATTTTTTTCTGCTGTGGATTTTTTTAATTTTATTTTTAGTACTGATTTAGACTCTTTTCCCATATAAGAAAAACATGGATTTTTTTTTTTTTTTATCTCCTGTTTTTATTTGTTATAATGGACGCCAGGAAAGTATGGCTGCCATGTGTTGAAAATTTACCAAGCTTATATGTAACATTTTTAACATGAACATCATGCAAATCAACTTGCGATTGTGATTGGTTAGCTAGGATCCAATCATGAACCAGAAGTATTGACATCATCCAAATTGTGTTTTGTTTTTTGTTTTTTTGTTTTTTTTAATTGGTTTAGACACCAAATATGTCATGTCCACTGCAATCATCTTCGGTCCGAAGAGGGTAAATTAGGGAATGCTTATAATATGTGCTTATATTTTTTTCAAACATTTTTTTAAAATTCTTTACACTTTGCTATTATTCAATGCCTTGTTTTACTCTGCTATCTGCTGCCAGGTCGGCATTGCAAATCAGACAACATAGACAAAACTGTATTCGTCATTAACTATATTTTTATTTAATATTTTTTCAAAACTATATTGACACTAGTAATAACATATAACCTAAAGTAACTTATGTGTAAAATATTAGTTTCATTGTTCATAATTCTTTAACTACTTTGACAGTGTGTGTAGTTAAATTTAATATTTTAAATTAATTTTGAATTATTTAAGACACTATAATTGGTAGTCTACAAATATTATTTTTCTAATAGACTTTTCAATATTTTAACAATTAAATGTATAAACAGTGTATTATACATTTCTTTTATTGCAACGAGTACTGTTGAATGCTGCAAAGCTTACATAAATATTTGAAATAACTACAGTCCGATAATGTTTTTAATTAATAAGAAGTATAAAAAATTATATGTCTGACTCATAACCATGTAATAATAATAATAATAATAATAATAATAATAATAATAATAATAATAATAAAATTATGTAATAGCTGAAACAGTTTATTAGATCTTATTTATATTTAACTGTTTGGATTTTGTATATATTTGATTGTATTTAGTTTTCTAAATAAGGTTGTTTACGATTAGTATGTATGCAGTATGTAATTTGCTTACAGTACAAACTTAAGACACACAGGAAGTCCTCGTTTTACAATTCCACCGACATACGATTCTCTGTCATACGAACGGGACGTAATGAAGTATAAGTAGCAGTATTACTAATTCTTTTGCATTTGAAAGCTTCATTACTATAACATAAACGTTTTTGAATTTAAAAAAAAACACAAAAAAAAAAAAAACGTCTATAATCATAACTTTACTACTGCGTTATAGACTATAGCGTGTTCCGACATACATACAAATACGTGTTACCGGTCCGCTGTAAGATTGAAACTCCGTCGTAATTTGGGAATCAATGGGAAAAGGCAAGTTGTGAAACGTTTCAGACTGCAGAATGCAAAATGGTCCAGAAGAGGGCGCTCTGTCTCTGCGTTACAAATTCTCTGGGCGCGTAACAGTGCTCTCGTTCAGTGTGTTCTACAAGAGAGCCTCAGTGTGACAAGTTTACACAGACCATCTGCAGACCTCCACGCCACCATAAAAACACTAATCACAAGCTCATAAAATGGGACTCCACCTCGTCTTTAAAACGCTGAGGTTGGCCGTGGCGGGCGACTGCATGAATGTGGTGCTTTATTAATCATTAATAATTGTTATTTAGTGTATATTTCATTAGGAATAATAGGAGTATTTTTACCCCACGAGATTGTATGAATTTATAAAAAAGTGTTTTTCTCATCATTATTTTTCTTAAGCTTTAGCTGCCTTGCTTACAGTAGCAAAATTACCGGAAGTTGACGTTACATTTTGTCCAATCAGGTTTCAGCATGCTGGCACTGGATGGTGCACTTTTTCCTCTCTACTGATTGGTTGATGAGAGAAAGTCAAATCGGACTAGCAATCTGCACACATTAAAACATTTACTTGGTTAGCATTACTTCTCACAGTCACTATATCACTCATTGGCTGCTAGCTAGTACTTTTGTTGTTGTTGCTTCCACAGTCTGTTAGCGTTACCTTTGACTGTTGATTAGCCTTCCCACTCCATTAGTTTGAATTAGCTTATCCAGTTGCTTTCTCACTTCGCTAACATTATTGCATCCTTGTGCCGTCGGGTTGCATTAGCTCTCTTTTGCTAATGCAATGTTAATAGCTTTGTTTGTTGCCTCCTCGCTGTGTCAGATAGACTTACATTATCTGTAGTCCCTTCATTCCAAATTGGCATTAGCTCTGTCTGTTGTAGTCTCACTTTATTAACTAACATTAGCTTTCTTGCCATTTCCTTACATCAGATAACATTCGCTTTGTTATTTGTTTTATAGTTCCATTTGAAGCTAATATTTTTGTTGGTGGCTTCCCCACTCTATTGACTGGCATTAGTTTTGTCGATGGCACTTTCATTCTGGTGAGCATTAGCTTTGTAAGGCGCCACCTTACCCCGTCAACTTGCGGTAGTTTTGTTGATGGCACTCTTGCTCTATTATTAACATGAGCGTTGTCAGTTCATGTCTCATTCCATTGTCTTTCATTCGATTTGCTGATGGCCCAGCATTAGCTTTGTCTGATGCCTTCGCTGTCTACAAGCACACTTTTAGCCATTCACATGACATTTATGTTTTGGTATTTTTTTGTATTTTTGTTTTTTTTTATATCATAAAATAGGAGTCTTTTCCGTTTAAAGAAGCTGTTTTAAGCCACAATGTACGTACTAATTGTTTTTAAGGTAAAGTTACACTGTTTCCACTCGAGCGGGGGAATTTGATGCCTTCCTCTGATCGGTATCAGTGTTTTTACTCGACATGCATATCTTTAGACTAGAACAGCACGCTGGATTTGTGACGAGACTGAAAAACAAAAACACATCTTGGAAATTTGTAAAAGCGTGACCTCAACATCTGCGCGCGCGGCCGACTTCGCAGTAGAACGCCACGAGAGAGACGTTGATGGACAACCACTGCCGAGCTGAAATTTATTCCAACAACAAGCTGACACATTATGGGAAATCAAACATGGTGGGATACTATGATGGCTGATATACCACCCACTTTGTTCCCAGGCACAGCGGGGGGATAGAAGGAGGCCAGGAAGAGAATGAGAGGCCTTCCAATGGAGGACGCTTGGCTGCTTTGGTCGGCCACGCCTCAGACACGATGAACGGGCACTTGTCATGTGGAGTGCGAGGCAGCTGGGGTTATCCTCAGAGACGCGGCGAGGTGAAGTGGGTGACCATGTTTGAGGTCCGCCCAGCTGTTATTGCCCCTAATGTCCAACAGATGTGCGGGAGCTCGCCCCGCTAAGTCCTCGCACATGCCGGCGAGGGGAAATCAAAGCACACACGCCGTATGCACACCCCAGCACGCACACACACACTTATATGGCACTGTGTGCTGAAATCACTGTCATTAGCCATTTAGTGAAATGATAGAGGCAATTAAGATCAGTTTTGAATTTAGAGGAGGAGCACATGTGCTTCTAAAATGACACAAAAAAAACACTGAGGGCACAATGAAGATTTGTTCTTTTTTTAATCTTTGGAACTTATTCACACCGGCCTTTTTTAAAGTCACTTTTTAAAGTGATACTTCACTTATTTAGCCCATTATATCAATAACAAGTTCATATTTTGTCTATAATTTAATTTGATACTTTATTTATCATTATTTTTCCACATACAATTGATACTTAAAAAAATAATAATAATTGCCACTTGTCGACTGGAAATGACATCACATGTGCTCAGGTAACAACCAATCACAGCTCACCTGTTTTCTAGGTTTGGTCATGTGACATTCACAAGCTGAGCTATGATTGGTTACCTGAGCACATTGTTGATGTCATTTTCAGTTGACTTCAAGTTGCAAAATGTGCTTTTCAAAGGTGCTAATTATGCATGAAAAATAATGACAATATCAAATTTATCATAGACAAAACATTAACGTTGGACTGCAAAAACTGTCTAAATAAGTAAAGTATTGCTTTAATTTTTACATTCACTATACTATATTTAATTCATGTCATATTTATTTAGCATAACACTGTTTGAAAGTTATCATTTTTTTTTTAACCCAATAAGATTATTATGATATGAGTAGGTATGTATATTTTTTTCTTTCTTTCCTGGTTTGCTTAGAAATAATTTGTGGCGTTTAATTGTATCCATATTAACCCTGTTCACTATTTACAATGTCAAATCCTTACGTGTGTGATCAAATCCAAGTTCGGCCGATGATTGTGACATTTAAGCCAATTAGGAAGCGACCTGAAGTTTACACTGTTGCCAGACAAAAACAAAGTCGCTACTAGTTGTGTTCAGCATTTATATAATTGTCTCCCAAGTCTTTCAACACAATCAAAATGTAAATGAAAACATAGTTACCATATATGCAAAGAGTCAGCCTAGCTTAATTTTCTTCTTCTTTGTATAGATTTGTAATCTTTCTGGCAGTCTGCATATCCTGCGGCACTGTGCTGCCCCTCACAGGTCAGTATTGGTACCACACATTTGTGTGTGATGTGCTGTATTGGTCATCTAAAAAAAAAAATATTTCGTTTGTACACTTACATGAAATAAATAAATTGATGTTTAAAAAATTGGTATGCATGTACAGTAAGAGTTAGCTTAACATTTTATGGTGTTGTGGGCAAAACATTCATCCTACTATGGCAGTGTCGCTTACAAAAATATTAGTTTCACTTTGCCTGTTCCTCATCTTAAAATATTGACCTTGTTATAATCATGTCAAGATTTTTATTTTTTTTTAAGTAGTATGTCCAGCGTGAAAATGCCGTCGGATAAAAAGCGCTAGTGTGTGCTGGCACAAAATCCGCGCGGAGGTGCTCATTGGAGGGCCAATGCGAAGAAGACGGCGAGTTGCTTTGCTCCAAGTGCTCACAAGGGGCTTGATCCTTTTCGCAGCACGCTTACTTTGGATGGCCCCGCAGCGAAAGCAACATTAGATATAATGAAACATTCATTTCCACTCTCCTCTCCCGTTCACTTCCAACCAACGAGGACATTCTGACTGGGACCTTCTTTTTTTTTTTGACATGTTGATCCAATGTGGAGTTCAGACAACATGGAACACTTGATTACCTCTTGGCTTTGTTTTTGCTGTAAATACGGGAATCGGGAAAGAAAAGTCCTTCACACACACACGCACGCCTTACTGTAATGAGAATTCAAATGGATCCATAGCCGTTTACTCAACAAGTCATTTCCAATCCATTCCCAGGTCTTTCGCTCTCTATCTCGTGCACATTTCAGAAGCTTTTATGAGGAAGGTGCTGGCAGACTGACACCAAATGAGACATAAATTATCAGCCGAGAGATGCCAAGCTAAGAGAGTCCCCAGCACAAATACAACATGAGTCCAAAAATAGCAAATATATCTGGTCTATTTCAAACTCCTCTGATGTGTTGGAAAGTCCTCTTGGAATCATTGCGCGTATATACACTACATGACAGTTTGATTTGATCCATTTCCCTCTGACAACCACTTCTACTTTTATTTAAATCTTGCCATTTAATATTGGTATAATTAGACAGATTTATAGCTATTGGGAGGATTTGTCTCTTTCTTCTACCTGTGATATTTAAATACGTAGCGGCACCAACATGCAATTAAACTGCCATTGTAAATCCTTTGACAGCAAAGGCATGCCTTGGCTGACATTGTGGCATTATTAACAGATGTTCAAATGAAAAATAAATATTAGACCTAAAATATGTCAGTTTAATTTTAATAACTGACAAGTAGTTAGTAATGTTGACAGTGGAAGGCTTACTCACATCTCACAACTGATTTTTTTTTTTTTTTTTGCATTTCATCATTTATGTTCACATCATACATATGGAAACATAACGCATTTTAATGTAAAACTTCTGCTGTGTCCTTCACATAACACCTAGTCAACTGTATAGCATTCTTCCAGTCTTTTGAAGCTCGCTAAACTGAGGTATTGAGCTGATAGTAGTCGATGTATTACAGTTTTTACGATTTAAAACTGTTAACGAGTGTCTTAATAAAGGTCGAATACATTATTCCAGTCAGAATACACAAAGGATAAATAATTACAGTACAGATACATACGTATGTTTCTGTGTACTGTAGCTGAGTATGGCTTTCGTTACCATGACAACCAGGGTGGAGCTCATGGCATGTAACGAAGACATCAGTCATGTCAAAGTGGAACACATTATTTGTGCAATAGGAGTTATGAAGCAAAATACAGCCATTTTTATCCATCTCAGGAGGGCGGCCATTTTGCCAGTTGTTGTCGACTGAAGATGACATCAATGCTGCTCAGGTCTCAGGTAACAATTACAGGTCAGCTTCAGAAATCAAGTGAGCTGTGATTGGTCTGTTACGTGAATCCTGAGCAACATTGATGTCATCTTCAGTCGACAACAAGTGGCAAAATGGCCGCCCCCTGAGATGGATAAAAATGGCTGGATTTTGGTGCTTAACTCATATTCTAATAACTCAATATTAACCAGAATACCATATTTAGCCCTGTGGGGCTGCATAAAACATTATTGTAAAAAAACAAAACAAAAATGGGTTGACTTTCACTTTAATTAATTTTCTGACCCTAGGGTAGAATTGCTCACTAACAGATTTACAAGATTTTTAGAAATTGCTAAATACCAAAATATTTACTTCATCACCTGCTCAAGGTTTTGCTGAGTCCAGAGCTGGGAATGTCAAAACTCTGTAACAAAATCCTGCAAAATAAATAAACAACCTCACACTATAAAACTACTTGCACCTGTGGATCACCAATGTAAAGCCTTTATGGTTATTTTGTAGCAGCTGCAATCCCTTTTCAATCAGCATAATCCCTCCGACTGACCCCACAGCTCGTGCAAGCAGCTCCTATGTGAAGCAGAGGCGATGACGTCTGCCAACAGGAACGTGTCCCCCTGCTTCCCAGTGCCAGGCGCTGGCCAGTGTAAGTGAGTGTGAACGTAAATAAACCCCATTATAACAGGCATCTCCCCGACTCCTGTCACACAGTCCAGGTAAACACAGGCCTTCCTGCAAAAATACCTCTGGTGGTCATGCAATTAAATCATGCAAGTGCAAGCGATGCCCGATACAAAGATGCCCAATAATGACTTTGGAGGTGAAAAAGCTACAGCTGTAATATTTGAGTGGAGTCACGCTAGGGGCAAAACCGCAAATGCGAAGTGACCGGGGTAAGCTAACAATATGCGACAATGTGTTTCCAAGCAAACAAACAGTAAGGTGTTTTCGCCCACTTACAGTGCACGCACGCGATTGGCCATTACGTCATGTGATGGCAACGTTGAATAAACGTGAGTTTTGTTCAATTGTTCTTTCGTATGCTAACAGGCCTTTTTATATGGATGACCAAAACTGCCAAAATTCAAAATAAATAAATGACTAAATAAATAAATGACTAAATAAATAGATCAATAAATGACTAAATAAATAAATAAATGACTAAATCAATAATTAAATGACTAAAAGTGAAAATAAAAATGGATTTATTTCCACTTATATTTATTTTTTTGGATATAATTTTCGAATTATATTTTTTACTCTTCATTTTTATTTTCACTTTTAGTCATTTATTTATTTATTTATTTTGAATTCTGGCAGTTTTGGTCCTACATATTATTGAGGGTGAAAGAGTAAAAAGATCCCATAATTTTTTTAATGGCTGAAAGAGACAATAATAGTAAAAACAGAAGAAAAAAAAAATACTATAATGTCATATTTGGAAATTTTAGTTAGCTTGGACGTGTCTTTCTTGTTACAAATGTAATTGAATACTAAATTTGAGAAAAAAAAGTTTTGCGCCTTCCAATACCACTTAACGAATCATCCTGATCCAGTTTGTCAAGGCTGTCAAACGGAAGTCCTTTACTCACAATAAAATAGGTTTTAACTATGTCATATAATCAGTGTTGTGCTCCTTACCAAAAAAAATTGTAACTAGTTACAGTTACAACTAATTACTTCATTTGAAAAGTAACTCAATTACTCTGATGATTACTTACACTTACAAAAAAAGTAATGTGTTACTATTAAAAGTAACTCTTTAGTAACTTAAAACAAAAACAAAAAAACATACACTATTCAACTAAAGTAATGAGTGTATTTCCATGTCGAAAAACTCATTTTGCGCGTGGTTTTGGTGACTGGTGACAGGGTCCATATATTGACGTAATATGGTGGCTTTGACAATGTGAGTGCCCATAAAGAATCAGTGGAGGAAAGCCTGGACCACCAAGACCCTCTGCTTATTGTTTAAGAACATGTCCTGGTGGACGCAAGCCGGGCGCTTCTTTTTAAAGGCGGCGCCCAGCAGGAAGGTGGAACGTTGGCTCGAGTATTGCAGAGGAGAAGAAGAATGGCTTTTAGGGCTGTTCAGGGTTAGTCTTTCAGGCCAAGAGGGCACATGGGAGCCATGGCCCGAGGATGGGTCTCGGCCGACCCCCTCCTAGGTGTCAATGTTATGACATATGTGCCGCTCCAGTGTTTTCACTCACAACAAGAGCACTTCATCTTGCAGGGTGGCCGGCCTCACACACACACAAAAAATCGGACTATCAACCGTCTCCTCTTCCTGTTACACTTACGCTTCACTTCCTGTGGGTCCGGCCTGGCGGTCACCGGTGATAAATAAGCAAAGAATGGAGTGAAGAAAAGCTTCATCCCGATTCCAAAGAGGTACTCTTTCTATTTTTCCATGCTTTATGACATCAGGGACATTTTGGTTATGAAGGCTTAAGGTTAATGTAGGAGATGATCGTCCATTTTGGAGAACAATCGGAATGTTTTGTCAGTTAGATGTTCCGTGACCATTCTTCGGACATAAATCGCGAGTACTGTGTTAAAGCAGTGCTTGCGATGAAACCGGATGGCTTGATGTGGAAACTAAGCAAAGTCACCAAAATAACTTCATACATGGTTCCTGGATGCCCTTTGTCTCTTCGCACGGACTGCGGAAAATATGATGTCAAGCACCATCTGCAGGACACACATGACAGCGGTTATTAGCAAGCTTTTGGGAGTTTGCTTGGTAGGTTTCCCATGAGAATCAATGTTTTTTCAACGTGATTAACATTTATGATGGATGGACACTGGCCCATATTGTGCACATTTCTCAAAATTATGAGGTTTGATGATGTGTAGACAACTACAACAGAAGTGTAGAGCTGCCAATGTGGAGTAAACATTTTTGGCTGGCGAGTATGTTCGAACATACTCTCAAATATGTTCGAACATACTTGCAAATATGTTCGAACGTATTGAAATATGTTTGTTCGAACATACTCACAAGTATGTTCGAACATAGTCGCAAATATGTTCGAACATACTCGCAAATATGTTCGAACTTACTCGCAAATACGTTTGAACATACTCGCAAATATGTTCGAATGTACTTGTAGGCTACATGCTACAAAGTAGCATATCTTCCCATACTGCAATGGGGTATTATTTGCGCATGCGCGAGTGAAAACAAAACCCCATTTTTTTTTTAGGCATTTGGGCCACATTACCAATTCATTAGAAAATTAGGTAGACAAAAAAAACAGTGTTTATTGGTAACTTTTACAATTTATTATGTCTTCCGTGCATGATTTAGGTTCGGCATTTTTCGCCCCATAATGCAATGGGGTATTACGCTTGCGGGTATCCTGAGGCATTATGGGAAGGTATGCTAACTTTGTAGCATGTAGCCTCTTTGTACGTTCGAACATATTTGCGAGTATGTTCGAACGTATTTGCGAGTATGTTCGAACGTAATTTGACACTATGTTTGAACATATTTGTGAATATGTTCAATAATATTTGCGAGTATGTTCGAACATATTTCAATACGTTCGGCCATATTTACAAGTATGTTCAAACGTATTTGCCAAAAATGTTTACTCCACATTGGCAGCTCTACGCTTCTGTACTGTTCAAATGAACAAGGGGATTCATTGTTGATTTTATGTCGTAAACAATCCCGTAAACACACTGTGCTACAGGCATGACGACTGAAAAGATTTGTTTTCTGTGTTAAATCTGTCCAGATTGAGATGTCCCGTTGCTATTTTGACTGTGATTTTTTTCACAAGTGTTCACCGAACCCATTTAAAAAGAAAAAAAAAATGTAGATCGACATTCTGGCGTTTGATTCAGACTCTGTCAGCAAAAATGTGGGCTCATCATTTTCTTTAAAATTCGGAAAGAAGAAGCCTCTCATCTTGCGGCACATATAGGGACGCTCTTATACACTGTTGTCATCGCCAATAAATGCCAACCATCCTGATGTACCTGCACAAACATTTCCCCGTTATATGCAGCATCCAAAACTCACACAGCATGAATGCAAGAGGAAACCTGTCCTGCATCACTCTTTAAGGCCGTCTGCTTGAACTCCATGAGAAAATCTCTCTTGATGCACCGCAAAGGCTCACACTTTTAACACCCTTTCAGGTCAGTGGTGTGTTTCTTCACCAGCATCGACTCAGGAGGGATAAAATGGACATAAGTATTTGGTTAAGTGGTTGAGTTTTCCTCCCTACAAACAAGGAGGCCCCTGGTCATAGGTTTAATTGAAGTGTTAATTCAAATCACTGCTTCCATTTCATTAATTAAAGCAAACATTGCCTCAAGTGGTTCTTGACGCAGTCTCACAACGCTCACAAGTGTTTGTTGAATATGTGTAATATATTCACTGAAGCGTGTTGTAAATGAGTTTTTCTCTACTAAGTGTTGCTGCTGTTTTGATATGTGACAGCACATGATTGACTGCACAGGAATAGAAAGAGCAGAGGGGAGAGGAATATATTTCAATAGCTTTCATGTTAAACGACATTTGATTTTTATGTCGCTCAAGCTCAATTATAGATTTGTCAATTAAAGAAAAATGTAGCTACCTTAGAAACATAGTTTGCTTAGCTGCCCCTTAGGAGCTTAACTAAGTAGCACATTCATCTTTTTGATATTTTAGCTTAGCTAGCTAGTTAGCCTAAAAATCTATTAATCCAATTAATCAATCGTAGTTAGCTACTTTTCTTATTTAGCTTAACAAACTATCTTGGCAAGCTAGTTTGCTCAGTTAGTTTGTGTCTACAGTAGCTCATATTTATGCATATGTAATATTTATAGCTATCTAAATCTTCGGTAGCTTATCATGTGAAGCTGGTTTACAGGTACATCGCCCGTTTAGCGGCCATTTATACAAACATTTAACACCTAAATCAACACCAAATTGAAAATAATTTGACACCAATCACCTCTAATTTTGATATCTCCAGATCTCATTTGTAATAAAATATTCCATTAAGTTGGTGGTTTGTTGGAAAGCTGGCATGACAGGCACGTTTATTTATACATCACATGGGTCGGGTCCAACTCACAGCGGGGTTTATTTCGCTCTATCAAAAGCTCCCTTTTTAGTCAAGTTCATTTTCACCTCTCAAGTGGAGGTGCGCTCGGCAACGCACCGTTTGGAGGAAAACATTACTGTAAATGACCACGACTGGATCGTGTTTTCATTCCGCCCGAACCAGAAACACTCAGCGAGCTTCACGTTTGTCTTATGAAAATACCTGATTAGCCAATATTTCAAAACGTTAACTTCAAATGTCAATATGTACTGTAACACTAACTGTCAAGTGACTACATGTAGCTGCTGGACAGGTGCCCATTTTGAGAAAGCGTGGTCAAGCCCCTGGGCGAGCCTTTCCGAGCTTTCATTTATTTTTATTTAACTTCAACATCAAATTCCTTTAAAACCGAGTTTCCATGTGATAATCAGGTTGCGTTCTGTAGATTTTAGCACCTACTGTACGTCCCCCGCAAGCTGTAAACAAAAATACCCACACATAACGAATGAAAACCTTGTGAAAACCATGACCTCCTGACTTTTCTGAACTGCATCACAGACAGCTACTTATCATTGGCAAGGTATTTCGTTTAGTTCTCTATCAAGCTAGTTTTGATAGTTTATCGTTCTTGTCCATCTATCTATTTAATTAGATTATCAATTTGTTCGCATAAAGAATAAATAGTTATTTTCCTTCAAACATATAGTAACTTAGTTAGCTTAGCTAGATAGCTATGAAGGAAGTTTGAGCACCTACTCTGTCCTGAACAAACTGTAGGAGATCACGAATCAGATCCAGTAGAACAAATGAATTCATGGTGACTGAGCGTGATTCTGCCAATAAGGATTTTTGGATGTTTGACTCACAGAGGTGAGTTGAACTATGGCAAATTATTTTGGGAGAAGACAAAGACAGGCACACTTTTATGTGATAACCTCGATACTCATCTGGCTGGATTAATGTGTGCTTCTTGCTTTCTTTTCATATTTAATGCCAAGCTCTGGATGGGTGCCATCTCGTTTACAGGAAGCGTGAGCAGGACTGCTGCACCCGCCCGCCATGAATGGAGCTCTATGTGGGGGGAAAACCAGCATGCTCATTTTAGCAAACTTTTTTTCTTTTAACGAGGCAATAAATGAGGAGGGGGGTGTATTAAAATGTGTCTGTTTGAAGGGCTTGATTATGTGATGGATCGCGGTGAACTGTGGTTGGCAAAAAAAGTGCCACTTTGGTCCATCCCGGGAATCCTCACCACACTATTCGATTCATGACGCCAACCCACACCCCCTGTGAATGAGTGTGCACTTCGCCTCTTGTAATTAGAAATCCCCCCCAGCCCAGATACTTATTGGTCTATCATCCATCATGCACCTCTCATCGTGACTGCAATTTTCCTTACGTTGAACCTAGCTAACAAGTATGTCTTTATTGAATATTTTGTGCAGCCCCCTCAAGCCAAACTCATGTCAGTACAGTGGCCTATTGAATGTAAATGGAGCCCCTAGTGACTCCTCAAGATGGTAAAAACTGTACCTTAATATGATAACAATCTCCAGTGGTACCTCCATCTATCTACAGTATTCTAGCTGCCTAGTTTGGCTATGGTAATCTATCAAGCCAATTGATCTTACTATTTTAGCAAGCTGGCTTATTTAGCTTATTAAAATATTACTTAGCTGCCAATAGCTTATCTAGCTATCTATTCTTGGGAGTATTAAGTATACTTGAAGCTACCTTTTTAGCTATTTACTGACTGAGTTCTAGTGTTTACATGTCTATAAAGCTAGTTTACTTACCAATCTAGTCTAAGTAAGTAAGCAAGTATGTTTTCGATCTTGGCTAAGTAGCTTATGTATCTATTCAGTGGCTTCAGCCTACTTAGCTTTCCAAGAAAGTTTGCTTGGAGTTAGCGGTAGCAGTTAGCGGTAGCCTGGCAATCGTAGCTACAATAGGTAGCTATGTCAGTAGGCTATGTCTGCCTATAAGACTTGTGAACTTCCCTCGTCATCTGGGTTAAGTAACTATAACGTTCAGCTAGGTATTTAGCTTATCTAGGTATCTATTTTAGCCAGAAAGTTTAATTATAGCTACCTCATTAGCTTGTAGAGCAGAAGTGCCCAAGTTCGGTCCTCGAGAACACCTGTTCAGCCTGCTTTAGATGTTTCTCTCCTCCAAGTTCCAACACACCTGAGTCATATGATCAGGACTGTTATGAGGCGTTCTGATGAGCTGATCATTTGAGTCAGGTGTGTTGGAGGAGGGAGACATCTAAATCAACTGGGTAGGGGATCTCACGGACCAGACTTGGGCAGCTGTAGAGCCTATCTCTATACAGCCTTTTTTGTTTGTTTTGTTTTGTTTGGTCTGTTTTGTTTTGTTTTTACACTCACTCACACAAACATCCACACATACAAACATGGTCTCCCGGGTGGGGAAATGAACCCACGGTGCCTGCACCGAAGACAAGACGGCACCATTCCGCCACCCAGAGCCCGCCTATCTCTCTATGTAACAGGAATGCCAGGCCAGTAGTTGACAATGTTAGTTTTTGATAAAAGTTCTAAGTGGAACCTCAGGCTTTTAATAATATTTCTAATTTGTGACCACATTTACATTTGTGTTGCGATTGCAACAGCAGTGTTGAGGTCTAACTGCTATTATTGTGATCCAAGCATACGACATACATGACAGTTTTCAGTATTGTGCTGATCCCCTTGGTGGTCTTTGACTAACCTCCCGAGAGGGATTCCCCCACTGAGACTGACCTCTTCACCAACGAACTCATCTGCCACTGAAACTCGAGCAGGTTAACCGCTTGGATGTTCGATTTATTGGTGTTGTAGGGGCAGCCTCGTCATGCTAAATATGCCACTGACTTGAAACAAAGAAGCTTCATTCCCACAGGAACTCTCAACTCAACTTTGTTTATAGAACGCAAAAACAACCACAACCTCACAACCTGTGAGGATACAGCCAATGTGAACGGATGTATTTTACCGCTCTTCATATGAGCACTTGTGTATGTGCTGCAAAAGTGGCTTGTTTCTTTTATTTCACGATCTGCGGAGGAGGAGGCCCTCAGTTCACCATCGTGGTAGCTCTAACACTTTCGACTTTAATCCCATTTAGTGTTTATGTACTTTCTTATTGGGCTCGCTGTGTGTGTATGCGTGTGTTCGTTGGGGTGTGTGTGTGTATGTGGGGGGGGGCAGAGCCAGGATTTGGCAGGTCACAAAGGCGGCTTTGTGGAGGAAGTTAATGAGTGTTTTGTGAATGTCCCTTGATGCTCTGCAGCGCTGCAGCACCTCGCCAGCGCATCAACTTTAAGCGTGTGTGTATATGCAAGGGCACGTGTGTACGTGTGTTTACAATGTGTGTGAGTATTTACATTGTCTTTAGAGGGGATGATTTATAATGTTTGTGACTTGGAGCTGGTTGTGTTTGTTGTTGATTATATACATTATGTATACGTGTACTATACATAATGCCAGTGGTGGTCAACCTACAATTTATGGGCTGCATATGAGCCGGCCCCATGCAATTCCTAAAACAGATTGTGATGTGCGGATGTGCAAATTTGGTCGAGTTCATACTTTTTCCACAGATTAGTCCACAGTCTGTTGGGAGATACCGTCCAACAGTGAAAAAACAAAACCTCAAACTTAATGTTATGAAAATCACAAAACATTAAACACGCAAATAAACATTTCTATAATCCTTGGATCATTTATCATAACATTACAATGACCCTCAGGTTTCTTTTTAAAACTTAAAATGGCTCCCCATCCCTGATTTATTCATTGCAATTGTATAAGGTTGAAATAGAACAACACAAAATCAATGTGCTCAACTCCCCCTGTGGTCAAGTACCTTGCAGTTATTATGTCTTATTTGTTCAAGTGACAAGGAAATATTAGATCTCACATGTTCTCTACAGCGACTGAGCAATAATTATTGACAGCTGTCTGCCACTTGGGCAAAGTGCATTCACGTATATCATATCAATGATGGAGCGTAATACGAGGCAGTGGGACGGGATGGAAAGTTTCAAGGAATGAGTGGCAGCCGCTGGAGGCCTCAAGTGACCAAAAACTTGGCTGCTCTGCTCAGCATCATTTTTTTTTTTTTTTTTTTTTTCATTTTGAGGTATATTTGTAACCTTTCCTGCACATTTCGGATGATTAATGTGACTCTGTCAGGTTTTCGAGGATCCCTCACCGCTGAATAATAGCGAAACATTTCAAACCCAAAATATTTCTGGAAGGAAGAAGTAAGATTAAACGTGCAATATGGTCTGGAATAATAATTATACATGTGACATTTGCCTCTACTGTGATTTATTTCACAAAATAAAAAGTTTGAATATGAATATTTAATAAATGTTTAAATGTTTACTCAAAAAGTAACCATCTATCCATCCATTTTCTTGACCGCTTATTCCTCACAAGGGTTGCGGGGGCTGCTGGCGCCTATCTCAGCTGACTCTGGGCAGTAGGCGGGGGACACCCTGGACTGGTTGCCAACCAATCGCAGGGCACACAGAGACGAACAACCATCCACACCCACACGCACGCCTAGGGACAATTCGGAGCACCCAATTAACCTGCCATGCATGTCTTTGGAATGTGGAAGGAGACCGGAGTACCCGGAGAAGACCCACGCAGGCACAGGGAGAACATGCAAACTCCACCCAGGAAGGTCCGAGCCTGGACGCGAACCGGAGACCTCAGAACTGGGAAGCGGACGTGCTAACCACTCGACTACCATGCCGCCTCAAAAAGTAACCATTTAATTAAAAAAAAAAATCATATTACTATCAAGGTTAACCACGCTTTGACACCATTTTTCTTGTCCTGCTGAAATTAGCCCGTTTTGAAAGGCAGTCATCTCTCACACAAATGATTTGAGTTTTAATAGGCTATTATACCTCATTATTTAAAATGATAAAACTGATACTTATGTTAACTTTCTAAAAATATCTTTCACAATTGGGGCCAGATTCCTACCATCTGACAGTAACCAGAAACTAATTTTCATTCATGGCCAAATACACCATTTTCTGCATTTTATGACATTTAGTGTTACATTGTTGTGCCGAAAAATACAAATTATTGTTGTTATTATACAAATTATTGCAGATACCATAACGTTGGCAAATGTGTGTATAGCTTAGGCCAAATTCTGCCACATAAACAGATGAGCTAAAAATTATTATACTGCCCCCAGTGGATGGGAGAACAAAACAAAAACAAGAATCAAATTGGTGGATCTCAACCTTACTGTATAATGAAAGTCAAACTAATTGTTTTGAGAATTTCATCATAAAATACAAATTAATGTAAAAGTATTTTATTTTCCTTTCATTAAAAATTATGCAAAAAAAAAAAAATCTTCTAAACTGACCTTATTTTAGATCATTTCATTGTTATACTCAGAGTACACCCTTGGAAGAGAAAAAATATATATATATTACTTATATTAATTTTTACTCCAACATCTCAAGGAGGATGAGGTGGCCGTCTAGGCTATAAGGGGTTCAAAGGTCACCGGGGCTCAGAGGTCCAGGCGGTGAATGACAGGAAGCACCCCCACGCCCGCTCCACACGTCCCACCAAAAACACAGTGACCTCTCATGTCCCCCATGGGTGCTGGCCCACCGCATGCATTAGCCACTTAAAAGTAACTCTAAACCCAACCAAGCTCATTGCACCGTGCTAAATTATATTAAGAGGTGACAGCACGTCGAGCTGCTCTCTAGTCACGCCTTTTTTTTTTATCTTCTGCAGGCTCACCTAAAGATGTGTTATACATGCTAATCTCGGCTAACTCAATTAGAGGTTCAAACAGGAACAAATTAGGAGCAGATGAAACCGAGGCATCAGTGCAAATGTGGAGATGAGAAACAAGGCAACCTACTCAAGATTATTGTAGAACGCTAGGGAGCATGTTTGGTAACAAACAGTGATGTGAATTATTTATGCTAACTATTTATTTTATCCATTAATTCAATAAATTATAGTCATTCTTAATTAGCAAACTAGTTAGCAAGGGAGATAATTGGTCTGTCTGTCTATTTAGTTTATCTCTCCATCAAGCATGTTTGCTTCTCTCGCTAGCTATCGGCTGTATCTGGCTAGCTACAATATGTATGTACAGTACTTGTATCTCTTGGCAAGCTGCTCAGCTAGCTACTTATTTTAGATGGCTACTTAGCTTATCTAGTCATTGAAATAAAGAAGAGTCAATCTTATTTATGTCTATCCATCCATCTATCTATCTATCAATCCAGCCATTTTAGCTAGCTATTTATCAGCTCATCAAGTAAGTGCTTATCTAGCTAGCTATCTACAGTATCTGAAGTAGGCTATGTACTCGTATCTCTTGGGAAGCTCCTCAGCCAGCTACTTATTTTAGATAGCTATTTAGTTCATGTATTCATTGAAATAAAGAAGATGTAGTCTAATGTATCCATCAAAATCCCAATCATATCCTAAATATTGATCAAGAAGTACAGTACTGGGTCACCTCCAGGAAGCGTAAAACTGGAGTTGCCCCCTTTGCATAACTACTTCCACTCTTCTGGGAAAACTTTCTGTAAAACAGCTAGAGTTGTCTGTGTGTCTATAATCTTCGAATTAACGAAGTTGATTGGCACGTTCTTCCTCACAAACCTTGCAAATGGTTCCAACTAACTTGTCTAGTCTACATAAGATGAAGAATTAAGATTCTAGCCTAGTCCAACACCTGACTGATCACTGAAATCATGAAGAGGTGTGTTCCCCTCCCCAGTACTTAGATGGATTTCCTTTTGTAATTGTCTCACTCTGATCACTTTGTGTCCATCCTCCTCCAATGAGGGGCAGCACAAAGAGGCTGTGTTGAGCTTCTCTGCCTTGCTTTCTTAGCTGGAGAGCATAAGTGTTGACCCTCGCTCCCCTACTGTGAGTGACAGGCGCGCTTGCAATGTGGACACAGGACCTTGTTGCCCCCAATGGGAGTTGAGGGGCACGCTCCCTCACATTGGCGCAGTGTGGGTGGGCTCAATCACGGAGCCCATCTTTCCGCTGGGCGCTACAGTACATGCAAACATCTCGAATGGGAAGCGATGGATTGTGTTACGGGGCAAAACGCACCTTCCAACTCAGTCCGAGAGTCCTGAAAATCCACCGTGACGATAGGATTTCTTGTTTCTTTGCTCTGAAGATTAAGCCGGTTTGTAAAACAAGAACATTAAATAATCAAGCGGCGGCTCTTGGCCCAATGAGAAGATCGCTGAGCATAACATCGTGCGAAACTCAAACTTCTTCAAAAACAAGCCTCCTACTCAGACCAAAATCATTAGTAAAGTAATCCACCAGTCTGACCTCAACTCACTGACCCAAACCAACATGTCGGCCAATACATACGGAGAAGACTTTTTGAGAGAGCAGCATGAATATTATCTGGAAAGATCAGGAATGGACGGATTCATAGAATTCACAAAGAATGAAGGCTGTAAAGTAAAGTCCAAGCCACAAACAGAAATAACGGCATCTTGTAAAAAGTCCTATATGATGGTTACCCTGAAGCAGGTTTTCTTTGGCCGGGAAAGACCACTTACTGCACTAGTTGCCAGTCACGGTTTCTGCTGATGTTTTTCTAAAGACGGTTGGTGAAATTCATCTATACACTGTAGATATATTGCAGTTAAAGTAAAAGTTCAGCCAGCATGCTGTTTTTATAACCCAACACAAGGCCACTAGACTGCATTGTTAAGACATTTAACCAGACCACTGTAGTAAGAAACAGTCATGCTCAGTAATAATGCCACCTTGTAAAAACTGGTGGCCACCAAGTAGATTTTGTTATGTAAAGGAACAGTGAGTTCTCACTTAGCAGTTTTGTTTGACAAGTCGTATTGTGAGTGATGATCTACTGTACAGTACAACACTGTGACTTTTAACTTTACATATCACTCCGCATCACAGGTGTTCTAAACTGTTCATATGGGTTATTAATAACTTCACATCACAAATCTGGACATATTTCCAGAAATAACATTCGATTTAAAGTATGAATGATTGTCAGTTGAAGAAGAAATCAAGGAAAAAAGCCCAGAGGTGCTTGGGTATGCTCGTGATCAAATTAAGTGCATAAAAAGATTAGACATGCTAACATGCTAACATGGCTAATGAGTATACACATTTGTTGAAACAATTGACTTTTTCTGGCTAGTTTGTGTAACTTTTGCTTCTCGTAGAGTGCCCGTTAAATGACATAATAACGCAACTTGAAGTGTACGATATGTCCAACTCTCCCCATGAAAGTAAAACAAAGTGGCTCGTTAACATGATAGCATTAACGGCTAACTCGCTAGCGCAACTGTTTGTGGAATATTTGTGTTGGCTGAGCCAAATAACTGATTCAATATATTTATGAATAAACAAACAATAATTTGGTGTCACTTATTAGTACTAACTATTAAATGGCACTTGATTCACTGACAGTTGGTCAATCGATCGATCGATTAATCATTGTTTTGGATGCTCACAGTAATGCTGTTACATGATTCAGAATTTAACCAATATCTTTAGAAAAATTAAAGAATTACTATAAATATAAGCTTTCCTTTTTAAGGCAATTACAGTAAATCAAGTAAAGGTTACTGTAAAAAAAAAAAAAAAAACACTAAAAAGGTGAAATAGTAGGGGAAGAATGTATTACAGTTTCCATAAATTACGAGAGAAATGTGAAATCTGGATAAAATGGGAAGTAAAGGATTCCAGATCAGTTTGTCTTCCTTCTTAGAGGTTCGACTGTAATTGATGGTTGAAATTACAGAAAGGTCGTGAAAGCAGGTTTAATGATGGGGGGGGATTAAAAAAAAAAAAAAAAAAAAAGTGGTTTTGGAAGCCGGCATCCCGCGTCAACAACATGTTGGTCTTTCAAGTGGGAGGGCAAAACTTTGCCCTGCATCTCACCAAGATGTGTGGTGTGCAAACAAATAAGGCCAAACAAGTCCAAATACAGCAAAGTACTTTGGCTCCATTTATACAAGCGGGCCTCTTACAGTTGGAATCCCTCTCTTCACTCAGACCTCCTCTGATGGTGCAAGTTTCATGTCATCGGGCAAGAGGGGACATCACGTAGACATAGAGCACCTGGTTGGTCATTAGTTGGAAAATGGGTTCTATTTTGAGACTTTCGAAGTATTTTTGAGTGTCCTTAGGTCTACCATTGCGTCAACCCACCCTGTCCTCATACAAGTTCAGTATCAATAAGAACAACACAATAAAAATAGATTTGTATGATTTTTAGGTTATGTTAATAGTGGATTTATTTTTTTCCTTTCTAATTTAGTTTTCTTGGTCTTAGTCTTTTGTATCACAAAAATGTGGAGTTTTAACATGGGTATGTAGACTTTGTATACCCACTGTAGATGAATGGAGTTGTTTGAGAGAAAAAAATGACTGCACAACAGTGTTAGGTGACTTTTGAGGTTTAACTGTAAAGCTTTGGGGTACAAAAAAAAAAAGCTATAATCCAACAAAATCTGCCTAGCAACAAAAGTGGTTCCGCTACAGAGCTTTGGGGCACTAATAATTGTGCCCCACAAGTTCTGCCTAGCAACAAGTGACTGTGCAACTGTTTTAGCTGATTTGAGATATTCCACTCTTGGGCTTTCGGTATAAATGACTACTACTAGTAAATTATTTTTTGCTACATTGTATAATACAAAACTTAAACTGGTGTTTGTGTGGTTTAGTAAATCGGATTCTGAATTAAAAAGTAGTTTTTCTAGCCTAGTTAAGTGGTTGGTGCCCCACTATATTTTTAGCCATAAAAACCGACGCCACTATAGACCGCTAAAAGGAGGTCGCCATGGTAATAAGAAGTGCCGGAAGATGAGCCAAGGGCAAGTGCTCTTCTCCGCATGAGATGTTGCTCTTTGGCTTTCGCGTGGCGGCGTCCCCCTGCGGGGGGTGCAGTCCACTCGCAGCGGCCTCTTAAAGAGCCATTTCTAATGTGCGCCTGCAGCCGCGCGCTCCCTCAATGACCTCTTTATTTGTTAAAATAGATTATTTGAAATAAATTACAGAGCACTTTGACTGAATAAACAGAGACTTCGGGGGCTGCGGCCTGCGCTACATACTTAGCGCGGCCGCAGAGATCCGACGTGACTGGCGAGCTGTGCAATCGCCTTTGATTTCACTGATAGGACGCTGATTCTTTGGCCCTGCCAAAGATGGAGCCGTCGAGGCACGTGAAAGCTAACACCGCTAAATGGAGGAAAGTCTCGTGTGGGGAATATGAACTTATGATGTTTCTAACCCCTGCATGTCGACGGAGGAGTCCATTAGAAGAACAGAGGGGAGCTTGAGGGACTCCCGTCACTCCCACCACCTTTTTAACACCCCTCTGAGTGCACCCTGGGCAAGTTTCACTTTTTTGCACAAACACAATATAGATTCTTAGTAATTCAAGCCTTTTTTTCCCCCGTGGATGTAGTCCACTAAAAAACACCCCCTCTCACTCTGTTCTACGTCCGTTTGCCGCTAATGTCTTATGGCAGGGCCTAGTTATGCCCGGATTAGCGTTACCCCCGAAAGAAACGCTGCAATAATAGAGCGACAGGGGGAAACGGCGGCGGAGCGCAGCCGCGAAGAGAAACCATGAAGAAATTAACTTTGATTAACCCTCCGAGTGCTTGTTTCAATTCTCGCCGCTCTATTTATTTTTGAACATGTGGTTGACATTCCTCCTGCTGCACATTTCCCGGCACGTCCATTACAAATAATCGCTTGGTGGTTCTGAAATTTAAAAAAATAAAATAAAAAATGTGTGCATACGTCATATGCGCAAACATCAGGACTGGTAACGCGGCCCCAAACTGTTATTCCTCAGGGGGCCACACGTTATGGATTGTGTAAACTCAGCAAGATACTACATGCTGTATATTATCCCATATAATTATGTTTATTTGCTGTCATGAGCTCTCAGTTAATCTTTGCGCAAGATGACACAAGCCTCCAAAATTGGCCACAATTCTTTGCAAGGTGTCGTCTACGCTAGTTCCCACACTGTGAAAAAAAATAGGGATGGTCAATACCACTTTTTTTTAAACTGAGTAGGCACCGATACCACTAGTACTTTTGATACATAAATTTTCCCCAAAGAAACAATGATAGATCATTTTAAAGAAGGGCCTATGCATTCCAATATATCAACATTTCCATAAAACTGCATGAAATCAATGGCAATGTTCTATTCATCTAAATTGCTATTTCCTGATTCTAAAATAGCCAAAAGAGGTATCGATCGATTTGAGTACCGATATCATGACAAAAAAAAATAAAAAATATTGGGTGAACTCAAGCTTATTAAGACAACAAACTTTGATAACATTTTAAGTTAGCCAAATGTTTTAATTTTTGCTGTTGTGAAAATGGTCTTTCCAGCATTTCACAACAAAATAAAGAGTTAACAGAGCGCTTGTCCTTTTTATTGAACTCAAACATCAAGCTATAAGTAAAAACAACATGATTGTTCCAAGCATGAATCCGCCTCTGTGATTGTTTGTATCCTTCCATTGTTTCTCCATTTTTCCATTTTCTCGCGGCCGTCGAGTAATTACTAATGATTGAGGGGGGGAACTTAATTCATAAGCCATTAAAGTGTTATGAATGGCAATTTCTGTGACTCTCTCAGTGGCTCTTTAAGTCCGTTTTGAAGACGGCGCACAGAGCCAGCTCAGTTCTGCCGACTTCTAGCGGCTGTAATTGAGCCTAATAGCGGCCGCACACGCATAACATAGCGAACCTCTTTGACACCTCCACCAAATGTTCTAATGAAATGATCAAATAAGCGTCATCCCGCCTCACGGCGTATCAAAGCCGCCTGCAGCTGGACTGACATTTATTTAGGCTGTTTAACAGCTACCAGGCCTCCACCAGTCAGGAGACATGGAAAGAAGCATGATTGCATGTGAGGACGTGGGCGACAGTTAAGGGTTGGGTGTGTATATGACAAAGCGACTTAAAAAAAAAAAAAAAAAAGGCTGAAGTGGAAAACCACTCTTTTTTTTTTTTTATCCTTTTATTGTCAATTTCAGGATATTTCCTACTAGTTTTTTTTTTTTTTTTTTTGTGCCAACATGTCACATTCGGTTTCTTACTAAAACATTCACGATTAAAGTGATTTATATGTTTTGTTTTGTTTTGTTTTTTTAAATTGGTGAAAATGAACTTAGAATTATTGTTTTAGGTGATTTGAGATGTTCCACTGTTCAGTTTTGGGTATGAATATGGCTACTCAGTAAATTATTTTATGTTAAATTTTATTATAGGTTAGGTTAAATTATTTCTCTCCTTTTATATTCCCTATATTTGCATGTTTAAAATAAATCATTAAGTAATTCCTTTAGCTCAATATTTTCATGGGAAATCCAATGTAAATAGTTTTTTTTTAAATATGCCAATGCTTTTAAATCGATAATAATAATAATAATAATAATTATTATTATTATTATTATTATTATTATTATTATTATTATTATTATTATTATTATTATTATTATTATTATTATTATTATTATAATGATAATAATCTAGCAGTCAAAAGGGTGAAATTACAATTGTGAAATAAAAATGCAACTATTATCTATTGCTAGAATCATGACATTGATGTACAGTAAGCATATAATAAAAATACTAATCAAATATAATGACAGATTATGATCCCCATTTTACATATGTTTGATTTTTATGTTTAGTTTAAAATTCTTTGTTGGTAGTATTCCATGTAAGAATATTGTTAATATTGGAGGGTCAGGTTTAAATAATTAGTCATATTTAAAAAATAAAATGAAAATATGATGCTGAATTTGTTCTTATGGTACAGTGTATGTACACACTGAGCAGCTACATAATTATATTTTTGTGATTGTTTGTACATGATAAATCTGATGGTCTGTGTAATTTTTGGATGTATCAACAAAGTAAATTTTTTATGTAAAAACAGGAAAAATTGCAAAATGTGTCATTATTGAACCTCTTCATACTTATAATGTTTGTACAACAATTTTGTGACTTTTAATGATTTTTAGATTGGATTGGAATAAAATTTAACTTGAGACTTCTTGCAGCTCCTTCAAGTGATTCCCAACCAATAGGGGTGGGCAACCATATAAAATTATTGGATTTATATTCAACGTTATACTAGAAAACATCAAAGCGTATGTTGGGATGGAATGTTGATTTTTTTTTTTTTGTGATTGTATTGTAGTTAATGTTTTAGGTTGTTATCTTTGTTTTTTGTGTTTGTCATATTTTGTCATGAATTCATTGTGGCTTAGATAGCAAAAAGGTTCACTACGGCTTCGATATGTGGGCCATTCCAAATTAAGCTATGTTTGCCTTTATTGTAACTCTCAAAATAAATGTGAATTTATGTCTTTTTTTCCCCCCCATTTGAAATCTGACAATGCACACATTGAACTACTGAAAATGTGTTGTCACATCTCGAGTATTATTTATGTTATTGTTGTATTTGGACGGAAACTAGCAAGAGAGACCTTTTTTTTTTTTTAATACTGGCCACATAGCATTTATGCTTATAGCATGTTGACACGAAGCACATTACAGTGATTCAACAAAACAAACATCCAAAGGGAAAAAAAATATAGTAATAGTTCAGCAAAATTACAGAAAAATAAATAAGTGAACTTACTTTTGGCCTTCCCATGGTTTGTAGAAAATTTGAATAATGCAACTTCCCTGTGGAGCATGTGACTTGGGGAATAGTCCAAATTCTCCACAGGGGGTAATGTCTTAAAGGGGACAGGTGACTTTCAAAAAAAAAATTTCCCTGTAGTTTCTTTTGAACTACCATAAAGTACGGTTGCGATATCGACTAACTAAAATATTGTATGTATAAAAAAGTACATTTCTAAAGAATTTAATATATTATTATTTTTAATTATAATTATTAAATATGCAACCAGATTTACATACATGATGTTTTATACTTAAAAAAAAAAAACATTTACTTTTATTGTGCATTGATACATTTTATTTACATTTGCTTTTTATTTATTTTATTTACTGGGGATAAAAAAAATGGCACTGACATGGTAGTGTCCAATATGCAAATACCATATATCAAACCATAATATAGCAATATAACGATTTCATTGGATTTTGATAATATGATTTAGTTAAACTCTAACATTAGTATTTTGAGCAACTTTTTGAATTTCAATTTGTGGACTTGTTGAAGTGAACTTGAAGGAATCAATTTAGAGCTTTTTCAGGAATTCCCTCCGGAGCGGCGGATGTCGACAGTGCAGCGCCTGCTTATTTTTCAAGCGGCTTTTTGGGAGCCAACACGTGTTCCGCTTGTTTGGTTACATTTGACTCTGCGCAAGATAAGAACCAGATTGGCTCCGGTGGCCCGAGAGGCAGCGACACGGACGTGCAGCGCGGCGTGTGTTGTGTCTCGTGCGCGTTAGCCCGCCGGTGCTTTCTCACTCGCTCTGCTTGACTTCGTCCGAGCAGACGCCTGTGTTGTTTTAAGGGCCCTCATTTGAAGCAGTGTAAGCATGCATGGGAATGTTTCCATTTCCATAAACATTTTATTTACGCACTTTCTTTTCTCACACCTTACCGTCGGCCAACGGTGCTGACTGAAAGGGCCTGAAACACAACAGACTAGCATTTCTTAAATGTTTTGTTGATCTCCTGAATGCGGTTTATTTCATTTATATTCAGGAGGTCATTATGTATATGCAGTGGATACAAAAAAAAGTCTACACACCCCTGTTCAACTTTCAGGTATTTTTGATTAGAAAAACAACAAGATTAACACATAAATCCATACAATACGATAGGTCTGTGTGTGAGACATTTTAATTCTATAAGTACAGTTCCCCCAAATTTCCACCAAGAGAGTTACAGTGTCTTACAATAACATTAATATTAATATTTAAGGAATAAAACCTCTGTCTTGTTTTGTTGGTCGGCTAAGTATTTTTTTGAAGTGGTGCTCGGTATAAAACGTTCAAGAACCACTCTTGTTGTTTTTATCTTATTTGTTTTGATTTGTTTGGTTTGGTTTGGTTTTTTACTAATGGTATATAAATTCACTTTTGAGTCTTTTAAAGATATTCTTTTTGCTATATATATTTTCTACCTACATAATAAATGCAGAAGCAATATAATGATGATGGATGGGTAAGAGCAGAAGTTCTGAGGCCCGAAACCCACCCCCTATCAACTCAGTAATAGGAAGGAAGGAACGAAGGAAGGAAGGAAGGAAGGAAGGAAGGAAGGTAAATTAGGTTCAAGCAAAGGAAGCAAGGATGTAAGAATGAATGAATTAAAAAACTGATCTGAGGTAGACATATGGAAGGAAGGTAGGAAGAAAAGAAGGAAGGAACTAAGGAATAAAGAGTTTAATAAGGAAGGAAGGGACAAACGAACGAAATAATAACAAGCCTGAAAAGGTAGGAAGGAACGGACGAAAGAAGGAACAAATGAACAAAGGAAGGAACAAAGGAAGGAACAAAGGAAGGAACGAAGTAAGGAAGGAAGGAACGAAGGAAGGAGCGAACGAAGGAACGAACAAACAAAGGAAGGAAGGAAGGAAGGAACAAAGGGAAGGAACGAACGAAGGAATGAGCGAACGAAGGAAGGAAGGAACGAATGAACGAACGAAGGAACAAAGGAAGGAACAAAGGAAGGAACGAACGAAGGAATAAGCAAACAAAGGAATGAACGAACAAAGGAAGGAAGGAAGAAAGGAAGAAAGAATCTGAGAAGGAAGGAAGGAAGGTAAATTAGGTTCAAGCAAAGGAAGCAAGGATGTAAGAATGAATGAATTAAAAAACTGATCTGAGGTAGAAATATGGAAGGAAGGTAGGAAGGAAAGAAGGAAGGAACTAAGGAATAAAGAGTTTAATAAGGAAGGAAGGGACAAACGAACGAAATAATAACAAGCCTGAAAAGGTAGGAAGGAACGGACGAAAGAAGGAACGAATGAACAAAGGAAGGAAGGAAGGAAGGAAGGAAGGAAGGAGCGAACGAAGGAACGAACAAACAAAGGAAGGAAGGAACGAACGAAGGAACAAAGGAAGGAAGGAACAAAGGAAGGAACGAACGAACAAAGGAAGGAAGGAAGAAAGGAAGAAAGAATCTGAGAAGGAAGGAAGGAAAATTAGGTTCAAGGAAAGGAAGCAAGGATGTAAGGATGAATGAATAAAAAAACTGATCTGAGGTGGAAAGATGGAAGGAAGGCAGGAAGGAACAAAGGAAAGAAGGAAGGAACTAAGGAATAAAGAGTTTGAAAAGGAAGGAAGGGAGAAATGAATGAACTAATAACAAGCCTGAAAAGGTATGAAGGAACGAACGAACAAAGGAAGGAAGGAATGGCACTTCATTTATATAGCGCTTTTCCACCTTACAAGGCCCTCAAAGCGCTTTACATTTTTGACCACCCATTTACCTACTGATGACGCAGCATCGGGAGCAACTGGGGGTTCAGTATCTTGCTCAAGGATACTTCGACGTGGTCACAATGGCATGGGATCGAACCCACAACCTCTGGGTTGGGAGAGGACCACCATACCACCGAGCCACACTGCCCCAAGGAAGGAAGGAAGGAAGGAAAAGTGTAGGCAGGCAGAAAAGTCGGTTTCAGTAAAGGAAGGATGGGAGGAAGGAAAAAATGATGCAAGGATGAACGAATGAAAAATCCCAATCTGAAGGTGAAAGGTCAGGAAGGAAAAGATGCCAGTACACTTCAAAAATACACGTCTGGCAGACAAGGTTTTGCATCCAAATCTTCCTGTTTGGTGAGGATCGAGCATCTGATTTTAGGAATTCAATCAATTCATTTGTTGATTTTTGAGGACTCGCCTCTCTCCTCTTCCGAGAGTTTTCTTCTTTGTTTGTCGGGCCTTCGCTGTCTCTCGTCAGCGCGCCGCCCCAGCTGCGGCGAGCCGAGGAGCGTTCACTGACCTCCTTGTCAAGGACGCAGATGGGAATTAGGAAAAGTGGACTTGTTTGGAACAATTATAGAAATTACTTTAATATCTTGAAAACAAAAACGGGACGGCCGGGTTTGGGGGCAGGATATATTTATTTGACATGTTGACTGTCAGATTGAATTTCCACTCGAGCTGACGTGTATGATGGGTAAAGCTGACTTAAAGAGCATGATGTGTCCATGCTGTTCGCCAGGTGTGTTTCGTAGCGCTCTAATCTGTCTGTTTGCTTGAACCTTTCATTTTTTGGGGGGGAGAGAAAAAGAGTCAAACGTAAGCACCTGCTTGACTTCCAGAGGGGTGGGTCGTGACCCCCCGCCTCCAACCCTGAAATGGACACCGACTAATACAGAGCCATCTGTTAAATTGTAATTGAACGGTACACGGCACTCTGAACTCTGCCTGTGTCGGCGTGCAGGATTTAGGCAGACGCTCCAATGACAAGTTAATTTCGGCAGCGACGAGCAGCCACGAGTGTTTTGCGTTCTTGGCTTGCCCCCCAAAATACGCCTCTTATTAATGATAATTGGTTAAGAAGAAGAAAAAAAAATAAGGTGACACATGCCTGACTTGTGTTTGTCTTTACATTTTTGATCATTTGAGGCACACTTTTTTTTCCACAAGGACGAATTAAAAGTGGCTGAACTTTAGAACAAAAGTCCTATTTCATTTGGAAGAGCAATAGCACAGAGGATGGACAAAACAGACAATTGACTTACTTAAACTAAAGTAACAATAAAAATATATGTTACTATTACAATAATTCATAGTAAATCAAGTCATACATCTCCACTCTAAAAAAAATGCAGTTGTTTACCTAACCCACTATCTAAAAACTTGGGTCAATTTGACCCAACATTGGGTCAAAAATAAGGTCATATTGTACAAAAACAACCCAGAATGTTGGGTGCAAAAAAACCCACCATCTATCATTATCTATTAATTATTGATTAATTATTCAATTATTATTATTATTATTTTTTTAATTATTATTATTTTTATTCTATTACATTATTATATTATTATATTGTTATTATATTATTATTAAAATTATTAAAAAATATATTTATTCATTAATATTTATACTATTAATTATCTATTAACTAACTGCTTGAGTTCGGTTGCATTTAAAAAAAAAAAAAAAAAAAAAAAAAAAACAGGTCATTTTGTATAAAACAACCCAGAAAGTTGGGTCAGATCTTCTACTTGGGTCAATTTGACCCAACTTTCTGGGTTGTTTTGCAAAAAAAATAAAAATAAATAAAAAATAAATAAAAAAATTAAAAATTTTAAAACAACCCAGAAAGTTGCGTTAAATTAACCCATAAACTGGATCAGCTCATTTTATATAAGTGGGTTACTTTTTACCGAACTGTTTTTAGAATGCATTTGCTGGGTGTAGAATTGAGTAGATTGGGTTATTTTTTTACCCAAGATTGGGTTTAATTATTTTTTTAAAATTATGATAATTGGACTGGTTGCCATTTCTCGGTGGCTTGAACTTTTACCTCTTGTTAGATCAAAATCTTGTCAAATCCTCAACCCAATGCATCGGGCATTGGCTCGGCTCCTTTTTGACCTAGCGCTGGGTTAGATATTTTAGTTTTGAGTTATTTTTGACCCAGCATTTTTAACTCATTCAATCCCAAAAACATGTAAAAACGTTTTTCAGCATTTTGTCCTTCCCTCCCAAAAACGTGTTTACACGTTTTGTTTTGTTTTTGGTTTTTTTTAATGCGAGAGCATACAGAAGGCTTTGATGCAGCTTCTGACATCAAGAGGTGGCTTAAAGCAATGGCAGTTATTGCGGCCAGCAGGTGGCAGCAGAGTATAAGAGATCAGCCAGGGCCATGTTGCAACAAGCTCTTTTTGTCAGTGTTTTTTGCCAGGAATGTGAATATCTCAAGTCAGGACGAAACTTAGCTATATTCTAATGCTAATTGCTGCAAAACGGAAAAAGATACAAATTCACTTTTTTTTTTTTTCCTGATGAAAGCAAAGACTCAAATCTTTCTTTTGGTGTGTTCAATGTTTTTATAGAAATAGAACACAATATTCTGTGGGCCTTGCAAAATCAGTCAAAATCATACATAACAGCAGGAAGCAGAGTTGCTTCAGTGAAAATGGTTGGGAGTGAATGAGTTAATAGTGTAGTAATATAACTTCATAAATTCAGAAGTCTGAAAATGTTACTGTAGTCAGTTTAGGGAGGGTAATCTGTGCGTGCGTGTGTGCGCGCGCCTGTGAGTGACCTTGTGCTCAGCGGTCCTAATTCCCTGTTAAAAACAGACAGCCGTCGAGCTGATTTCAAAGTCAAAGTCAATCGCAGAGCGGCGAAGGCCAAGCTCGGGATTGAGCCGGTCCGACCCCACCGCCGCACCACCACCACCCCTCAAAAATGTTCCACCACGGCCGCCCCCCGTAATTGATCGTCAGGACCCCCAGAGGGCACGATCAGATCAGCCTCAAAGAAGGAGTGCCAGAGACACATCCTGCGGGGAATATCCACTAATTAGCTGCGTTTAAACATTTCCTGCTTGGAAGAACTTAAAGAGCGGGGCCACAATCACGTGAACAATAGCGAGGGAGGGGCTCACGTCGAAAAAATGAAGACCCAACCCCCGCTCCACTCCTTGCTCTCAGACCCTCAATACAGATCAGACTGTTGCTCATTTTTAACCGAGTGTGGCAGCGGTGCATTCAAACTGAACCAGATGATCATGAACGCACCTGCAAGCCTCACAAAAATTGATGGAACCCCAATCTTTTTTCTCTATTGTCTGAAATCCTAATTAAAAACCCTAACATGAACTTGTCACCTTAACTTTAAATACTAATGTTGGTTTCAAATCCTAACGTGTATTTAAAACCCTAATTTGGTATCCAAACACTTGTTTACAACCCTAATGCGAAACCCTGATCTTTGGTTGTGTTATGTTTAAGACATTTGAATTTAAAGCCATAACCCTGTTTTACAACTTTAATTAGGGTTAGGGTTAAACCGTCAGGGTTACCTGTTTGACATCTATTAAACACGACACAAAAAGGAGAGAAGACACTTAGTTCAGGGCTCGCGAGGAGAGAGGAGAGGAACTGACTGATACGATTCACTCCTGCACTCTCTGAAGATTCCTCTCCTCACCGTCTCTATTTATTTGGTTTTCCACGCCCTTTCCACACCCTAAAAATGCAAATGCAAGGCATAGTTGGAGCACAGTGTACTTGTTTTTCTATGTGTTGTGCATGTGGTGGAAGATTGCTGAGTACGTATGGTCAAGTTTGCAATCATTTCTTAACAGAAAACAGGGGACCTCAGCAGACTGGCTCGAACCATTCTGCTGCGTTAGATGTTGTGGTTCTTGAGCTTTTTGAGTCATCTTCAAATAGCCAGGTTATGTGAATGTGAGCGGGAACAGAGCAAAGCATTCTTCATTGCAAGCAGAAGCAGTTCTTCATTGCAGCAAATGTATGATAACTTATTATTTACCATTATTCCTACATAAACCTTAGCTCCAAATTGTAGTTTGAAACCTTCATTTGAAACCCTAACATTGACAAGAAACCCTATTTTGAAACCTCAAAGCCTATTTGAAACCCTAACCCTGCCTTAAAATCCTAATTTGTTACTCTAACAATCTAATCTAACCTAAATGCAATTTTGTCGCCTCAGTTTTGTGATTATGATTTACTATGCGATTAGTTTTTAAGGTCCTCTTCTCATGCGTTTTTGAATAAACACAAGCAATAAATGAATTTCTATTCCAAGCAGCATCCTTTCTGCAACTTGAAAATTGCATTCTACGTGTCGATTTGAATTTGCTGAATCGTTCATCCCGAGTTCAGAACGTGTAAATGTTTGCGCTGTTTGAGTTGATCATTGCGAGGGCGAGCACAAAGCGCTTTGTTGTCCTCACCGTGCGGGTATTGTGTGGCCAGTGTGGCGCCCGAGGGCGTTTAAAACACAAGACGAGAAATTGTTTGCCCGTCCGCTGGCTGTCACAAGTGTTTTATGGAGCCACAAAAGAAGCTGAACCGACTGGTTTGGGACTTGAATTGCATCAAGTGCGACTTATGGAACATGTGCATCTTCTCTTTGTGTTCATGCCAGCGTTAATTGTCGTGGCTAACAAGCGTTTCTATTATTAAGCTGGATCATATTTTCTCCCTCATATTGACTTCAACTGTTGTTGTACACGCATTCATGAATAACACACACCTGGTTGGGGTCAAATTCAATTTGTTTTGTCGAATTGCTTTGTCGCAGGAATGTATCGCGCGCTGTATACAGCATGTACAGGACAACAAGAGGGCCACACGCAGTATGACCTTAACAGCAGGTCACCATATGTCGTATGAACACAGGCACATTTACAATTAATTTGTCACTTTCAGATAAAGCAAAAAATAACTGGTGTATTTTCATGTAGAGCTGGACAAAATTTCAGATTTTTTTTTTTTTATTAATTTTTTTTAATTAGTATCGCAACGCATTTTGAAACCATAATTTCAAATATATCTTCTAATGCTGATTTAAAACTGTACTTTGAAACCTTTGCTTAAAACCATGACTTCATGTTCAGCTCATTGGTCAAAATTTTTTGTCAAAATTTCATTTACTGGCAAATTACGACTTAAAAAATATACATATATATTGACAATATATTTTCAAGCTTTCAAAATAAAAGCCCCATATTATTTTTTTTTAAATATTTACCTTTTAATTTCAACATTTGTTGACTGATTCAAATTGTTGCAACTTGAAATTATTCATCTTATTTCTCTGTCTTTTTTTTTTTTCAAAATAGAAAAAAGGCCCCTTTTTTTTTTACCTCTAATTTCCACATTACTTGGCAGATTCAAATCATTCAAACGATCAAGTTTATTCCCACTCCAAAATAAATAATAAAAGACCAGATTTCTTTACTTCATCTTAATTTCAACCTTACTTGACCGATTCAAATCGTTGCAACTTTAAACTGTTCAACTAATTCCTTGTCCATTTTTTTCCAAAAAATTTAAAATAAAAGGTCCCAAATAAGGATTTTCTTTTATATAGATATTTACCTCTTATTTCAACCTTTTTTGTCCAATTTAAACCATTCCATCTTCAAACTGTTGAACTCATTCCCATTCCAAAAACATTTACATTTTCAAAATAAAAGCCAAAAACTAAGATTTTTTCTTTTCATGTATCTATTTTGTATGTATTTGTACCTTCTGTCTTCATTTGTAATTAGACCATTGAAAGACTTTTTTTTTTTTTTTTTTTTTTTTTTTACTTACAAGAGTAAGTAGCTTCATTCAACATTTCAGCAGGTATTTTGAGTTTGAAATATTAACCCAGGCTTGAAACCATACTTTTAAATCCTAAATTGAAACTCTAATCCAGGCTCAAAAATCCCAATTTGGAAAACCTAATCCTGCTTTCAAATCCTGTTGAAGACTTTGCTGGAATCGCTCAACCTGGAATACTTAACCCTGACTTGAAACCCTAATTTTTAGGCCTAACCTTGTCTTTAAATTCAAATTTGAAACCCTGACATTGTCTTGAAACCATAATTGGAAAACACAATCCTGGTTTGAAGGCCTAATTAGAAGACCTAATCCAGGTTATGAACCCCAATTTGAAATCTTAACCCTCTCTTGAAACCTTTACGAGATATGCTGTATGCTGCAAGTCTTTATTTATTAAAGTGTAGAATTGAGATAAAATCCACAATTTATTTTTGAGTTTTTTTCATATGAATTTACATTTGGCTACCAAATTAGTCTAGCAAACATGTTGCCGGTAATGTTTTCATCCTTGATAAATGACATTAACTATTCATTGGATAGAATAAATTCATTGAAATTCATTTCCTGTTCGTACTTCATACAAACATTTTCAAACAAGTCCCAGTGTTTGTGTACTGTCATTAAAAAAAAAATAAAAAAAATCCTAGCTCTTTGTGCTCCCACCTGGCTGCAGGTGAGCACGTTTAACAAGCCCTCCACCGGCATGTCTGCTCCACTTAACACCTGACATACCCCCTCCCCGCCGACCTTTCACCCCTGACCCTTGACTTGACAACCCGGGAGACGTCTCTTGGATACTTTCCTTTCTCTGACTTGCTACTCTTTTCTTCTCCGAGTGCCGCCGAGCGAGAGAAGCTGAAAGCTATCCAGGCCCCAAGGGGGCACGCAGGTGTTCATGCCTGAGCACCCTCTCAAGTTCAAACGTCAGCGAGTCCTTAGCAACCAAGCTAACAGTCAAACAATGTGTCAGACGCCCCGCACACGCCCGCAGGCGACAACTGTTGTACTCGCAGCCTCATCTTCACATCCATCTGCCAACTAGAAGATACACTCAATGGCCACATCGCACTCTAAAAAGAGTTTATCCAAAATAACCCAATTTGGTTCAAAATGAGGCCGACCCAGCTTACTGTGTCATTTTGTACAAAGCAACCCAGATAGTTGGGTCTAATTCATCTAACTAGGGTGTACTCTAAAAACAGGGGTCAAAAATAACCCAATTTGGGTCAAAATGAGACCGACCCGCTAATTGGGTCAATTTGACCCAGCTTTCTGGGTCATTTTGTACAAAGCAACCCAGAAAGTTGGGTCAAATTGACCCAACTAGGGTGTAGACTCTAAAAACAGTTGGGTTAAAAATAACCCAATTTGGGTCAAAATGAGACCGACCCGCTAATTGGGTCAATTTGACCCAGCTTTCTGGGTCATTTTGTACAAAGCAACCCAGAAAGCTGGGTCAAATTGACCCAACTAGGGTGTAGACTCTAAAAACAGTTGGGTTAAAAATAACCCAATTTGGGTCAAAATGAGACCGACCCGCTAATTGGGTCAATTTGACCCAGCTTTCTGGGTCATTGTGTACAAAGCAACCAAGAAAGTTGGGTCAAATTGACCCAACTAGGGTGTAGACTCTAAAAACAGTTGGGTTAAAAATAACCCAATTTGGGTCAAAATGAGACCGACCCGCTAATTGGGTCAATTTGACCCAGCTTTCTGGGTCATTTTGTACAAAGCAACCCAGAAACTTGGGTCAAATTGACCCAACTAGGGTGTACACTCTAAAAACAGTTGGGTTAAAAATAACCCAATTTGGGTCAAAATGAGACCGACCCGCTAATTGGGTCAATTTGACCCAGCTTTCTGGATCATTTTGTACAAAGCAACCCAGAAACTTGGGTCAAATTGACCCAACTAGGGTGTAGACTCAAAAAACAGTTGGGTTAAAAATAACCCAATTTGGGTCAAAATGAGACCGACCCGCTAATTGGGTCAATTTGACCCAGCTTTCTGGATCATTTTGTACAAAGCAACCCAGAAACTTGGGTCAAATTGACCCAACTAGGGTGTAGACTCAAAAAACAGTTGGGTTAAAAATAACCCAATTTGGGTCAAAATGAGACCGACCCGCTAATTGGGTCAATTTGACCCAGCTTTCTGGGTCATTGTGTACAAAGCAACCAAGAAAGTTGGGTCAAATTGACCCAACTAGGGTGTAGACTCTAAAAACAGTTGGGTTAAAAATAACCCAATTTGGGTCAAAATGAGACCGACCCGCTAATTGGGTCAATTTGACCCAGCTTTCTGGGTCATTTTGTACAAAGCAACCCAGAAACTTGGGTCAAATTGACCCAACTAGGGTGTACACTCTAAAAACAGTTGGGTTAAAAATAACCCAATTTGGGTCAAAATGAGACCGACCCGCTAATTGGGTCAATTTGACCCAGCTTTCTGGATCATTTTGTACAAAGCAACCCAGAAACTTGGGTCAAATTGACCCAACTAGGGTGTAGACTCAAAAAACAGTTGGGTTAAAAATAACCCAATTTGGGTCAAAATGAGACCGACCCGCTAATTGGGTCAATTTGACCCAGCTTTCTGGATCATTTTGTACAAAGCAACCCAGAAACTTGGGTCAAATTGACCCAACTAGGGTGTAGACTCAAAAAACAGTTGGGTTAAAAATAACCCAATTTGGGTCAAAATGAGACCGACCCGCTAATTGGGTCAATTTGACACAGCTTTCTGGGTCATTTTGTACAAAGCAACCCAGAAACTTGGGTCAAATTGACCCAACTAGGATGTAGACTCTAAAAACAGTTGGGTCAAAAATAACCCAATTTGGGTCAAAATGAGACCGACCCGCTAATTGGGTCAATTTGACACAGCTTTCTGGGTCATTTTGTACAAAGCAACCCAGAAACTTGGGTCAAATTGACCCAACTAGGGTGTTTTTTTGTTTTGTTTTTCCCCCCACCTCTTCACTCAAGACTCCAGTCCTGTGACTCGACCTCATTGTCTTCGCGAAGCTCCAACCAAAATGTTACAGTCCCTCTGTCCCACCCTTTCCCATCTGTTCAGCGGCATATTTATGTAAACTCGGCGGTCCTGCGCCAACCCGCCGAGGGGGCTCACGGTTTGTTTGAGAATCCATTCACACCTGAGCATTAAATTACTGACACTAATGTTACTCGTAATGCTTGATCTGTTAAAAAAAAAAAAAAAAAAAAAAAAAAAAAAAAAAGAGCAGCAGACGAGGAACATTGGAGACTCTTGTAAGGGAAAAAAATAGCATTGAGATGTCAAGTCTGAAAAATTGAGCCTTTTTTTTTTTTTAAGATGATAATGTTCAATAGATGGTGTCTGCATTAAGAATGAAGACGACAAAAAAAAAGTGAAGAGGATCAGTTTCAGCGTTTCTTTCTCAGCAAGGCAAAATTCCCTCATGGATGTCCTGTAGCCGAAGAAAGTCGACAGCGCAGCTCTAAGCCCGCCGCTAAATCCCACACATGGCCCTGCAGCCAGAGGCAGACACCTGCAGGATATGCGATACCCACGTGGACTTCGTCTCAGGCTGGCAGTCCCGCTGCAACATCATGGATTGTCTCATGACCTCCACCAGGGAGCTCCTGCTTGTTGTTGCTTTGTTTGTGTTGGCAGGACTGTAAGCTAACTAGCATATTTTAGTGGTGCAGATAAATGAAATAAGTAGTCAAATAAATGGTGACACATGCAGGAAATCTTCAAATTTCACACAGGCCCAAAATCCAAGATGTCTGCCGCAAAGCTTTATTTTATCTTTACAACGCGAAATGTACCGATTTTGAAGCTCCATAGACAAAAGTAGTGCTTTGCCACCATCTAGTTCAGTGGTGTCAAACTGAATCCCTCGAGGGCCGCAGCCCTACAGGTTTTCGAGGCCTCCCATTTTCAAAACAGCTGATTCATATTTAAGCTCATCAGCAAGCTCTGCAGGAGCCTGATAATTATGCTGATCATTGAATCAGGTGCGTTGGAGTAGAGAAGCCTAGAAAACATGCAGTGCTTCGGCCCTCGTGGACCGGATCTCGACACATGTGATCTAGTTCAACAATTCCGGTCCTTGAGGTCCTGAGTCCAGCAGGTTTTAGATGTTTCCGCCCACTAGAACACCTGATTCATATAATCACACCTGATTCATATAATCAGCTCATCAGCATGCCTGACAGTATCAGGACTGTTGGTAGGCGGAAACATCTAAAACCTGCAGGACTACGGACCTCGAGGACCGGAATTGGTGAACCCTGAGTGGTTCTTGATGCCAACGACCAATTTTGAAGTGAGTTGAGGAGCTTCAATTTGACAAAAGTAGTGCTTTGCCACCCTATTGAAGTGCCAAGTAACTATGTTGAAGTTAGTTGAGGTGCTTCATTTAGACCAAAGTAGTGATTTGCCACCCTGTTGAAGTGTCAAGTAACTATGTTGAGGTGAGTTGAGGTGCTTCATTTCGACAAAAGTAGTGCTTTGTCACCATCTTGTGGCCTCTTGATGCCAACGACCAACTTTTAAGTGAGTTGAGGAGCTTCAATTAGACAAAAGTAGTGATTTGCCACCCTATTGAAGTGCCAAGTAACTATGTTGAAGTTAGTTGTGGCGCTTCATTTAGACCAAAGTAGTGATTTGCCACCATGTAGTGGGCTCTTGGTGCTGGTAACCAATTTTGAAGTGAGCTGAGGAGCCTTATTCAGACAAAAACAATCATTTGCCATTATCTTGGTATTCCAAGGAACTACATTGAGGTGACTTGAGAAGCTTTCATTTGGCTGCATTTTGTGGCAAATATCTACTTTTGTATTTTTTTATTTATTTTTTTATGGTGATGTCAATTAGTTGCAGATTCCGCGCAAATAGTGTGGGAAAGACGATATTCCTGTTACATCTTTCATGTTTCTCCTCCTTTTTCAGGTTTTACTGAATTTGTCACTGCTCAACAGAAAACTGACTGGTCCATTTAAGGTGTCCATCATTGCGGCAAAGTCATTTGCAAGGTGCTCACATGATAGTGATGAGAAGGGCATGGCCGCCTTTTGTTAGCGCGCTTCCTTTTGTCTCGAGTCGCTCCGCTGTGGGAAAGGTGGGCAGGACGGGCCGGGATAACAATAGACGAGGTTTGGGTGTTCCCCACCGCCATTGCCGCTCTACTCGGAGGAGAGAGAAAACAACCTTTGCTTCGTCCTCAAGTCTCATCAAATATTAAGCTTGACGTCAGTCAACATCAGACTCCATCAGCTAACATTTTTTTTTTTTTTAAAGATTTAATTCTTATAAAATTCTTTTTTTTTTCTCATAGCATTACACATTTCTTCTCTCCAAAATAATGACAAAACTCTCAATTAATTTTTAGTTTATCCTGATGAAAGTATGATTTTAATATCCGAAAATATGGTATTTGTCGTTTTTTCCTCATTATCTTTATTCTGACCAAAAATATGACATTAACAAAAATATGACATCGGTTTGTTTTCTTTTAGCAATGTTTGTAAGTCTCATAATCTAACAAATGTATTGATGAAATATTAAAAACAAAAAATCTCAATCTGTAATCATTATTTTAGAACACTATTACTTCCCTCCCATAAAATATCACTTTTATCTCAGAGTATTACATGTTTAGTCATGTAAAAAATACAGAATAATTCTTAGAACATGACGTTCCTTATCTCAATATTTTTTTTTCTTTTTTTTTTTTTTTGCAACATGCAGACTTGTTTCTTCTAACATTATGACTTGATTCTTGTAAAATATGACATATGAATATGAAATTTGGGACTTTTTTTTAAAGATTTGGTTGTAATAGGACTCAATTCAAATGACACAATTTTTTCTTTATAATACTTTACCTTTATTTTTGCTGATATTGCACTTTTATTTGTAAATTTCCAACTTTGATTTTGTAAAATTGCGCCTTTTTTCTTTTGGCTTTCATTTGATTGGATATTCAATGCCATTAAATGAATTATGACTGCACATTAGGTGCAATGTATTGGTATATAAAAAAAAATACCTGTAGGTATTGTCAGTGTTAACTCATTCACTGCCAAACCAATTAAAACTATCTTTAACGTCTATAGTCGGCAATGGCAGCGAATGAGTTAAAAGGGGACGGACCTTCAAGGACCTCCCACTTGAGTTTCGGGATTAGTCACCAAATCCTGCTGATATTAATGACTGCTGTTATAATGAACATTACAAGTCATCTAATCCCCTGTTGCATGATTTAATGTGCACATACATCATGGAAGAAAAGACAAGCTGCGAAGCTGTCACAAGGCCTGTAAGTGCTTCTTTGGTGCTGTCAAAGAGACAAAAAGGAGGGAAAATTTTGACGGGCGATAACGTTTCAGATGACATTCTCCCTTGATACACCTGAGACGCGACTTTTGACGACGGGGGGGGGGGGGGGGGGATTACCTGCTTTGGAAGTTTGAAGAGGTTTACCATTGTCCCAGCTGGGTAATATGAATAAGCAAAGATTATGAATGAGTAACCAGCCACTGATGACACTCATGTGAGCCGCTATTTATGAATAAGTGATTTGTTTTTTCCAAATTCGACTCAATAATTCACAGCTTCTTCGGCTCGGCTTAATTGGCACCGGCATCAAAGATTCAAGGTTCCACTTAAGTGGCGCACATCAGGTGCCACTTATAATGATGACAGATGGCCGTTTGCGGGTTTGGGTGTCACATGCCACGCCTTTGAACCATTCACACTCGCCTCTCGTCCGCCAGCGGATCAAGTTTTGACACGTCCGAGCGCTACACCGTTTCTCTTTTTCGTACGCCAACCGCTGTGAATTATTGAGGTCAGCCACTTCCTGATAATCGGGCAGAAGGAACGCCCACTTTTGTTTGACTTTTCGAGGCATTTTTCTACAGCGCATTTTCAGTTGAGCTATGAATTGTACCACTTTAAGGCTTTGGCGCCATCTTGTGTCATCTTGGTGTCAAAGAACTACATTTAAGTGAGTTGAGGCACTTTAATTAGACAAAAGCAGACAAAAGCACTTCTTGGGGCCAAGGAACTACATTTCACGGAGTTGAGGAGCTTCAATTGGACAAAAGTAGTGCTTTGATGCCACTTTTTGGTGTTGAAGTGAGTTGAGGCGCATCCTTTTGACAAAAGCTGTGATTTTCCGCCGTCTTGTGACGGCTTAGTGCCAAGGAGCTACATATGTTACGGCATAAAGTCAACTGGGCAAAAGTAGTGCTTTGGCACCAACTTGTAGCATCTTGGTGCCAACAACATATACTGAGGTGGGTTGAGGAGCTTCAATTAGACAAAAGGACTGCTTTGCCACCATTTTGTGGCATCTTGACGCCAAGGAACTACATTTAAGTGAGTTGGGGTGCTTCATTTAGACAAAAGCAGTGCTTTGCAACCATCTTGCGGTATCACGGTGTCAAGGAACTACATTTAAGAGAGTTGAGGGGCTTCAACTGGACAAAAGTAGTGCTTTGGTGCTGTCTTGGTGGCATTTTTGTGGCAGACATATGCTGCGCTTCATTTAGACAAAATCTGTGCTTTGCCGCCATATTACATCATCTTGGTGTCAAGGAACTACATTTAAGATACACATAATTGTGTGGCTTTGATAAGCAAGTACATTTTTTTTAATTACCGATTTTAGCTTTTTTTTTTTTTTTAACTCATTCACTCCCAAAAACGTATTTATACGTTTTTTAGGTTTTTGTATACTAGAGTTTTTGTATGAAGGCTTTGATGCAGTTTCTGACCTGAAGCGGGTGGTTAAAGAGATGGTACTTATTACAATAAGAAAGAAAAAAAACGGAAAAAAAAAAAAAAAACGGCCAGCAGGTGGCAGCAAAGTATAAGAGATCAACCAGGTCCATGTTGCAACAAGCTCTTTTTCCCCAGTGTTTTCAACAGGTTTGTGAATAATGATGAAACTTAGCTAATTGTAATGCTAATTGCTACAAAACATAAAAACAGGTAAAAAAATATACGGTACTTTTTTTTTTTTTCCCTGATGAAAGAAGAGACACTTTTTTTTTTTTTTTGGTAGGTTCCATGTTTTGATAGCAATAGAACATGAAAATGGCTGGGAGTGAATGAGTTAATCACAAAATCACAAGTTTTGAAGATCACAATTTACAAAACAATTGTGTTGTAGTCCATTCTTGCCCTCATAAGGAAAACTGTCCAGGGATTCATGATGTTGGCCAAAACTACTTTTTTGGATACGAAATATATGTAAGCAAATCTCCACAAGTGACCATTGGGATTGCGTTAATGATATTTCTGGATGTGCTGACAAATGAGCGTGCGGAAAATGACCATTTGTCAAAAGTGGTGGGAAGAAGAGCATGAAAAATGGAAAGGGAAGCAGCTCCAGATGGATGTTATGGTGTGAAAATGGATTTCGAGAGGAAGTTTCTACAAATGTGCTCTTGCGCGACCTCACAGGAGGTCACACGTCTGCTGTTGAGGTGTAATCCTGACGACATACAAACAAACCTGCTAAAGACATCGCTTTCCTTGGTGGAGGTCGGAAAATGAGACAATTCTGATCCATTAAATCATCCTTTGATGGCTCAGATTTCTTCTTTTTACATGAGAAATATTTGATATCATCACATGGTAGTGATGTCATCATGTTCAGACCACAACAAAGATCCAACACCTGAGGAATTAGTCAACACCTGAGCTCAGCACGTCCTTCAACAAAAGAGAAGAGTTGGATGTCACTCTTAGAAGTTCAAAAATATCTTTAAAAATAGAGTTAATACGGACGACCATATTGTGCGCAGGAGGCATTACTCAACGCGTCTTCTCTTGACGTCTCAATACAAAAAGATGAGATGACAGCGCTATTCATTCTACACACACGTTTGTGTAGGGATGTCGTTTTCAAGGAGCCTTTCGACCAGAAAGACTTGGAATGGTGCTACTAGAACTCACTGAAAAGTCAGAATGTGGACACAGATGCTCCATTGTGGCATTTCTCAAACAAGGTGAAAGTATGGAAATTAGGAGAAAAAGCCACAATAATCCCTGAAATAACTGACAAGCTTGCATAATTTTCCAAAATGCATTTTGACAAGGCACAAAATATTTGCAGGAAGGTCGTTTGAGACAAAACTGGAGTCGCAATCAGCTTTGTTTACAAATGTTAAAAAGCAAAGAACACTGTGCCGACTTTGAAACATGAAGCAGGGTTGGTTATGTTTCGGGTGGCTTATTCCAACATTTTTTTAAGGTTATTCGTCAGAAAAATGTGCACCAGTCAGTGACGGGCTGATGGACAGTCCGTCAATCCTGATGTACTGTTCACCTCTGGGCACAGTTATAAATCACTCAAGAATGTCTTAAGAACAAAATATTAATTATTTTGAATAGCCCAGCTAGAAGTAGCCGAAAAATGAAGTCAGGATTAAGCACCTCAAACCTTTTCAAACTAGAGCAGGGGTCTGCAACCTGCGACTCTGGAGCCACATGTGGCTCTCGTCGCTCTCCTGTGGATCCCTGTGGACCTCAAAAACAAAAAATTTTATATTTTTTTGAGATAATGTTTTTTTTAGGTAAAATATTTAAATGAATTGTTTTATATTATAAAATGAATAATTAAATATTAAAAAAATGTTCACGTCAAAAGTTTAAGAAAAAGAGAGACAAAAAGTAGCTGAAAAAAATATTACCAAAAAAGTAACCATAAAATGTCCAAAAAGGAAGAGCAAAGCAGAAAATGACCATAAAATGTCCATGAAATTGCCAACAGAGAATTGAATGTTAATGGACGAAAAGAAAATGTTCAAAAAGTAACTAGAAAAAGTCTAAAAACAAAAGAAAAAATCTTGAAAATTAACATAAAATGTACACAAAATTGCCCCCCCCCCCAAAAAAAAAAAGAAAAAGTCAGAAAATTGATTTAGTAAACGCCAGGAAAGAAAACGTTCAAAAAGTAACTATAAAATGTCTAAAAACAAAAGAAGAAATCCCTAAAATATTAACATAAAATGTACAATAAATTGTCAAAAAAGTCGGAAAATTGATTTTGGAAAAGAGACGAAAGAAAATGCTCAAAAAGTAAACATCAAATGTCCAAAAAAAAGAAGAAATCTTGAAAATTACCATAAAATGTCCACAAAATTGTCAAAAATGTCAGAAAATTGCTGGCAAAAAAGGTTAAAAAAAAATGTCCAAAATGTCCAGAAAAGTTAAAAGATAGTCATAAAATGACCATATGTTCATAAAATTGCCCAAAAATGTCAGAAATTTGACAGAGAGGCAGACAAATCTAAAAATATATGAGCAATGCAAATGTATTTTTTTATTTGGCCTAAAATGGCTCTTTTGACGGGCGGCACCGTGGCTGACAGGTTAGCACGACCGCCTCCCAGTGCTGAGGAGGCAAGAGAGTTACACAAATAATTGTATTTTCTAACTTTCTAACTGTGCGCCGACCTGAAAACCATATCCAATTTGGCAAAGTACAGTCAAATTCTTTTAAAGCGACGAAATTGACAAATCCACTCTTCATCAATTTTACAATCCAATCGTCCATGTTGGAAAGCCATCAAGCTGATATCATGTAGTCTGATCTCAAAGCTGGCGTTCAGACCAACAACAGCCCATTGACGCCGGCTTATGTTATTGCCTCAGGTGCCGCTGAGACTATGAAACGTGATCTAGCGAGGACAGTTTATGTAACAGAATCGTGCTGATTAGGTAGACACGGCGGTTCTCGATTCTGAGATCATTCTTGCAACTCCAAATTATTACGACAAAGCGAGTTGAAAGGAGAGTTCGAAGCGGAGAAGTAGACCCAATGGTAAAAGCCTCGCCAGGAACTGTGCCCTTGTAGCTGGTACTTTCATATCTCACTAAACAGCATCCCAGCAGGGAGGAATCGGGCTGTCAGGGGGAATTGAGCTCTAGCCTGAAGGACCGTGACACCAATCAACTCGCTCTCTGCTGGACCGGCCAACAACAATATCAAGTCAAATACGTTTCTGGCACGGTACGCCCAAAGTTTCAATCAAGGATCTTTTCTTGAAATGTATCAAGACAGTGCCTGGGTCATTTCCTGGTGTAAACAGACCACCTCGTCACACTGGAGCGCCAGAACAGAAATGGAGTGTTGGATGAAGTGGCAACTTCATATTGAGCGGGGAGAAAGCATCGACATAATGCGAGGTGACGTTCGAAATTCTTTCTACGGTCAACACAATGCGGCCAGTGTGGAACAGCCGTACGGTTCGGTGCGAGATCTCCAACAGGTCGTCTCGAACCCCGTTGCTCTCACTTTTAGGACACACTCGAGTTAATCAGAACCAGTCTGGTCCGAGGACTCGGAGGTCATCACCAGTGGAGAGGAAATTATCGGTGGAAATGAAGGCACAGGACGGCCCCACAAGCTCAGCACTCCACAAATGCTGGATGCAAAGTTTCGACCGTCTGAACAAGGCCAAGTTGTTCACATGTGATTTAAGGGCTGCTTTTGTCACGACCCGTGCCAAGAGCTGCAGGGTCCATTTCCTTTCCTTGACCGGTATTGAAAAACAACAAAACTCTGAATAACTCGAGTCGCCCGATTTTTATAACAACACACATAAGTAGCGCTTCACGGCGATACATCAAGTCATGGAACCATTCTGGCGCTCGATGACATTTCGTGCGAGCGAGGCGCACAGCCAGGTGGCGGCGCTCTGGGAGAGAAGTGGCTGCGAGGAGAGAATGACAATAGAAGTCAGGTCAGGTTCCAGTGTGTCGGTTGTTGGGGGAAGTGCCTGCTGATTGCCACGCTGTTCTGTAGATGCTGGCGGATAGCGAGGTGAGAGGCAGGTTAATTACTACACTGAAGAGGCAAGCGTGAGATGCTTTACACAGCCATTGTGGTACGGAGGATTGGGTTTCCTGGACTTCGAGGTGTTTCTAAACAGGGCACCAATAATGGCAAAGAAAGCATACAGTTACAAGTCCAGCCATCCATTTTCTCTATCTTTATTTGGCAAGCGCAGGTTACACGTTTCAGGTTATACGGCGGTATTCTTAAGAAGTCATGATTTCAAAACCATGACTATGAACTCTTTTTGGTGTGAGCAGACTACTGCTACTACCACAACATGTCACTTGATAGTTTACATGTTGTCAACATCTGTAAGGTCAAAGTTCGTTTTCTGAAACATTCGGAATAACCCGTTTACATGCTTGAGCAGACAGTTACTCCCGCATATGGTAAGTGTCAGAGGTAGACACTTCTGACCTTACGTCGGCTTTCATTGAGTGTTTTCGTATTTTTGGAGAGTGCTTTATGACGCAAAGCTTTTTAACTCTTTAACCACCAAAAATTCAAGTTCAAGTTCAATAACAATTAGTAAAATCACAATATATGCCGCCATAAACGTTAAAAGACGTCAACTACGTTTGTTTGTTTGTTTTTTAACCAATGGGCAGAGCAACGTCTAAGTGCAGTGCTGCCTGGTCAATGGGTTGTGGAATCAAAAACACCCACTAACTATGGCCAGCAGATGACAGCATTGTATCTCTTTTCAATGGGTTGCCGGCGTATCGAATTACAATGAAACATGAGGGAATCTGATGAACTAGAACGTTTTCTAAAGATGACGTGAATCATCAAAGCCTTTGTCACATTAAACCTAATTCATTGTCACTGTTGTGGAGAAAATGTATCTTTTGAAAAATTTTCACTCATCACTCAAATTACCTATTTTCAAATGGTGATTACTAAAGAACGGAATAAGGTAGAAACATACTTTTTTTTTCTAATGAAAGAATGGAATGCGATCTTTCATTTGGTACCCACACATTGTACATGTAGTAAAAGTACACAATGTTCTGTTTGTCTTGAAAGATGAGTTAAAATGCTCAAAATTGGCTGGCACTGCGGGTTGTTGTTGTTTTTTTTGTGGCAGTAAAAGTGTTAATAAATACAGACTAAGCAATGATGGCAGCATGTTTACGTCCGCTTATCCAAGCCAGTACACTATTTTTCAAGGCTTGGCGTCATAAAGCACTCACCGAAAATGAGGAAGCACTCGCAGAGAGGTGGGGGGAGTCCGTCAATGACGGGCCGACGTAACAACGGTAGTGCAGACCTCTGGCAATGGTGATCTAAACCGTGACGCAGGGACCTCATGACACAAGTATCACGTCTTATTTTCGCCGGTCAATAAAATACATTTTCACGTCACTCACTACATTAATAAAAAATGTTCTAAAAAAATGTGGTCCTGTGCTGCGTCAGGGTTCTCACAATGTTTGTTTACCTCTGCTTGTGTATTTTCGGTGGGTTGGGCACATACAAGTACTAACACTACTCAAAAGACAGATTCCTTGCGAAGAGACCATGCGCCAAATATTCGGGTTAGAAAAGGGGTAATTGGGTCTTATTCGGGTTTTTCCGATACAATATCACATTTTACAAGCGAGCGACCCATACTTTGGACAAATTCAAGCTAGCGTTAATATATTACTATACCGCTATCTTGAAAGGAACATTTGCAATTAGCTATGAGTTAGCGTGTCTACAATTAGTAAAACAAACACTACTGACTTGCTACTAAGGCAGATAACGTGGCTATCAAGCATGGCTAACAGTTCGTTTCCAGACGTTACCTCGGCTGTTGTGCAACTAGCTGAGAGCTGTTGAGTCATTCGTCTATTTTGCTGTCTAAATAAGTACAACACGGGAAGTTGAGCCACATCCATGAAGAGGAGTGCTACAGCACAACTCTACTGGGCAAATTATTCTTCCTTGTACAACGCTAGCATTGAAACAGGACTTCAGGGGTGATTTTCTTGTCCCATTAAAAAAAAAATGGTCTGACAACCATTACAATTAACAGGGTTCTTTCTTTGACATAAAATACATACAATTAAGGTTTAAATTGTGGTTTTAGGAGGTTTTCATTGGAACGTTTCTAACACACTTAGCTCATGACCCTGCCTGATTTTTTAGGGTTTCAGACAGCCACTACGGGAGATGCATCTTTGTTCTCGTCCCCTACTTCTAGTCACATCCAGAGGCTGTTGAGTTGACGTGCGATTCATTCATCAGCCCACTGAAAATAGCAGCCATCCATGCCAGAAAGACTTTCAGTTTTCTGTCCCCGAGTCTCCTTTTTTGGAATCTGCCTGTTTTTACTGGCAGGGTCCTCCCACCAGACCAAGAGCACTATAAATACGACCCTTCTGAATGCCCACATCCTCGCCCCGAAAATAAATCACGGGCTTCTCGGCTGCAGCAGACAGGCAGCACCTAGCAAAGGGGACAACCGGAGATCCCAATTGACCGGTCGAACGGGAACTGGGGAACACCCACTGAGGCTCCCTGGGAACGAGACTGCTGCTGGCTCACCTCACTACACTCTTGACAGGCTCCAACGTCCAAAATGGCCCCGTCACTCGGCTGGCTCGCAGTGACAGAAAAAGACGACTGCGGCTCATCAAAGGGGTTGACGTATGTTCTACTTACTCTTTCACCATTCTGGCACAGGTGCAGAACGGAAGAGGGGTGAGTGGGTAATCACCAGGGTGTTGGCCCATCACTGCCCACACAAGAAAAATGCAGAACCCACAACTATGGGCCTCTTACCAGATTACTTACTGTGTTTTTTTTTTTACTCAGGGACTGTCATTGCAAAGTCCCTGCAAGGAGCCGCAAAGACTGAAACGATGAGGATAAGCAGACGCTATATACAGGCGGGAAGGTCAGAGAGCAGGAAAGGGGGTGATGATGTATTTTAGTTTCACAGTGAAAGCTGTCATATTCTGAGACTGAAAGCATGTAAAAAAAAAATACTGTGAAATAACAGTTTGAAAGTCATTGTGAGTATAATAGCTCTAATAAGGTGTAATGCAGGCCGCGTATTTTGAAAATTCAGCTAAAATAGGCCGATTTTTTTTTTGCCAAATTTTCTATCAGCTGTAAAGTTAAACAAATACTAAAGGGCAAAGTATTGTAAAACAGTCAACTGTTCTGCATTAAGGGACCAAAAACAAATTTACAGTCGCTGGTGCATTTTCAGCCGTTATTCAAACAGTCCATCCATCCATCCATCCATTTTCTTGACCGCTTATTCCTCACAAGGGTCGCGGGGGCTGCTGGCGCCTATCTCAGCTGGCTCTGGGCAGTAGGCGGGGGACACCCTGGACTGGTTGCCAACCAATCGCAGGGCACACAGAGACGAACAACACACTCACACGCACACCTAGGGACAATTCGGAGCGCCCGATTAACCTGCCATGCATGTCTTTGGAATGTGGGAGGAGACCGGAGTACCCGGAGAAGACCCACGCGGGCACGGGGAGAACATATTCAAACAGTCAATCACACAAATACAAAATGAGAATGCTCGCAAAGAGCATAGCGAAGACGCTCACACTGAACATTAAACACAAATGCACGTCCAGAAGCTCACGAAAAGACTAACCGGCCATGTTCTTGTTCACATTTGCTAGGCCACGCCACTTAAATGAGACACACGTACAACACTACAAGTTTTTAATGATTAAAAAACATTTTTAAAATGTGGTTGTTTCTCAGGGGCTGGAACATGAGGGTATTTAAATTCATTTCAATAGGGAATAATGATTTGAAATATGAGAAAACGTTTGATGTACTCTTGAAGATGTTAGCAAGATTTGAATGTAGTCCAAAGAAATGCCCGCAGCTGGCTAACGCGTTTGCATAGCAGGACACCAAGGCTGCTAAATTGCAAGCATGACTTACTCATCATGGAGTATTGACAAAAATGAAATGTTAGCGCTTTGATATATTTATTTTTGCAATGTATAATCAATTATACCATAAGAGAGGCAATCAACTTACCTGATGACCGGGAACGGCGGTTGCAGCCATATGCACTGCAGCCATCCAAATACACCAACAACCTTTCCAAATAGGTTTTTAACTTTTATTACTAAACCGGTGTTACATAACTATCCAAGAAGCTGTAATAGTCTTGATATCCAGCCCTAATTAGTTGCAATTCATTCATTCCTTGTTTTAGCATTTAGGCAGCTCACCCGCAGGCCGCAGCCCTAATGATAAAATGGATGATTTCATCCATTTTGCGGTCGGATTAACATTAACATTGGTGCTTACATTATTTTGACCAGTTGTCTGGTGTTTCTATACATATTTTTCGACATGTTAAATTGATCAATATATGTTTTGAAACATTATAATGTCAGTTCCCTTTTGTGTCAGGAATGCTAACCATTTGTGGAACTTTGCTCATTAGCAACAATGCCTCACACGAAGTTGCTAAACAAACGTTGCGTTTTGAGGCATCCGACCTTGACGTGCGCCAGCGTAGCAAAGCTTCACTCTTACTCCAGCATTATTCCAATGCTGATATTCTTTGCTTCCGTCTGTAGAGACGCGGCAACAATATTGTGCGGGTCTGAGCTTGGAAATGAGCTGCGGTTGTTTTCTTTGCAAAAACACCTGTCCAAACAGCGGCAAAGCCAAGGGCAACTCGGGCCTGTCAACACTGGTGACAGCTCTCCACCAAAAAAAAAGAAAAATCCAGTCGAGACAATTCCTAAGACGTCCACTCGAGCGAAACAATGCACGTGTGGGGCTGATGTGACCCCAGCTGGGCCGACTATTTCTGCCCCCGTTTGTAGTTTTCACTGGGGCCGACACCTGGTTGGAGAGATACTGTCTTTTGTTTTGTTTATCCGTGCGGTTTCAAAGGCACTTAATCCACTGCTGGTTTCAGTGACACTGACGAGACCAAAAAAAACAAAAAACGCAGACTCCTCTTACAACAAAAGGCGAGGCTATTTGGTAATTAATTAATTAATTAATAGAGCTTACAAGCTTTTTAAAAGGTGTTTGTATCATCTGTCCGGAGTAGATTTAGAGGCTATTTTAGTGAAGATTTACAGAACAAAGACCAGGTGGATGATTGGCCAGCAGCAACTTGGCTAGCGCTGTATAGGGAGGGAATGGGGGCGGTCGAATTTCAACACGTGGATACTTAATCTAAACTGTCCTGATCACGCACACATCATCATCAGTTCACGGTTAGCATGGATTACAAGAGTGAAAAATTGCAAAGACACTAAAACTTTGCAATGTTTAACTAATTGAAACCATATTCATGAACCAATTCTCATTTTCAACATAAAACGTTTATTTAAAAACAGAAACCAGCTAAATGATCAGCAACTGTACAAATCTGAGTCATTTTATTTACATAGTGGGAATCTAGATAAGCACATGTAATGATTTCCGTTGTTATGATGGTGCGGGAGCGCTTTTGATGGATGACATGCTTAAGTGTCAACATTTACGTATCGTGTATAAAGTATCTAACGCATCACTCTTCACTAACAATACATACATGTAAACATCTCTTCTAAGGCTTTATCAACACTGTGTCACCACTGAATTTTGGAAAAAGAGCGTAGAGGTAAATATGGAGAGGAAATACTTTCAATAGCTGAGCACGATTTAACTAGAATCATGAAAAAACATACGATTTAAAAGTCTCTTGATTGCAAATTTATGCTCATAAGTGTGCTGTGGAAAACCATGCGCTAATTAATTTTAGCACCACATTCACAAATGTCTCAAAACCTGCGGTGAGGCCTTGATGGTTTTCGCCTCGGTCTTCAACACAAAAATGCGCTGTAACCCATTTACTTACGTTCTGATCGGCGGATGAATCCCAGAAATAAAATTCTTGGCTAAATAAACAACTTCCATTCTTCATCTCAGCCGTACAAGTACGGATGACACTGTTTGCACAAATCAGCCCGAAAGGAAAATACTGACTGACTGACTGACTGACTGACAAGATGGCATCGCGGTGACTTTGCGTGGACTCACTGCATCGCACACATGGCGCTGCGAGGATTGTTGACCGTCCGGGGCGCCATCTCCTGACTGTAGTTTACGATGTCCGCTTTGACCACTCGCTGAAAGAACGCAGAAAGAGAAACGCACCAGTAAGTCTTGTTTGCATAGGTCAAAATCTGCAATGTAGACTGATCATATAAATGCTTTTTTGTTTGTTTGTTTTTTACTGTAATTTGCACAACAGACAATACATTCGAGGGTTAAGAACACTGAACCACTTTAGTTTTTTTTTTTTTTTTTTTTTTTTACTTTATTATGTTGACTACAAGGTAACATATTCATGAACTACTTTGATGACGTGTAGTTTTACTTTCCTACAGCACAGCTGAGGAAAATAAATGACTCATCAATATTATACAAATACTATATAAAATACCAAAACAATGTACATATATCATGAAAGTACTAAAACTGTTTTACTTGCTAAACATGCTAACAAAAATGTAATACGCAGTATAGCACAACATAGCTCATATGTTGGACTAAAAGGACTAAGACAGCACATGGTTCTAAAAGAGCTTTTTCAGCGCTAAACTACTTAGTGAGGCTCATCTACAGTATGCTACTGCGGAAACGTACTTCACACTATTGAACCAAACATATTTTGCTTTGCTGGCGGTTCTCTTGTCTAATCGGGCCTTCATCCTGAGGGTAGTTGACCAGCGTGGCCTTCACGATCCTCTGAGCAGGCCCGACACATGCGAGCGAGGCAGTAGAGAGATTGAAGAGAAAAAAAGAAACTGAGCGAAGGAAAGAAAAATAAAGCAGCAAAGGCAAGAATAGAGAATGAAAATGTGGATGAAAATTGTGGCGTGACAGATGACAAACAGATGACAACAGTGTTTAGCGGAAAACAGCGGCTATGTCCCATTAGCAGGCGCAAACGCTGGGCTGGCTGATGAATGAGCTGCTGAGGCCTGATGTCAAGGCCAGTGACGGATCGGAGGGCTCGCTATCTGATCTCAAAGACAGAGGAGCAAGATGGAAGGGGCAGCCGGGCAGATATAATTCTGTCAAGGGTCGTGACCTTTGTGTTCAGCTTGCTACAGCTGACAGCTGATAATGAGGCTTGACTGCGCCAATGGTTTCACCTCTAAAGCACCTAAAGCAAACGTCCCACATTCACAATATATATAAAAAAAACAAACAAACAAAAAACAACATCATGATATTTTTGGTGTTTTTACATTCTGTAGTCTTTAACTTTGTACATTCTCGTGACAAGATTAAAAAGTAAGTTACATTAGTCAATGCTTCTCAATTATTTTTTGTTATGCCCCCCCCCAAAAAATATGTCTGTGTCTAAAACGGTACCAAAGTGAGACACTTCAACATCGGGTATTAGCTCCCCAACCACCCGATATAAGAACTTGAGCTCCTTCGTTTGCACAATTACTTACAGTTACTTAGTTATAATTTACTAGTCCCAAACCTGTTAGCTTGCAAGCTAGCTGCTGTTAGCACTTCTCGTCACAACAGCGAGTTACTGAGTTGTAATTCACTAGGCCCAAAACTGTTATCTTGAGAGCTAGCAGGTGTTAGTCCTTACGTCACAGCAGAGTCTTATTATTCATGAGACCAAAGCCTGTTAGCTTACACGCTAGTTTGTTAGAGCGTCTCATCGCAGCAGCAAGTTACTTAGTTATTATTAATCAGGCCCAATCCTGTTAGCTTGCGAGCTAGGTGGTTTTAGCGCTTTTTGTCAAAGCAGTGAGTTACTCAATTATTCACTAGGTCTATGCCTGTTAGCTTGTGAGCTAGCAGGTGTTCGCGCTTCTCACCACAGCAGCAAGTTAGTTATTATTCACTAGGCCTAAACCTGTTGGCTTGCAAGCTGGCAAGTTTTAGTGCTTCTCACCACACCAGCGAGTTACATTAGCTATAATTCACTAGGCCCAAGCCTGTTTTTGTTTGAAAGCTAGCTAGTGTTAACGCTTCTCGTCACAACAGCGAGTTAGTTATTATTCACTCGGCCCAAGCCTGTTACCTTGAGAGCTAGCAGGTGTTAGCTCTTATGTCACAATAGCCTGTTAGCTTAGGCGCTAGTTTAGTGTTAGTGCTTCTCATCTCAGTATCGAGTTACTTCCTTATTATGCACTAGGCCCACATCTGTTAGCTTGCGAGCTAGCTATTGGTTAGCTCCTCTCATCGTAACAGCGTGTGAAGCCCTGCTAGTGTCAAACTCATCATCATATTTACATAAACAGCAAATGAATGGATTGCTAGTTTCGAAATCAGAAGTCAATAAATGGTTTGTTCAATTATTGTTCAAGTTACTGTAAAAAGTGACATTTATTTTCACTTTACAGGGACTTTAATACAAAGTAGTGTTGCTTAATTAAGCCGACAAGACCACTCAGTTTTTCTTCACACAGCCTCTAACTGCGTTTGATAAACATGGATTAAAGCACTTTGTTCTTGTGACGGCGGGGAGGAAGAGCAAAGTAGATGGACGGCTCCATTAGTCAGTAGGCAGCGGTAGTGGCAGTTGGTGATGATGGGCTTGAGAACCTGACCAGCACTCTCCTTACATGCTCTCCTCGTCTAGCGGGGCCGTGACCTCCCTGCAGGCCCCAGCTCATCAAGTACTACCCAGCCATGGTGGCTCCAACCGCTGGTATCGGAGTGAGGATTAATGCTTCTGGGGGAGGTGACCCTGTAAATCCTACAGCTGCCACATTCGGGCACCCTGCTCTCGCTGGCAGGCTCGGAGCCTCTTTTAGGCCAACACACCGCGTTTGGGAGATAAACCAAATAAATCCGGCAGCCAAAGTAACCTCTCACCCCTACAAATGCATACCTTTAACCTCTGACTTCACGCGTTAATGTGGCCAATGTGGGTCTTATTTACAGATGGGCAGCCTCGCTGGCAGGTAGAGCGTCACTTGAGGCAGACGCAACAAACCAGTGTTTATGCAACAAAAGGTCATTTACAGTGTGTGGTGACCTCCGCTGACCTAACACACTCCGAGTGACCTCCATTACAAACAGCATAAAGTTACATACTGTGACCGGCCATTTTTCTCATGTCAATTAATCCAGGAAGGCGGAGAAAAGTACAACTTGTTAGGAGAGACATTTTGTTGAAATGTGATACTTGAATAACTCACCTGGGACTGTTCTATCTCAGCTTTGTTCAGCTTTACGCCCAGAATCTCAGCTGCAATTCTTTGGAAACAAAGATATACCTGGAGAGAGAAATACAACGTGAAACAGGAACCCCACAAAGTGTGATCAATATCGTGCTTTTGTTGGCGTCTGACGCTCACAGAGTCCCCGGTCTTGGCGGACACGAACTGACTGATGAGGCCGTTCTCTTGGCAAAAGCGCTGGTGCTTGTCGGACTTCACCGTCCTCATGTGCTCCAGGTCGACTGGGGACGAAACATAAGCGTGACACATGAGCGGGCTCACGTTTCTCACTTCAGGTTAACTGCCGTGTATATATCAACATAAACAGCAGAGATAACTGTTTACATAAGCTAGGAGACTGACAACAAAGCGTAACTCAGTAGTTATGTTGCAGTCAAACCTGGAGACAGCGACCGCTAGCTTTTATGTTTCTAAATCCTCACTTCATCACAAAGTAATAAGCGGTATGATTGCTCATGACTGAAATAAATAGTGTGGTCATTCGTAAAATAGTTGTTCACAAAGCTAACTGGATCAACTCCCCCTGATCAGTGAGCCTACACTTGACTGGCAATCACTTCCAAAACATTCTCACCTGGTAGTGTATCAATCCCTTTGTTTTTGTTATGCCCCTGCTGGCTTATCAGGCCATTATAGCAGTTTAGCCACACGGAGACAACACGTTAGCTAAGCGCTAACTAGATAGTATGACAATACAGATGGATTTACTGGACCAAAGCAAGAAAAACTCACAGAGACAACACGTTAGCGGTAGCTAGCTGGTACGACATAACACAGATGGATTTATTGGACTTAAACAAGAAACACACAGAGATAACATGTTAGCTTAGCACTAGCTAGCAGGTATGACATAATACAGATGCATTTACTGGACCAAAGCAAGAAAAACACCCTGAATTTTACCGTTGGCCACGGTACAACGAGTAGTCCTGGATATTGAAGTATGCTATTTTAAACTAAAAAGGAAAACCTTTACGTAGGTTAACGCTGCTCAATGCACCATTGTACAGTACGATTCAATACATAGATATGTCTTCAAATAAGTGAATGAATGTGGCTTTGTAAAGTGGACACACCAAATTTTGAGTCCAAGCTCCAATATTTTTATTTTTATCTGTCTAGCTAGCTAGCTAGCTTTCATTCTATTGAATGATCGACAAAGAATCGAGCGCCATAAGCTTCTCTTTCAACTTTGTTAATTGGCAGATAAAATTGTCTGGATTTTAAGGATGTCACACTACGGACGTAGCCCAGATGAAGTGAACTGAACCAGTTGGAAACATGACTTATTTTCCTGAGATGTGATCAATTCAGTACCCCCTAAACAGTCATTCAAACCCATTTGGACAAATTCCACCTTTGAAGCCAAGTACCTTTATTTGACCTGACTCAGACAAACCAGGGGCAGAGAAGGACCAGGACTCCGGGCTAAAGTCACAGCGAGAGCGCTAATGCAGAAAGAACTTTGACTTATGAGGGGATAAGGTGGGTACACCGGTCTAAGAAATGGGACTGTCACCTTGCTGTTGATTTACAGAGACTACTATGACAACGCCTTCCTTTTTAGCTTTTGTCTCCTGTGCATTTGACTCCTTCGGAGTGATACCGACTTCTCTGCTTCTCCCTTTTCCTCCATGAGGGGTCATGCTGAGGTCGATAAGGAAGGTCACCCGGGGGTCTCGCTGCTGAAAAGCAATAGCCCCACTCTTTATTTCTGGCTTTGTGCATTAAGGCGGCCACACCCGGTATCTACTGCATGCAGGTCTATGGCACCTGGAGGAGGTCAGGCTACTGTACGGTGTTGCATTTCTCTCTACCCCCGTCAAAGAGTTGTATTCTTTGTGTGAGGTTGTCAAAGATTTACTGTGTTCTCATGCCCTGAGAGCGCGTGTGAGGGAGCGCTGCACCCAGTAAGACAGATATATAGTCTGGGAGAACATAAATACTGCATTTATTGAGTAATATTAATATCTCAGCAAGTCACATGACCCCAAAAATGCCAGCAGCCAAGCCATAGAAACCAAACAAATACTTTTGGGTGGAATAATGTTCCACTCGAAGCAGATTATCACGGTCATAAGAGACACATAAACACAAACCTTTCAGGGGAAGGGCAGACTGTCATGTCTCAGCCCCGGGAGTAAACACAGCTATCTCACGGGCGTCAGCAGGTTATTAATTCCCGTCATTAACATGTGAAGGTACCATCATGCTACCAGGGGTAAACACTGCTAATCCTTTGGATCCTGAACACTTGGGGGGAGGTCAATCATGTGTCAGTGTCACATTAGGCAACATTTACATCAACAGCTGCACATTAAATCGTATAAAAAGACAAGGTGAGCAAATAGTTGGCAGGACTGAGAGTGAAAGCAAATTTAACACAAGCATTGATTGTGGTTTGGGATTGTAAAACAAAAAACTGACATTACGGACCACTATTATATCTGTTATTGTGGTTGTAGTTTCCAAACAACACGTCTGTAACACAAGGTATTTCAGTTATGTGGTGTCTCGGTCTAAAAGGAGTCCATAGATAAGAGACAAAGAAATATGAGGTTGAGAAGAATGTCAAGTCTTGCATGTGTAAACAAGTCAGATTATGGATGCTATGCTACCTGTGTTAACGACAAAATAACTCTAAGCCTATGAAGATGGGTCCTCATTTTCTTTCGGGAGAATTTCGTAGCATGTGGCATCTGTCTTTCTAGTCTGAAAACTAATCCCAATGTTTTAGTGTTTTGCTCAATTTGTCTTCCTAATGTACCCATCTCTACTTATCAGGTCAAAACAATCTACCCGCCATGTTCTGGTTTCCTTCCATGTCTGTCAAACTGTACAACATCTTAACAACCCAGAGGAAGTGGCTGCAAACACGACCCTCAACTGTTTAGGCGCCTGAACGCAAACGAGATAGCGGAGGGGATCATCAGTCGTCAAGAGCGATGGCTCTCCCTCGTTCTGGTCACCGTCACTGTTTATTTAAAATATCAGCATGCCAATGCTGTGAATTTTGAGGCAGCAGTTGGAGATGAATATCTGATGTAGATATGAGGCTTTTACCACAAGTAGCTAGGTGATGGGGTTTGTTGGCGTCTCCTTCATAGAAGGGAAAAAAAAATATTCTGGCGACATAGCACCATGACTAAAAATATGGCATTCAGCCACAAGTTCCATGGAAAGTTGAACAATAGAGAGTAGACAACTGGTGGCTTTGTAAATAAAGTGCACAGTGGTGCTTCATTCCATGACCTTGCTTGTATCAAAATTCATCTTTCTCCATTGAAATGAATAGAAATGCCATTAATCCGTTACAAAAACAAAAACTTTTGAAATGTGTTGCTTTGATCAGGAAAATAGCACTCTATGGTATTGTACTTTAGAAAACATACAGAACATACAGTAAGAACTTAATGACTTACATATAACAAAAAAATATAAACAGTTTGTTTGATTTCATACATTGTGTTTAAATATAATTTACTTAAAAGGTTATAACTAAGGCCCAAATCGTTTTGGGTTTTTTTGTTTTGTTTTTTTTGCCAATGCGGATTCCAATATTTGATAGAACAAAATTCAGATTCCCAATTAATCTGCCAATAAATTGAAAAATATATATGTAATGAACACAATAACTTTTTTGGGGCGTCCGTCAATGCTTATAACAACAAAGACATGAATTAAAGACAGAACATTTGACTGTTTTACATTACTTTGTTCTTTACAATAGAGAGAAAAATCTGCAGATTTTTTTGCTGATTTTGGAGGGGGGAAATATCTGAATGTTTGCCTTATGTTGTAATAATGTGTAAGAAAAAAATATATAATAATAATAATAATAATAATAATAAAAAACAGAAAAAAATAATCTATTTTTTTCTTCTTTTTTTTTTCCTTTTCTTTTGTTACAATTTTAAAGCTAATATATTGGCCATGGTCTAGTTGTAACTACCGCAACAGATGCTAGTAGTGTTGTTAGTCTCTGTATAGCATTTTACATTGGGTATTAGCATTCAGGTAACAAACAGGTAAAGTTATGTAATTTGGTCCACAATCCAATATGTGGACAAAAGGGATAAGACAGCAAAAATGTCAACAACAAAAATAATAATACTGAAATTAAATTAAATAAAAAAATAAAAAAATAAATAAAATAAATAAACGACCTAATATTTGGTAACATCTTCGTGTGGATTTTTTTATTTTGTTAAAATACAACCCAAAATATTTTGCAATGTACTTTTATTTCTGCACATGCTGCCAAGTCCAAACAATCGGCTAATAGTTCTGTCATGATCATCAGTGGGCTATTTAAAAAGCATGCTGCGATAACATAGACACCTACTTTACTGGTCCTGCAAGTAGGCTGCTGGGGACCAATTGCAACACGTTTCCCAGCAATGGACATGAGAATATGCTTGACATAACACAGTTAATTGCTGGCATTTCAAACTAAAAAGCAGCTAGGCCGAATTTGCGGGCTGAGGGTGGAATGTGATAGAAATGGTGGGCCGCTTGTTGTCTGGGGGCGCTAAGGGGTCATATCCTATTAAAAGAAAGTTACACGGTCGAGACTAATCAACCCCAAGGGAGAACCTATCACTTCCAACATTACCTAACAGCAGGCCTTTAAGACCCCTTTGGGTTTTCTTCAGTTTCCCGCTCAATGACAAGAGTGAGCCAATGCAGAATGCATATGGCGACATGAAGGTTATCAAACAAACCGCTCAAGAAAATGTCTGCGCAAAGAAAATCAGCCGTGTGGTGGTTGGATGTGTTCCACGCAGGCTTTCATCAACCACAAGATCTGCCAAGCCTTTTTAAATTAAATTGCTATTAAAAGTTGTCACTTGCATTGTGATGAAACAGCCATTCGAAGAAAAAAAAAGGGGGGGGAGGGGGGGCCTCAAGAGATAAATATGGACGTTTGTGGCTGTTGGTTTTGTGTTTGTTGTGTTATAACACATAAGAACCTCCAATGTGGAGCATAATCCATTCTGTAGTCAGGGTTTCCCCAAGTCTTTATAAGCCTGGCGGGCTGCCAGGGTTTTCTTGCCATATGCCCCCCATCTCCCCCAGCCTCCCTCAGGGCTAAACGTGACTTGTTTACAACACTTTTACATGACGCTAACATTGGTCTGGTTACTGTCACATTAGAAGTGCAAGCCTCCACTGCATGACGTAGGAGGTAATAGTTTTGGAATTTTTGAGTTTGAGTTGTTTTTTTTTTAAGTTTAAATTTGTTTTCAGGGTGGTTCTGTTAGTTTTTATTAGTTTTAGTTATTTAATAAATGCTTTGCTTTAGTTTAGTTCTAGTTTCAGTATTAGTTTTAGCTTTTTTGTGTGTGTATTACTTGTGCATAATATTTAAAAAACACCATGGGAGCGACGCCATCTGAAGGTGCTTTTCTATTGGCTGCTGCTAGATGACGTCACTTTGGTGTGACAAACTTTCAAACGTCCTTATTCCGGTTAATATCAAAATAAATCTACTTAAAATCACATTTAAAATCATCCTGAAAGGCTCATACATTAAATGAATTACCAAAGACTAAAATGAAGGACGTTTGCTATAATTATAGTTTTAGATAGTTTTGTAAACATAAAATGTAGATTCAGTTCGTTTTCGTTTTTTTAAAAGCATTTTTGTTTTTATTTTATTTCATGAACAAAATTGTTTTATGAATATTAGTTTTAGTTTTTCCATTAGTTTTAGTTAACGAATATAAAATAACCTTGGTGCTAAGTAAATATTTTTGTGAATGATGTATTCTTTGAAGCATCAATATTAAATATATATATATACAAATCACTATATTAAATATAAAAATAAAAACGTATCGTTTATCATTCTGGCCGTACTAAGCAAGAAATTACTGTATCGGTTGAAATTTATCATATCGTGCGTCACTAAGAACAATGTACAAGAAGTAATTTAAATAAAATAGAAACTTGTTTATTGTCAGTGCATTACTCAATCCAATCTAGCAGCAATGTTATTTGGTATTTTCAGTGTGGATTATTAATTTTGACGTTTCAGATCTGACTAATGTAACTGAACAGAAGTGTGTTCTATACTACTGTAAAAAATTCATAATTTTAATTTTAATTGCATTTCAAGTACTTCAAGATGTTGCCTTTTTATATAACTTTGCGTTTAAGTATTGTTAAGAAATGGGTTTGTAATAATAGTCATAATTTCCCACATTACTGTCAACATTTAAGGTTCTTGTTACAAAAACATGGTAGGCTGCCGGCAGAGGGTTGGCGTTTTGAATTTCAAGAGTTGACAAATATGATTTGGTGTCTTAATTAAACTAAAAATTCAAACATCAGGAAGACATTAAGACATTGCGACGAAGCTCCCTATTTCAGTATGGTCACTTGGTCAGCACTCACAACGCCATATTTACATAGAGTTGCGGGAGAATCTATAAAAGTAATTGATGTGGCATTTAATTTACGCTTGCATTTTGTAGTACAAGCTGACCAATTATATTTTACAACCTACAAAAGTCTCTAATGCGTAATAAATCATTCTGCGATAACTTGCATGCGGAAAATTACAATGCCACAGACGGGTTTGAGAAATAAGTCTCAACTGTTATTCTCAAGGAAGAGGAAAAAAGAACTTGTAACAGTGGCGGTATTGTTTACAGTGAATCAACTATTTTCTCCAGACTGAAACAATATTATTTTAATTATATCTATTTAATACACAAGTGCTTGAATGATATAACTGTTGTGTTCTTTTAGCTAACAACAAGGTCGCAATTCTGCGTGATCAATTAATTCCTTGTACCAGTGGATCTAGGCGAATATAACTGGTGACAGAATAATGAGAAGCAATCAGCGGCATATTAAAGCTCGGGTAATAACATAATCACGACTGGTTCAAGCGAATACAGACAGATGAAGTGCTGTTAGTAGACCAGCGTTGCGGAAGGTGAGCGAGGCCCGCGCGAGGCTTCTCCAGGGAATCCTGACAGAGACAGAGCGCTCTTTGTGCGGCGGCGCCCCCCTGCCCCGGTGGCCTGAAACCGGCCGGGAACGTCGGGGGACTTGCTTTCCACCAGGTCAGAAGTGTTCTGTCGACAGCTCATTGATCACAGCTCATCTTGTCATTCGATCGTATTTCATGAAAGCCCGCACGGCGTGTCACGCACACGTTGCTTTCGCACCTCGCGGGGCGCAATCGCACGCTCCTCCTCCACGGTGGCCTCGCTACAATGTGGTCTTGAGTCGGGGAATGTAAAAGTCTGGCGGTAGCCGGAGTGCATGGCCCGTCAGAGCTCCAGTAAAACACGGGTACAAGGGCCTTTGCAGGCTGCGTTAGCGGGCCCTCAGGACTCGTGAAACGTGAACAAAAGGCCCAGTGCTGAGCTGACCGCACAAGACGCTGCCCGGGTTTTCGCTGGCAGTGTCCTCCAAGCTCTCCCGCTGCTGTTAAACTAAGTGGACTTTTATGGCCAAGCAGTAATGCGTGTCTCGGTGAGCCTGAAGCACACAGCTATGCGCTATAATATTTCTGCTGAGCACAGGGGAGCCTTCATGATTGGACGCGTCACATCCCTGTGAGTCTATTCATAATTATTACGTTCAGAGGGGCTTTTGATGTCAGGTACAGCAAGTGAAACATTACCGCTACTAATAAGCTTGACCTACAATCTGAACTCTGAACATGGTAAATAAGTTCTGCTTGGGTTTGGTTTCATTGCTTTTTTTTGAACGACACGGTCAGAATGATCCCCATTCACGTGGGCCTGGAAAAATGACAGAAAACGTAATATGGATGCCGGACCACTGGGAGGTGATGGAATTTTGTAAAGAAACAATTATGGCTGCCAAAGTTAAAGCGCTAATAGATTAATTAATCACAGAAAAAAGTTAAATTAATCACTAATTAACGCAGATTAATCGCACAATTTTTTTGAACCGCACTTGAACCTTGAACGTAACCGCGGATGGTTACATCGAAGGCTGCACAGGTCAGTGATTAGGTCAATGCACGGCATTTCCTATGCCTGTTGTTCCAAAATGAGCGGGGTGACTCCAGTTGGTGTGCTTGGTGGTAAATTTCGCTTTAAAAAACACCCCGACGGGACTTTAGATAAAACAAAAGTAATTTGCGTTTAATTAATTGCTGAATTGCACCCAATTGTTATGATGCTGTTACGTTTTGAGCAATACACGCATCAATGAAATTGCATACATGCATTTAATCAATGTTTGCAAATGACATTCAGATAATAAAATGCGTTAATGTCAAAATATTACGGTATTTTGTATTTATTTTATATTACGCAAATACGTGAGTAATTTAGCTGATTAATTGTGATTAATCAAAATTTAAAAGTGTGATTAATCAGATTAAAAATTTTAATCGTTTGACAGCACTAGAAACAATACAATGGAAACTCGATTTAATAGAAAATAGTGTCTGATGCACTCAAAGTGATTATCGGCCAGGCCGAATATCGGTGCCGATATTTGGCATGTTGACAAATATCGGCATCGGCTTTTTTACGAATATGAAGGCCCATTAAGGCTGGCGTCTCACCGAGTAGTGAATGCTTGCGAACGTATAGCCAATTTTGTGTTTTCATCAGGATTTGTAAGATGTTCACAGACACTTTGTATTTGTTGCAAAGACATTTCGAACATATTCAGACAATTTTTCACTGTCTGCGAAGATCTTTTGAACCCTGACGAAAACCCAAAATTTGATACATTTCATTTTGCATACATTCGGCACTGCTGACACTGGACACTTTTTAAATTTATTAAAAATAATTAATAAAAAAAAATCAGAAATTATGTTGAAATTTTGGAAAACTTTATTTACAGTAGAAAACTTTAGAAAACTATTTATTTATTCACTGCAAACACTGGTAAGTCCGAACACTTTTTTAATGTATATAAAAAATGAATAAATAATAATGATAGTAATAATAATTAAAAAATAATAATTTAGAAATTATGTTAATTTTGGAAAACTTTAATTACAGTAGAAAACTATTTATTTACTTGCTTAATTTTGAATTTAGCTTAACACATGCTAATGACCCTGGAAGTTCCCTACAATTTCTGTTAATTTTTTTAATTGAACAAATATGTCTAATTGTCTATTGTTTACATGTTTACAATTAAAAGAAAAGTTGTTTGATGATTGTGATATGTGAACTAGGGTTGTTCCGATACCGATACTGGTATTGTTACTGTTTTGCCTGTGTCATACTTGCAAAAAAAACCAATTTGTTATTACACTGTCTTTTACACACTACAATATTTCAGCATTAACATGGAAACTATGACTTACAGCTCAAGATCCAGACTACATAACTCCACACTTGTTGCGTGAAACTGTTTTAATCTGTTTTCAGTTATAAGGGTCTTGTGGTAACAGGCCTCTCAAGACTTTGAGTGCATCAGTATACAGTAGTGAGTCTGTATCTTTTTATTTTACAGAGATACAGAATACTTTTAAGCAAGCAATAACAGAAGATGAAGAATTTATTTGTCTGTGCTTGAGCATCTAGTGTGACGTACTATTGCTTTCAACACAATAGGGCAGGAGAAGCCAATTTCAGGTGCTTTTTGTAACGGCTCAGAAACTACCTCTGAACACGCATTAACTGCCGGGTCATTCTCTGCTGGTGGTGTTTCAACAGAAAATAGTAAAAAGGCACACTTTTCGAGTAAAAAGAGCCAGTGATGTCAAGGTTCAAAGCGGGCTTTGGAAATTACAGATGAAAAGATGTGTCAACGCAGCGCCGTCCACAAATTCCTCCATATCAATGTTGTGGAGAAGTGAGGAAATAAAGTGGAGCCTGAGAAGGGATGAGGGTTCCAGGATGCAGTCAGGTCAGGTGGCTAAGCTGTGCTGTGCAACTCAAATGGCCCGTGACTGACCACACAAGACGGTATTGGAAGACTGATCATCAGCTGCATGTGCAACAATATTTGCTTTATGGATGGCTAGAATGAATGAGGACTTTCCATGTTTTAACAGGCACCAGAGTCAAAAGAGATGGGGAGAGGAGTGCTGTGTGTGTTTGGGGGTGGGTGGAGAGGGGACCACAGCGGAGTCATTGAGTTGTCACAATTAAATCATAGTTGCTTAGTTCAATTTGCTTAAAGTTGCTCGATGGGTTCTAGCAGCGGCGCTCTGTGTTGGAAGTGCCACAAATCAGCTTAAACAAACCCCGGCAAGTATTTCTTAATCAGTGCCGGTCACCCAGCGTCAGAGTTGGCGGCGGGGATCGCTACACACCACTTATCTGTCGCAATGTAATACAGCTGGACTTCTTCATTCATCTCATTTGAGTCCACTTGTAACGCGATTCTACATTTTCCATCACTTCCAGACGTTCAAAAACAGCCGTAACCCCGACAACACGATACGTCTGCGCTGACCCCTTTTAGTGCGAATCAAAAGTGAAGAGAAAAAGGAAACGCTGGATTTGCTGCAAACGGCAGACATTCCAGGTTTTTATCCATCCGTAAACCAGGCCTTAACTAGCTCTATAGGCTGCGTATACGGCGTCAAAGCTGCGGTTGCACAACCTACCGTGCGACACAGACACTGCTGGCGTGTTCATCCCTTCAATCTGGGGAGGGGCGAGGGCACAAGAGTACTGGGCTTTTGTCCCACCACATGTCTATTGTGGCTAAACCGTTCCCTCGGGGGCAATTAGGACCTTTTAGTTTGTTGTAAGAGGACCTAAGTAGGAGTGGGTTGAGCCAGGAAAAACATTTTTCAGCTAAACCAAAAACAGAAGCGCATTGAGCGCCTCTGCACCCCTGGACTTCTGAGCATCTCTCTATTGAGAAATATGCAGGCCGACCCTGAACAGACAGGAACTGTAGCAGCTTTACAGGGGCATGAAGTTGACGGGCAGGGCGTCGGCTTCGACTTCACCTGAGGCGTCGCGAAACGTACAAACAAATCAAGCCCGACAATGTTGGTGTCGAGGACACGCTTCACAAGAAGAGCCATGTTTTTGACTCGAGACTCTCACATGGCTGGGTGGAAAAGTACGGCGGGAGAAGTGTGATGGGTAGCGACATGCGGAGAGATCCGCCGCGGCGTGCGCAAGGCAAACACGTGTGTGTTGTTTGACACAACAGCGACACGGAGCCAATGAAAAGACATTACTGTGAGTAAGGTCGGCTACAGCGAAAGTCCACACATAAGAGAGTGAGATAAGCCTAAAAGTGTGTCATTGAAAGAGTTAGTGTTTGTGTAGGAATGTGATGGTGCAAGATAGGACCAGTGTGGCCACAGTTACCTTGAAAAAGTAATTAGTTACTTTATTAATTACTTGATTAGGTAATTTTGTGACTTTACTGATTACTTGCTTTGAAAAGTAAATTACTTTACTCATTACTTGCTTTAAAAACTTAGTTACTTTATCGGTTATTTTTAAGAGTAACTTAGTTACTTATTACTTGCTTTAAAATCTTTGTTACTTTACTGATTACTTATTTAAAAAAAATAACTTACTTGCTTTAAAAAGTAACTAAGTTAGATTACAAATTACTTTATTAGTTACATTTAGCAGATACAGAAAACCTTGCTTAACATAAAAATTACATTGGTTTTTACCTGTAACATTTGTTGTTATTAAAAATAAAATAAAGACAACCTTTTTACTTAGTTATTTTAATTTAATTTAATTTTTATTTAATTTTAATATAATTACTTTACAAAATAATGTGTCTTCAAAGGATTCCACTTAACAAATTTGCTACATATAGTCTTTCTAGACTTCATGTAAATAATAATAATAATAATAATAATAATAATAATAATAATAATAATAATAATAATAATAATAATATAACTTACTTGAAGTGTTTAACTATTAATGTTGCAATGACATAACTCAACGTTTAATAATGTATATTGTTTTGGGGACACTCCCCTGCGATCCATTTTTTTTTTCACATAGTGTTATGTTATTGAAGCTACGCAGATAACACGATCGAGTGTACACAAGTCTCTTTGTGCTGAAAACAATAATGTTACTCCCTCAGACATCAATGTTAATTTGAATACTCCCACAATGCATTTCACAACACCAGACCTTGCCTTTCTTACATGTTGATATATAATTGTTTAGTGACTTTAGTGAGAACTATATTGTTCGGAATTAGGTGTCTTCCAGTATTTTATTAGTAATTAATCATTAGTTTTCAATCAAATAGGTGCACGAGCGACGCAACGTTGCTGAGAAGTTTGTGTTTATATAAGTCTTGATAATTCTTGCTCACTGCTGCAACCCGCAGGCGGTCAATTGCAGCTGCTTGTAGTGGTAGAAAATGCATTCTTCAGCAACTATCTGTGGGATTTGAAGACTAACTCTCGTCTGATTCTTGGGACAAGTAATGTTTTAAAAGGTAACGCAAGTAGCGCATTAAGAATGAGAGCAGGTAAGGCTTTACTGAGGTGACATAGAGTTTCCCATGGAGGACCTGAGTGGATCAACTGTGAAGAAACCCCGTGAGTGATGAGGAGGGGTTAAGAGAACTGAACCCATTTAAGTCACCCCAAATAAGGGCTGTGCAAGCCCGTGATGGATGATCCTGGAGCTCCTGGGGGAGAGAGAGCACTGGCGATGGGAAGGGCGACGGGCAGAGAGCGAACACGGCCCTGCAAACCCTACTTCATAAAAACAAATTGGTTTGATAAATGGCGCAGACTGCATGTCTACAGAAGTACTAACATAAGCAGAAAGGACATTTATATTAAGTGCCATTAATGATAGCATGTTGCAACATGTTTGAAAGTTTAGAGTTATCTGTAACTGGTGTAAGGATTATCATGGGTTCTTGAAAAACTGTCCCCTGGACCCAAAGAAGTTTGAGAACCACTACCTCCATTGAGCACAGTGCAGTCGTTAAAAAAGCATTATCTCTGATCATGTGTTACTTATTCATTAGCTTTGGTGGTGGTTTTGTGACATACAAAAGTGAGATCAGCCTTAACAAGGTGTGTTAAAAGAAAAGCGAACGATAAGCCACGCAGGTGAGTGAGCAGAAGGAGCAGAGAGTGACAGCTGATGAGGTGGTGACATCAATGCAGTCAAATGGCTGCTAAAGTTAGCTAGTAGCTTCTATTTAAACACTTGTATGACACCTGCCTCGAAAAGCACACGGCATACATCCATGCTTAAATGAAGAAGAAATGCAAGGTTGTTCCACAAGACTGACATGGCACAAGAGGGCAGTCGGGCCAAAGTAAGAAGAAGAGGCCTAACATCATGGAGAAATCCGTCTGCCCCATTTGCTTCATTATTATAAATTGACTTGAGTGGACACTGTTCCAATTAAAAGAAGTGAATCAGCCAACCAGCTGAAAGGGAATGTTAGTCTATATGAACTGTGGGGATAAAATTAATGGTCATTTAAAAATGAATGAAAGTTCTGGACAAGTTGAACCTTAATTTTAACACATTTTAATTCATTTAAAGGCCATGCGTAGAGTTTCATATATAGAGAAATAATTAATTTAATATTTTTTCACAAATTCATACTAGAACTCAGTCTCCTCGTGGTCTGTCATTGTTACAAATTATCAACCAAAGTGTCGAAAAAGTTCTCAAATCTATTAACTCAGACATTTCATGTCTGGTTAGTATAGTATAGTATAGTATAGTATAGTATAGTGTTAAGTCAAACTTTATTTATATAGCACCTTATCATGTACAAAACCAACTCAAAGTGCTTTACACAAAAATAAAAAAAAATAAAAAAAATAAAAAAGTATAGTATAACTCCACCTGACTCGGTGGGAGACCCGCAGCATTATGTCGCCTCAAGACTGAAAGTCTGTATGTCTTTTGCGCAAAGTAAGAAATATTTTAGTTGGCCTATTTAATTAAAAATTGATACTTTTATGTAATGCTTAGTAGAAGAAGTAAGCACGTCAACCACAAATCTAAGTTTGCATGCTAATTTTTCGCTTGCTACACACTGAAATAGAATTTAGGAAGATGACCTAACTTATGACCTGAAGTAGTAAAACCTTTTTTCAACAAGCAAAATAAAAATGACTCACAAAACAAAATGCAAACAAATGCTAAGAACCAAGCAGAATGGGAAGAACAAATAAGTCAACTCAAATTTTTTACTCACAAGTCAATTAAAAAATATGCCGAATAATGGCTCTAATGTAATTATTTTCTTTCTGCTAGGAAAAGGAAGGCATTTATTTGTCATAAGTGGACATGAGTGACTAATTGGGGCATGATGTTATGAAAGTGAAGGTCACTATTGCTACGCGGTCCCCTCAAGTTTATCCAAGTGGAAAAGTCCCGGGGTGTCAAAACACCCAAGTCTCCCGCAGGTCAGGTCCTCACAGACACAAAAATGTCATGTTTTCACAAGCTCCTTGTTATGTCTGCTCGTCTATTTCGGTTTGTTGCAAACATGTTGCCCAACTCGTCCGACATCATGGGAACCGCTCGGAAAGACGTCTCAACGCCGAAAGAATGCTACGTAATCACATGTTCATTGTTGTTGCAAACCAAGACTCCGACTTGGAAAAACACAAAATATGACCGATGTGCGAAGCGTAAAAGGCTAAAGCCCCTTCAAGAGTGCAAGCGAAGTGGAGAAATTGAACGAGAAACGTGTGAGAGGAATTCACGTCTTAAAAATGAATCCGGAAAAGCGCTGGGAGATCCGCAAGGTGATTGATGGCTCCTAGTGGGGCAATCTGTGTGGGATTGCAGTTTTTCTTTTTTGGTCAGAAAACACACAAGGGGGTATTCCAAGCAAGAGAGCCATTAGAAGGGGGGGGGCATGTACGTACTTAAATATTACAGTCTAAATACGAGTGGCGCCCACTTCCAAAGCCGCTTTTAGGAGAGTCAATTAAAGACGAGAATGTACTAAAATGTGACCTGTGGCCTCCATACGTTAACATTCGGAGCTCCCGGTGCGCAGATGTTACCCTGCTATCGTCCAATAAGATGGACAGTCACGCACACGCAGACACTTGGCAATAACAGCGCTAACCAAGACAACACATCAGTCCAATGGGATGTCATCATTAGTACTCATTATTTCGGAGATAGCAGCCCAGCCGTCTGGTTAACGTCAACCGTGCCTGGTCGACGATTCGAGAACAGGACGGTTCGGGGGAGGAAGGTTGGTGAAGAGGCATCTCAGGGGCGACAACAGATAAGAGCTCTCCTGGGGTCTGATGGTCAGAGGATGCTAAATCATCGCCGGTGACTCCCCAGAGTTCACAAATATCAACACTCCCAAAGCTACCTTCTAATCGACTGACATATCACGCAAGATCTGTGTGGTACCGTCAAACACTCACTCCTCCACAGTAACGTGAAATGTGGGGACAAATGGAGGAATCGTCCGAATATTTGCGTGATACTCACTTTTGTTTCCAACCAGGGAGACGACAGGCTGGACGTCGGACTCCTCGTTGGCCTTTTTCACCATGCTGAACCAATCCTCCAGATTCTCAAAGCTCTGGTAATTTGTGATGTCATACACGAGAAGAACCCCCTACGATGGAGAAGAGCAGAACAGAATACATTACATACACGTGTGGTCTGACGAGTACCACTAGTTATATACGGGCTCTTACTAGGCGGTGCGCAAAAGAATTACCGGAATTAAATGCTAATCAAATGTAGATTAAACATGTGAAATACAACCAAAACATATTTTCAAAAAAAGATATGTATGCAGTCATTTTTTTTATTATTATTATTATTTCAATTCAACCTGTCGATTTGACCCGGGCTATGTTTAATGATAAAACTACATCATGATAAACATTTTTAACCATTTTTATTTCATGCAACTATATAAACCATTTTCAACAAGTTTCCTCATGAAATACTAGCATTTGCAGTTATTTAACTTTGAAATGGGTCAGTTTGACCCAGCTATATGTCATAGTAGACCATTTTAATTGATGACAAGTTCTTTTGCAAAAAAAAAAAAAAAAAAAAAAAAAAAAAAAAAAAAAAAAAAAAAAAATTTGTAGTCCAAATCTAAAATGGGTCAATTAGACTGAGCTATATTTAATGTCCCAAAAGCATTCAGATAAATGTTAGTAACCATTATAATTGAAAATATTGTCATAATAAACCATTTTAATTAATGAGAAGTTTTTGTGGCAAAAAAAAAATGTACTAATTTGTAGGTTCTTCATCTTCAAATGGGTCAGTTTGACCCTGGCTATTGTCAATGTTCCAAAAGCATCCCAAGAAATATTGTTGATAACGGTTTTCATTGCAAATATGCTGAAATAAACCATTTTTTCCTTTAAAGTGGGTCATTTTGACGCACAAGAACATAACAGGAGGGTTAAACATTTCATTAAAAGGGAAGTCAACCTAAAAATTTTCTTTACAAGTTCTAGGTGGCCCCACTAGTCTGAACACACCATTCTGATTAATTTTACTTTTGTGGAATATAAATTAAGCAGCAAAATAGGGTGGCCATTTTGTCACTTTGCTGTCATCAGAAAATGACATCACAGTTGCTCAGGTAATGACCAATCACGTCTCACCTGTTTTCTGAGTTTGGTCATGTGATGTTCACAAGCTGATTAGGGGAGCAGTGAAATGCAGGTTATGTTATCTCCACATCGGAGCAGTGTCTGGGCCAGCAAGGTGAATGTTTCTACTATTACTGACTGAAGGGACGATTGTTCAGCAGACACGCACTGCCACAATCTGCGTGGTCGGTGTCGACAGCTCACGACGCTCGCGATTACCACACGTCCTTACAGACGCAACATGATTGATTACAGGATGCGCAGGGCGGAAGAATAGGAGGGAAAGTTTCACGCAGCGCTGGCATGAAACCAGCATGACAACTTGTGATGACGCACTAATGCACAACAAGTATGTAATGTACACACCAGTGGAGATCTTTTTTATCTTTTTACATGGGGTCTTAAAGTGGAAGTCAACACCCCAAAAAAATTTGACAATATGTTCTATTGAGCCCCAGTAGTCTAAATATGGTATTCTGGTTGATATTATGTTAGTGGAATATGAGTTAAGCAGCAAAATCCATCTCAGGGGGCGGCCATTTTGCCAATTGCTGTCGACTGAAGATGACATTAATGTTGCTCAGGGTTCAGGTAACAACCAATCACAGCTCAGCTTCAGAAAACAGGTGCCCTTTATGCAGTTAGTTTCTTACTTTACCTCACCCAAAGACATAAAATTTTGGCCTGTTTTATTGCCCCTTCTCCTCTCTCCTCACCCCCTCCTCTTTTACTTATTAAGGAAGCTCAACTACTGTACATAAATAAAACACTAAGAAGGAAGAGCTACAAGCTTTGAAAACAAAACAAAAAAACAGCATAAAATGAAATACAACTCACAACGGTATGCTACATGGTTACAAAGTAAAGAAAAAAAGCCAGCACTAATCCTTTTAATTGCCACTATGCTAGCTTTTTGTTTACGATTAGTGAGTCCAATCATAATCTGCTCTTCTTACTACAGTCTTACTACAGCTAATCCGTGGTATTTTGCTTATCTGGAGAAAAAAAAATGAAAAAAAAAACCCTGCAATTTTGAAATCAGCATGCCAACTTTAGCTTTAATCAGCATAAAAATTTAACTCAACAGATTTTTTTCAAATTGTTCTCCAGTGCAAGTGATGATGTAAACCAAGAAAAGTGGACTTAAGCTACCTCAAATGTATTGAATTTGATGTAAATACAGTAAAATCTAATTGACTCATTACAGTTATAATGGAGGGGAAGTATCAGTTGAAAATTGTAGGCCGCAGTGGATTAACTGACAAGGAGCATGTACCTTGCAACATCCGTTTTATTCTTCAACAGAACAAAAAAAAAATTGAAATATTAGTTGAGATTTGCAACCAGTAGAGCCCCAATTCCTCCATGGCCCCATCACTTTGACACAAATTGTGAGTTTCTCCCCGGCCTGCTGCATTCACCATCAGTTCATGTGTCAGTGGATGGCTTGAGTTTATTATCATACGGCTCCAGCCAGGAGGTCTGACGAGACTGGAATAATAAGCGCCGGCGGAGTCACCGACGTGGCTCAAAACTAATCCTTCTTGTTCTTCCTTTTACTGTCCCACCGCAGTGACGAGCACTTCGCCTATTCCCGAAATTGGCCGACGCCATTACATCGGGAAAAGGACGATGCAGCCTTTAAACCAGAAGATGTGCCGATTGGGTTAGATTATGGATTAGATTGGCCCGATACGATACCTGGTATCTGTACCCGCCCATCCCGAGTTAGCGACATAAAAAGTGTTGACATAATTGCACGTGGTGTTAGGGTGACTTACATGAGCGCCGTACACGTATTTATCCAGCATTTTCCCTCCTAACGTCTGGCCTCCAATGTCCCACACCTGCAGGGTCACATTCAGATTGCCTAAGAGAGAAATATAGCATGATATAACATACAGTAGATAGTGGTGTGAGAAAGCTCAAAATAGACGGCTGTGACTTGGGTTTGAATGTGTTGAAAGTTCATTTTCTTGACAGAAATGACAGGTGAAAATAAACCAATGGTTTGTCATTTGAGCGAAGAGCCCTCACAAAAAAACATCCCATAATTCTTTCGCTGTTTGCATTGTGCCGTTGTGTGTCATATGCCGCTGCTGCCAAGTCAGGAAGGTGAAGAGAATTATGTGCTGTTAAGGAAAATGGCAATAATTAAACAGAAAATCGGAGGAAAAGAGGACTCTTGTCCTCATGTCAGTGGAAAGGGAAGAGAGAAGGACAGGCACAAAAAAAGCCAAAGCCAAATAAATATTTTCTTCCTCTGGAAAATGAAAGGGGTGGTCAGAAGAAGGCGGATGAGAGGACCAGACAGCGAAGAGTTTATACTAGTGTTAAGCGGCCTGGGTGCCGGGTCCGAGTGGAGCTGCGGAGCTGCAGACACGGCTGGGCGACCCCCCCGCCTAATTTTGAAAGCGAGGAGAGGAAACGTTGAGGTTCACAGTCACTACATCTAGACTATACAGTGTCAATGTAAAGCTACATTGAGGAGGGCGATGAATAACTGCTCTTTGGCGGCGGGGCGCGCCATCCCCCGCCCAATCCGCCGCGCTCGGACACTCGCTTTATTTGTCTTCCAAAAGGTTCACACTGACTCAACGCCGCTGGCATTTTTCTGCTTATGAAACCTCGCAGGCCCGCAGATAAACCTCCAAAAAGGTCATAGGAAAATGCACGCGGATGAGGAAATCGTCGTCGCTTTTTGGAGGTTTACATGACAACAATCCAGTCAAAACAGAAATGATTCTTTACAGACGGTCCTGCATAAACACGGAAACCGCTCGAACCCGGCGATCGACCTTGCTAAACAAATGCGCACCAAATTCAGATAAAAAAAAAAAAAAAAAAAAAAAAAAAAAAAAGAGCATTTTTCCTTCTGTGATTTGTGAAGAAGAGTGGATATAAAAGTCTACACACCACTGTCCAAACAGCTGATTTTTTGTGATATTAAAAAAATTTGACTAAGGTAAAGTATTTACAAAAAAAATAAAGATAGATAGATAGATAGATAGATAGATAGATAGATAGATAGATAGATAGATAAAGCTACACTGCTAGCTAGCTTAATATTAAGTTAAATTGCTAGCTAGCTAGCTATTAAGCTACACTGCTTGCTAGCTATTAAAATTTGTATAAATGGTATAGTCTGAGACAATGTGGGGTACCACATGGTTCCATTTTAGGGCCATTATTGTTTCTTATGTACAGTATATGAAGGCTCTTACTGCAGTAACAAAAACTTCATATCCAAAATTACTGCAGTTTACATCAATTTAATTATTTCCAATAGAAATTTTCTTCACTCATGAATGAAGTTAAAAATGTGATAAGCCTGTAATGGATTTCTACCTCACCTTCACATGTGATGTGTTTTTGCTTTCATATTTGTATTTTTTTTCTTCAACAATGTGTAAATGAATCGCAGTCACAATTTTGAGGCAAAAAAATGTGCAATTAGATTGCATTTTAAAATTTAAATGTATTCATTTATTTATTTAAATGTATTTATTTATTTAGATTTTATTTTATTTATTTTATTTTGTGGTATGTGAGGTAGTATGGATGTCGATTTGACAAATAAAGTTGTATTCTATTTAAATGATCAACCACAGTTTGCAGCAAACAAAATTTCAATCAATCAACCTTCAGACCATAAAACCAAGACCAATATTTTGAAGTCATTTCAAAAACTTCCACTTTTAAACTTGTTTCCAAATGTTTGCTCAAAAGCAAAGTTTTTCAAGTCATGGTGAAAAATGAGTACATCACACTTGGCGTCATCTAATTAACTTTGCATGATGACTTCTGTATCTACTGTTGTCCTTTTTCATGTAGATTACCATGTAAAAGAGGCTTTTAAAATTCCAACGTCATCCCCCCACCTTTCACATCTGGTACTGAAAGTATTGTTCTAAAATCCCCTCACAGGGGAGACTGTTATGTGCCAGTCGGCCTCTCCTCGCCTCGGAAAATGTACATTACCGTAAATTTGACAAGCTGTGCCTTCATGGCGAGGGGGCTTAAAGGCTAACCCTCGACCCTCCCACACACACGCACACAAACACTGCGGCAAAAAAAAAAAAAAAAAAGACAGTTACAGCTCCACCGAGACCCGGACGAGCCCTCCAACGAAAGGCCGGCTGACGGTCCTAACGAAGTCCGGGACCACCCAGCTCGCCGAGCCACCCTCCTCTTCCTCAGCTCATCAACACCCAATTCCCCAGAAAATGGGCCCTTTAACAACTCCGAGTGTTGAGCCAGTGTTGTTGCTGCTCCATTGATACGGATAAATGTGCACGGCGTTGACGTTGAAGTTGCACATTTTTGAGCCCTCGCCGGTTCAATAACTTCGACGCACACAACAAAGGGCTGACGGGGATTATAAGTCGGAGTTCATATTAAGTCCAGCTCAGCCAAAATGGTGCTTACGCTCGGCTCTTTTCATTCGGGTTGTACCGCAACATTTTTGGGGGTTCAGTTCTCCAAAGTCTCATAAGGCGAAACTGACACACAATCAAAACACAATCCTTCGTCCAACTCGCAAATCAGCATAAACCTCTACTTTGTGCGCACAACTATACTTAAATGTTGTTTTATTAGTAATGAAAGAATAGAGACACTTTGCAGACTTGGCAGAGGGTAAAAAGTGACATTTTAGACGCATGTTAAACCGTCTAAATATAGCACGAGTCAATAAAGGTTTTATTTGAAAGATCTAATGAGCCAACAGAGCGCAGTTGTATTCGACAGGCTCGGCGTAAACAAATAGGAACGCGACTTTGTTTTATATGGCACGGCACGAAGATCGGTTGAACTCGGGGATCCACGATAGGAACATAAAACTGTTGACGTATTTACTCTGCGCCGTGCCCGCAGGATTATGAGCGAGGAGGCTGGCCCGGGCCCGGGCCCGGGATGTGAGCCGTCCGCCGGCCTTGTGGACTGTTTGCTCTGGAGGGAAGAGCTTTCACAGCGAATAAGTCTGAGAAGTGGCAGACGCGCTACAATGAGGCGCCACCAGAAAAGACACATTCAGCTCGGATGGCTTGATGGGAAGAATTAAGCCCAAGCGCTGGCGAGAAGGGGCACGAAAATACGGAGCGGTCCAAAGAAATGATGGGAAATATAAATATGAAATACAGTGGAACCTCTAAGGTCAAACGCAATCCGTTCCAGGGTGCTGGTCTTCCTCTTGATTTGCTCCATTTTTTTTTTAAAGGAGACACTGTGCAATTTATACATGAATTAAAACTGTTTCCAGGTGTTATGTTTTTCTTTTTTGTAGTGATTTTCAATTCCACTTTTTGGACCGATACCAGCATGCACCGATACCAAGTACCGATACTTGTAGTGCTTTTGATATATAACATTTCATTTAACACAATGACAAAAAATAATGAACAAAGGCCTTTGTTACTGATGGGAATGTTGGATACCACTTTTTTTCAGATTGATACCCGTACGAATATTCATTTCTTGAGTAATCACCGATAACAAGTATCAATAGCACTGATACTTTTGATTATGGTTGCTAAGTATTAGTACCAATATCAGGTATCGTATTGGAATAATACCAAGCATCCACGACAGCATCCAATACTGTAGCCAATTTACGATCAGGAACTTGAAGTTCGGAATTCAAAGAATAAAAAATGTCCATTAATTCCATTAAATTTTAAGGAAAAATGCTGTATTATTAAATTAGATTGGGATATATGGGTTTCTTTAAAATTATTTGTCCTTTTTTTTTAGGGTGTGGAATTTAATGCATCAAAAGTACTTGTAGTATATGTACTTGATATCGTTGACTACTCAAGAGTTGACTCATACTGGTATCAGTCTGAAAAAAAGGTGTATCGAACATCCCTACTTTTGATACATACAGTTTCTCCCCCAAAAAACAAACATCTTGAATTTTTTATCTGATTTATCTGTTTTAGATTTTATGTATTATTATTATCATTATTAGTAGTAGTAGTAGTAGTAGTAGTAGTAGTATTATGTTATCATTCTAATTAGTTAATTAATTAATTAATTAATTAATTGCAATTTTCTATACTTTCAATTTCTAATTTCTAGTTTCTGATCGTAAAACTGCCACAAGATGGCGGCTGATTGCGACGACCGATAACCTTGAAATACAGCCGGGTACCGGCCCGGTATCGGGTACTCGCCCATCCATCCCTACTTTCTGATGATGATGATGATGATGATGATGATGATGATTCGCCAATGTGGCAAACTGCTGCAATATAACTCCAACTCTTACCCAGAAGGACTCACTCAAAGTTAGATCTTTTTTTTTTCCCCCTTAAGTATCCATGGCTGGTATCTGTACCCTCCACAAGTACCTGATACCCGACCATCTCTACATTTGTGAACACCCCATTGCTGAGGCTGCTCCTTCTCTGAGAGTAAGCTCTAGTCTGACATGACAGTTGAGGTTTTGGTTGATTTCAAAACAAATTTTACAGGAAAATGTTGGTCAAATTCTGAGTGTCGCAACCTTACGAGCTTCCATAATAACACACCAACGCGGCATCGTTGTTGAACTTTTTTTTTTTTTTTTTTTAGTATTTAGTGACACCAATGACCAGCAAGCCATTTATTGTTTTTTTTCCCCCACATATTCGCCATTGAAGATGATAGTAATTCTTTGGTTGCAACTTGGGAGTTTTTTTTGTTTTTTTTTTGTTTTGTTTTTTTTCACACCAGCTTAAAAACCATCACAGTGATAAATGTACCGAACGTGTGCGCAACACGTGTGCTCACTCGGTCCCCGAGCGAGGGTGCAAGCACTCCCAGATGATTTTTATTAGGTGTCTCACCTGGAAGGCTTATTCTCTTCAGAAAGAAATCCAGGCCGATGGTTTGTTTGTACTGCTTCCCAAAGGCCTCCTGAGCAAACCTGGTGGCGAGTGAAGTCTGGAACGCAGCGGCAAAAAAAGGAGAGACACGCAGTCAGCAGGGAGCAACAACATGTCACTGGAAGACATCACGTTTCGTTTTTTGGAATTCGGAGAAACGCTCATTGCTTGTGCAAAACATTAAAAGTCAGTTATGCTCCTGATATGTATGAAAATTGATTTTTAGCTTTTTAAACGGTGTAAACGTCACTGCCGTTTTCCACGCATCAATTGCGTCGGAAAGCAGTGCAGTAATGTAATGTTCTCATTAAGAAAATTGGAAACAGAGTAGCACATGGCGACTTCTGTGAGGACAACTCAAAGCATCTTGATGGTGATTTATTTTTCATTGGGCTATCTCAATGGTTGGCAAACTTTTTACACCACCTCAAAAAATATTGTACAACATAATATAGTAGGTCTGTTCGTCCAAAACAAGAAAAATGCTTCATTACATGCAATATTATTGTACGCCAAAACACAAATATTTTACTTAAATCAAACTATGGCCTGAGGGCCATTTACGGCCCGCCATCCATTTTCTAGTGGCCCTCAGCATATATAAAAAATAACTTTTGACACAGATTACAACCCTAGTAGGTGTGTGCGTGGTGTGCGTAGGGGTGCGTGTGCGTGCGTGTGTGTGTGTGCTGAAAAAGTGGGGGTGTTATTTTTATTGTCTCGTGAATTAAGATATTTCCGTTTCAGAAGCAAAAATGTTTTCCTCCATTTCTGCTGTCTATGCCAAGGTCTGATTTGTGAACATATCACATTATTGATTAACGAAGATCATCAAGTAAACAGTAAATCTGTTTTAAAAAATAAAATAAAATAAAATAAAATTGTCATTGTCAGGGCAGGGGCGGATCTATTCTTGTGGGATAGAGGGGGGTGTGGGCCACCCCAAAATCATTAAAAAAAATAATCCCATATTACCTTATCACCTTTGACTCATTCACTCCCTGCAGCCATTTTCACTGAAGCAACCCCCTTCGCTCCCGATTGTTTTACTGGATTTTGACTGATTTTTAAAAGGACCACACAATATTTTGTTCTATTGCTATTAAAAGCATGGAACCTACCAAAAACAAGATTACAGTATCTTCTTTCATCATGAAAAAAATTAAATAAAAGAGTATATTTATGTCTGTTTCTGTTTTGCAGCAATTAGTATTACAATTTAGCTAACTTGCATTGATATGCACATTCCTGGTGAAAACACTGTCAAAAAGAGCTTGTTGCAACATGGCCCTGGTTGATCTCTTATACTCTGATGCCACCCGTTGGCCGTTTTTATAATTACTATCTTTGCTTCAACCATTTTCTGCAGTAGAGAGGCTGCATCAAAGCCTTCTGTATGCTCTAGAATTAAAAAATAAAAAATAAACGTATAAATGCGTCTTTGGGACACTTAAAACATTTAAAATAGAACGTATTTATACATTTTTGGGAGCCAATGAGTTAACAGATGAATTAAAATTAAATGAATAAATAAATAATAAAACGCTAATATGGGTCAATTAGTGGAGCAAAGGTTTCAAAGTAAACATGGTGAAGCAACATTTAGCTGTTATGCTGAACGCAAATTGAATAAGTTGCCAACATTAGTGAACATTGGGAAAGTTAAGAAAAAGAGGTTAGAACACAACAACAAAACAAAGTGTTGAATTTAAAGGATTCTTCCATAATTCACGTCCAAATATCCGAGTAGTTTACTAAAACTCCTTTTTGTGTATTCCTGCTTGCAACCAATTTTGGGTCCTGACCCTAAAATTGGTTGCAAGGTCCTGACCCTAAAATTGGGAAACCATGTTTGTATTCCCCTCTGATTTTCCTCATAAACCACTAGTCGAATGTAATTCATCATATCAAGTCATTTTCCTCAGTGCATCTGCCATGCGCCCATAAGCCTTAAGAAAGTGCAACAAAGTGTGACGTCCGCTTTATTTTTAAATCCTTTTCACAGACTTGTTAAAAAGCCAACCAAGTGATGGGACGCTGTGCGGATAGAACTGTCAAGTGAGAACGACAAAAACAGGTGTGGGTACTGAGCATATTATATATGTGCGTGTGTGTCATGTCTCCGGACGGCTAACCAAATAATTGCCACAAATTAGGAAACCTCCATCACTGTCACCATTGGGGGAGGAAGAAAATAGAACGTCTGCGGGCCGGGGAGACGGCTCGGCGTTGACGCGGCCAACTTGAATTCATTTTGACGGATGTGTGGCGGGATGAAAACAGGAAGTGTCGGATGTCTATTAGCTTGCTTCAATGTCAGCGCTGCACCTGAGCACTCATGTGGCAGCAAAATACATTTTCAAGGAATTCAACTGCACCATGGGGGTGTTTCTAATATTCTGGCGAATATATTGAATTTGAGCTACATGTCAAAATATTACAAGCGGTGCTCAGTAGGATGCAGTGCACTTTTACAACCACAGTCATAACATATTGTTCAATCAATACCTCTCCGAAATGGTCACTCAAAATTCTCAGCGATAAAGTAAAAGGACCACAACTCCAAACGACTGTTTAATGTTCATTCTTCCGGCCAACGCCCATGCTATAATACCATACATTCATACATTTTAAAACTAACTATGTATAGAAAAACTAGAGTTTTGTATTTATTAAATCAATAAGTGCTACAGGGAACGCAACATCTTATTTCACTCAGACGAACTTACTAAAAAAAAAAATAGTCAATGTCCATTTAAGTCATCCTTGCATTTTTGAAATAAAAGCTCAACTTAAATTATCCAACAAAAAAAAAAAGCGTTTTTTTTTTTTGCATGCAAGTCAGCTGTCAACTTGAATTTTTAAAAAAAATCAATTTAACTTAATGTTAAATGTACTGGATAAATAAAAATAAAAAGTCAATTAGAATATTTATCTTTGCTCCTCAACCTCAGCATGTAGACGTTACTTGGGGCCGATGCCAATTCCGATATTTAGCAGAATAAAAAATCCGATAACCGATTAATCAGCTGATTAATTGCAAAACATGTATAATTAATAAATTACCTTTTCTTTTGGTCCGTTCATGGCTTACAACAATAGAGATGTCAATTACAGAGAGACCATTTGACTGTTTTAAAACGTGAAAACAATTTAATGCTCTATATTTGGAAAAAAATATTTGGTTAACTACAACAAAGAGAAAAATCTGCAACACTAAAAAATTGTCTGATATTTTTAGGAGGGTGGGGGTATGTTATCTTCGTCTTGTAATGTTTTTGTTAAAAAAAAATCAATGAAAAAAAGATAAATAAACAACAAAAATCTGCTAAAAATGGCAGATTTTAATCTAACAAGACCACTATATTTTTCAAATTTAGAATTTGATTTTAAAAAGTAAACAAAGTAATGTAAAGTGGAATTCTCATATATTTTCCAAAAGCCACACAGCCACAGTATATGGAAAAAGTGCCACAGGTGGCCCTCAAGCCGCATGTTGTAGACCATTTGGACAGACAACTATTTTAACTCACGCCTATGGACAATTTAGAGTCTTCAATGAACCTAATAAGCATATTTTTGGAATGTTGGAATAATCCGACAAAAAAACACTCCACCCCCTCAAAACTGTGAGGCTGACGTGCTAACCACTCCTCCAGAGTGCCGCCAACTTAATTCCTCCGGACGTTTATTGACCTCCAGATTGTTTCATTCTCAGCTTGTCGCGGCCTCAAGAGTGACTGAATAATGACAGCAACGAGGAGACTTCGGCTCATTTAGGTAGCCCAAACAATCAGCCGCAACATCGGAATAACGAGCCCGGACAGCAAAAATGAATCCCTCATGCTCGTGCTGGCCTGCTCGGACATTTGTCTTGGCGTCCCAGTAGCTTGGCTTTCCTCCTTTAAACGGAGACCCTTTGTAGTTTTTTTTTTGTTTTTTTGTTTTTTTTCCCCAGCGTGCAATTGGAAGAGAGAATTTGAACGCTGGCGTAATCCTGACACTCCAGCACAGGGTCACCAGTGATCCCAATGCCGGGAAATGGGGGGGAGGTTCCACTGTAATAAGAAACTTGGAGAGCAAAGAAAAACAACACAGCGATGCAACCCCTCATGCTCTCTCAACTGTAAAGACGCAAAAGTGTGAATCTTTTGTGAATACCGCGAAGGTCGAACACAATAGAAAACAAATTGGACTCAAATGTGGTCAATATTAAAAGCCTTTGTTCCGAAAAGTCAATATTGGTTCGAGCTGAGAGTCTTGGAAGGTCAATGGGAATGGGAATGGGAATTAGTTTTTACGATTACAAAAAAAAATAAAAATACCCCCTCAATATTGTGATCATGATTTAATATGCAATTATTTGTTCAAGGTCCTGTTCAAACAAGATTTTTTTTTTTATGATTTATTTTATAGGTTGCACTTATGCTAAAATAAAGGCAAATGAACCATTAATTATGAATACAGTTTATTTATCTACTTCAATTAGAGTACTTGTTAACTTATGAAACAATGGCCTGCAGTCTTTTAAACATTCAACTATGACAGGTTGACAACTTCCCAAAAACCTATTAAACATGTGTGGCATGAACATAAGTTAGTTAATCATAAATCATATTATAGCAATATTGCAGGTTTTCAAAGCAAATATGGTGACGCGCCATTTAGCTATTATGCTGCAAACAAATCTGTTGCTTCATCATTTCAACTTTGCGTGTTTCATGAAACACTGATTTGTAGCCATGTCGATTACACTGAGCTTATCTATATAAATAAATATATAAAATATTCACATATATAGTACAGAAAATAAAAGCCAACCAGCTGACTAAAATCTGGAATTTTAAAATTGCATTCTACTATTTTGCATTGCTGACTTCAATTTGATAAAATTTTTCAGCCCTAGTTGCAACTATATATCTTTAAAATCAATTATTCTACAGATCATGGCATCGATTAACCAAATAATCTGATAAAAAATAATTATTTTCCATTATTTAACGAAATGTACATGCAAGTACACAAATGTCCACTTGGGGTCGCCAACTCGCCATCCTTACGTACACACTATATTATATGTGACTTTGAGTAATGCATAGGTGTTTAACTCATTTGTTCCCAATAACGTATAAATACGTTTTTTTTATGTTTTAAGTGTCCCAACAACGTATTTATACGTTTGTTTGTTTGTTTGTTTTTTATGCTAGAGCATACAGAAGACTTTGATGCAGCCTCTCAACTGTAAAGAACGGTTACAGAAATGGTAGTTATTACACAAACAGCCAGCAGGTGGCAGCAGAGCAAAGGAGCTCAACCAGGGCCATGTTGAAAAAAAGCTCAATTACTCACAATTCCAAATAGATTTGTGAAAATTGATTAAGCTTAGCTATATTCTAATGCTAATTGCTGCAAAACGGAAACAGATAGAAATATACTTTTTTTTCTGATGAAAGAAGAGACTTTAATCTTTCTTTTGATAGGTTCCACGTTTTTTATAGGAATAGAACACAATATTTTGTGGGCCTTGCAAAATCAGTCAATATCCAGTAAAGCAGCCGGGAGCGAACGGGATTGCTTCTGTGAAAATGGCTGGGAGTGTATGAGTTAATTAAAAGGTGAGATCTGGTCTGGTGAGTGACATGGGTGTCAGTGAATGAGAGTGTAGAATTTTGCCGAATGCCATAACTGAATCATAATTCATTTACATTGGCACATTTTCTGCACAGATAATTTGATATAATGTATAAATATATATAATGATATAAAGTGAAAGAAATAAAAACATTATTTTATCCAATTCATGAATTAATCAACAAAATAATCAACAGGTGATTCGAAAATAATCGTTAGCACTTGCAGCCTACATACTAATCTGGCAAAAAAAAATGGGTCTACAAAAGCCATACATTATGATTATGAGTATTTTAAGCAAATTTTTCCCCAAAATTTGAGTCCATATTTGACAAGCTTTAAAACATGCAACAGGAGTTTCCACTCTAAATTCTTGAACCCCTCACGTTTAACCCCGCATCCAGAGCTGGCTCCTTTCTAAAGGGAACAGCAAATATTGAACAAAACCTGAGCACTCAGGTGGAAAAATAAGACTTGTGTGTAAGTTAAGCCCGGCGTATTAAGTCTCTGGCTCCACGCGAGAGTCCACAAATGTTCAAAAACATCCCGCTCGGATGGACAAGCCTTCCCACATCTCGCTCCTTTTCTGAATGGACGATTCGACCGCAAGGCGAAATACCGCCGGAGAATGCCGTCCAAAATAAACCGATCCGATTGCAATTTGCCGGCTAAATTGACATTAATAAGAGGAGGGGGGGTGCGGGGTGGCGTTCAAGATGTCAGTCAGCAGTTCTGAATCCAAACAGGGGGGGCAGGGTTGGTGTTTTCTGAGTCCTACACACAAGCAGGTAAGTCAGTGATGAGCTGACACCTGGCAGTGGGGTGGGGGTGTTAATGTAGCGTATCTGCTGGGAACTGACTCCGGTGTGTTCTTAACACCGCACCTCCCCGAAAAAGGAAAACAAGAAAAATGGAGGCTTTTTACAATGAGAACATTCATTTTCTTCCAAAATTGTGGCCATTCAGTTCGAACATTAACATTGTTTTGTTTTGGGCAAAACCTCAAAATTTAAAACACATCTGCAGTCAAACATTTTGGAAACACAGAACATTATTCAGGAAAAATAAAATTGATTTAAAGTCGAAGTTGCTTGCTAACAAATTGGTCAAACTCTTTGGGAAACCCGTATTAGATTAAAAACGATATAATTATATGACACGGAAGAGTTACGGGCAGCTCGTGCTTGCGGTTGTCCGTAATGGCAGACTTGTGCATGAAGTTGCTAATAGCGATGTTAGCTTCCCAACATGTGGTGAGCTTAAAGCTCAGCAATAACCGGTAATTTATCGTCAAGGAAAAAGAGCTTATATAGTGTAACTTAAGAGTCGATGACACGCTAAAGCAATGAAATGCAACCTTGCCGTGCCAGCCTGAAGTTGCTGTAGCTCAATGAAAACGACACCTACCTAAAATGAGCTGGAACTGAAGTATAATTGTCCAGTATTGATATTAATCCCATTTACAGTGCTGTAGAAAAAAGCGTACGTCAGCATTAGCCTTGTTTTTACAATGAGCCTTTTTCACAGCAGTTGTTTTAACTAACATGACACAGCAGATACAAAACTTCAGAAAGGAGGGAAACATGAAGGGACAACCAATTTTGTTTCAAAAAGTGATTGATTATATATCAATCCATTTGGGTGAGAATCTGGATAAGGTATAGTTATTTATTTATCTATTTTACCATGGACAATCCCTTAAATCATATTGTCCCTCCGTTCACCATTCAATAATGATTGATTTTGCTGCATTAACGTCCACATGTAGGTACAGGAATTATTTTTCTCCACTTTGGGGTGAGCATCCTCACAGACTAGTGTGGTACCTGTGACTTTGTATGTGTATGGCTTTAAACGGTGGTATGTATGAATGTTCTTATGTTTGTTTTCTTACTGAAGTGACTGCATTAACTTCTGACTAGTGTTGCTAGGCTACGTAAAATTAGCTATAGTTTTGGTACACACTGAACTTGACTGTCCTTGATCAATGTGAAATGATTATTATATAATTATCATAAATGAATATCCGATCAATCGTTACTTATGTCTAATTATGTATGATTACAGAAGGCCTAAAACAACAAATATAAAACAGCTATTTGCATATACTATTGTGCAATACTTTATATCACCTATTATTCAGCTAGTACTAGTGACATAAAATTCTACCAATTAATATCTCGTGCTTTACTAATAGTAATAGTAGCACGCAGATGTCAACCGCTGTAGTTTTGTGTCACTACATTAAGACAAACTATTCAAAAAGAAATACATACATATATATGTAAGCAACTGTACATTCACAACAAAATATATATATATATATATATATTTTTTAGCTATGACAGCGTTTTTCTTCTACCAATATTCAATTTCAAACCAAGATTCTTTTATTTCCTTGTCAAAATGTCACTAATCACATGTCGTACTAGTATGCCAAAATTGTCCTACTAAAGAGGACAATAAGCGTAGTGGTACATGGAGTTTAAGATGGATATTGCAGATTGAGCATTAATAGGCACAACACTAGTTTTCATTCAGAATTCAGTGCACTAGTTGGATATTGAATAAATGTACCATTAAATGATTTACGCATTTATTCGATATGTACTTAATTGTCTTACTAGTGGCTTAATTGTCTTACACTAGTGTGGACAAAGAGCATACTAGGACATGGACATTAAGAGCTTGTCAATTCATGGAACCCAGAGTTCAAAGCAAAAATGGTGCATCAGCACTTAGCCGCTATGCTGCATGTAAACAGAATAAGATGCCAACAGAAATAACTGAAGTTAGCCAAAAGTGTTGATGCTTTTCAACCCAGGTTAAAAACTTTTTTTTCAGACTTATGATTATGGTCTTTTAGAGAATGTCTATATTTTTTCCAAAAACATGTTCTTGCGCTGTACGCTCTTTTAGTAATCTTAGTAGACTACTATTTATTTCTCTACTCTGCTTTAAAATATCTTATGTTCTACTGTTTTGTTTTTAGGTTTACATGATTCTTCCTTTAAATGTTGTGTTTTGTGGTGGTGGTGGTAGTAGTAGTAGTAATAGAATGAGTAGTAGTAAGAGATAACCGTAATTAGCCCCAGAATGGGGGAACTTGCAACTGTAAAAGCAGACTTGTGTAAACGTCTATGGTATTGGATTTCACTCACTAGCACAGGTGAACCTAACAAAAATCCGTTACGATGCCCTGAAGTGCCCTCTGTTAATAACAGCTTCCTCGTTAATAACGTTGCATCACGTCCCATTCTGCTTGTCAGCTAACAGCTCATTTGGCATCTGTCGCCGTCGCCATGGTGACCCAAAGAGCCACTGCAGAGTTGGGACTAGCGCCCCGAGGAGCGCGATACACATCAAACTCATCATTAACACGTCCATGGCGTGTGGACAAATTGGACGTGATTATTGTGAAGTGCAGTGAAGTCTTCGTGTAGTGTCGCGCACCTTCCCGCAAGCGCCGTCTCCGATGACCACAATTTTAAGCTGTCGGTCCTGGCTGTCCTCCTCCGAGTCCGACATGACGCCGCTGTGTGCTCGGCCAGTGTCTGCCAGAGAGATAGAGAGACCCCCCCTCCGAACGAATAGATATCACGATAGAGGTTTATTGATTAAAATCCACACTAGCTAAATAATCACTGACGGATTAGCACGGCGACGAATAAGCAAGCGGGCGCCATTTTGACTGTACCAACTGGAACACCAGGCTTGGCTCGGGCCACTCAAACACATAAACTGATGAAAAATGTTTGTTTTTTTCCTTCAAAACCTACAAACGCCGAGCATTAAAACGCACACAAGATAGCTCAGATAGACAGTTGTGTCTGTGACTATCGTCAGAACCGCGTGAAGCGCTTGAGAAGTGTAATCAAAGCAGCGAGCCTACAGAATGGTTGCGTCCAGAGTGTGACGCGCTGCTACGTTGCTATGGTAACAAAGACCAACCTAAATCGGGGAAAAAAACTGCATGAAAACAGAAAAAGAAGGATATTTTCTGACGTTCTTCTTGTTTTATAAATTATTATGAAAGCCGAATAAATACTCTGATGTATCCTGGACATTTATGAGCGTTTTGACTGTTTTATGCAAACCCACCTTTAACAGGTTAATTCCGTGATATATAGACGGTGGACCATAAGGACTGTTAATAATTTTACCCATCACATGCTTTTTTTTGTTTAAAACACACTTTTAAACATATTAAAGTATTTCCTTGGCGCTGTTGTCACTCCATCCATCCATCCATCCATTCTCTTGACCAATTATTCCTCACAAGGGGGGGGGCTGGAGCCTATCTCAGCTAGCTATGGGCAGTAGGCGGGGTACACCCTGGCTGGACTGGTTGCCAGCCAATCGCAGGCTGTTGTCACTCCTTATGAAGAAATGCTATTTATTAATCACTCCCAGTTGAAGAAAACTGACACATAATGCAAAAGAATATTAAACATTGTATATTGAGAATGTTCAACCAAACCATATAATTTCACCTCAAAAAAGTCTGATGGCTTTATGCTAACATCATATAAAATAGATGGGCAAAGGGGAATTAGCACATATATTGTTTTAAAACCATTAAAAAATAAAAATAAAAATCGAGTTTAGCACATATGGAGCAGCCAGACATACGAATGGGCATAAATTCTCTCTGCTCTTTGGGGAAAACAACTTCCTGTAGTTTACAGACATTGGAGACCTTCTCTGCCTCTTCTTCTAGCTGTCCAGTAGAAATCTGTGCTGTATGTTCATTTTATGGTTAACGTTTTACCTCCCTCTTAAAAATTACAAACAAGTATATTTAAACATTTAACAATCTACATCCACCGGGATTTTGTTGTATCACATACTGATAGCACAGGAATTGAGTGTTTAGCACGTCTGCCTCACAGTTCTGAAGTTCAGGGTTCAAATCCGGCTCTAGCCTTGCTGGATGGAGTTAGCTTCTCTCCCATGTGACAAAAAAATATTTGAGTTTGAATGTGTTTGTTTGTTTTTGTCTATATGTGCATTGTGATTGGCTGGCGACCAGTTAGTGGCGTATCAGCTTCTTGACCAAAGTCAGCTGCATCTAGCTCACCTGTGACCTCACCCTAATGAGGATAAACGTAGATTATTTTCCAAGATCGTTCAGCCCACTGGAAAGGCAGCAATACATCGTGTCTCATTTGTGCAGGTTGAGGTCCAATAATGGAGAAATAAAAAATAATAAAATAAAATACTGTGTGCACGTTTCTCCTCCAATCAGGATGAAATTTGAGGGTGATTCTGCACCTGCACCATTCAGGTTGCAGAATGAGTTTCTGCAAAATTCTTATGAGGGGATAAAAGTTGACAGCTTGAGAATGTGTGGAGCATAATAGATGTTATTCAAATCTTTTAAACCCATGAGGTATTTAAAAAAATAAAATAAAAAGTACAGGGCATTATTCAATACAGAATATGCATAACTGCCATGCTGTGGCCCAAAACGAATGAATTAACCTGACAAACAGGCTTGTGTTGTTTTATGACACTATATGACAAGTGCTTGATGGCAAGATTCAGCAAGATGACAAAAGTTTAGTCTTGTCAAATATAATCAGGAAATGGGTCAAAGCATTTTATTATTCCAGTCAGACCAGGTTTGTTTGGATTGTGTCACTCATTTGAATGCTCAAAATGGAGGCTTATTATTAGATACCCTGTTGTATTGAAACATTAAAACCACAAAATCCAACAGCAAACACTTGCATTAATCCTCACGACACTTAAATCTTGTTGGGGTTTATAGATTTGAACTGTTTACAATGTGGAACAGGAAATCAGATGGTTTGCTACAGAACAAACAGTTTTTAATTTTGGGCTGAAGGGAGGATTCAGTGCTTTTTTATTGAAATAAAAGAAGAAGAAGAAGATTTTCTGTAGTCCAGCTTTCTGCCATTCAAATTGAAGAGAATTCTTTAAAACAATATTTTTCCTCAAGAAATAAATTAATGCATTTCTATAAATCAACGATGAAATGGTGCAGGAATGAAAAAAGAAAAGTTCAAAACAAGGCTCTAAAGACCGCCTTTGTGAATGGTGACCATACTTGTAATATTTACATTTAATAAGAGAGATCATTACACATAAACTTGTATACGCAAAACATTCCAATGATGGTGTGCATTGGATTTTTATTAGCAATAATATGGGGCATCCTAATCCTCACAATAAGACAACACAACACTTAAAATAAAGTAGCATGAAGCACTACTTTATTTTATTTTATTTTCCAACTCGATTTTAAACTAAATTGTGACAATTATAAATAATTTAATAATATACTCCTCCATGGTTGTTTAAAATTGGCGTATAATAAGCACTGCATGGCAAAATTTTAGTCATTTCTCCAAATAAAGATTCACTTTTTAACTGTAAATAATTTGTGAATCTAATCTAAAATTAAAATGGCAGCCACTTACCAATGCCAGATGTATTTATTTATTCATTTATTTTTAAATTGTTTTGTTTTCCACACATTTT